>NC_053500.1:143393929-143700179 GCF_905171775.1 Rana temporaria | reverse complement strand
CTGTCTGCATGTCCACTGGCAGCATACTTGCATGCAGCACTTCTGATTGGTCCGTAATGCTGTCCCTCTCTCTCCCAGTTTGAATAATTCTGTGCCTAGGTAAAAATAAAAATGACTCTTGAGAAATAGCAAGGGCCCCACAGTCCTTATAGGCAGATCTGACTTGCTTCCACTGCCCACACTGCGTTCTCTGATTGGACGAAGTGGAGATTGTGACATCACTGCCCCTCCTCCCCACCTCATCCAATCAGGCAACACCTTGTATTCATTAAGCACAATACAAGACGTCCTGTAAATGGTGGCAGTGCTGAGCGAGTGACCTCCTGTGTGTAGTGGGGAAGCTGCTCAGCACAGGACCCCGAAGATTGCGATCACTGTAAGTAATGGCAACTAGTACAGCGAATGTCGGTTTTCCCATTGGTCATGGCTGGTGGGAGGGGCTGGCAGGGTGCTGTACATAGGTAACTGGAGACATCGCAGCACCCTGCCCTCAGTACTCCTCCCAAGAGCCCTCGGTCCTTGCTTGTGTCTCGGGCAGCTGTGTCCTGGCACACAGGATTCTGGGAGAAGCCTCCCCAGTGCTGAGATCCTGTTATTTGGAGAGGCTTGGAGCCAATCCTGTGGAGCCAGGTGCAGATGTGAGCTGACCAATCACAGTTCATATCATGGTCCAGCGTTGTGAAAGTGAAAGCAGAAGATAAACAGGATACACGGGACAGGTGTGTCATTGTGACCACGGCAGAGAAAACTTCCTCCACAAACATCGAAACCGCCCAGAAAATGTTTCCAGACAATACAGAAGGGCGAGTTCTGCGATATCATCCGTGTGTACAGGCCAGGGAAATTACACCGGGGCAGCTTTTGTTATTATTTTCTGCAGCCATGGTAATGACCCAGACATGTCTCCCATAAGAGTCGTCCTCATAAGTAGCTGGTGACACTAGAGGTGGGTCTCCTTTCCCGCGCCTGGGGTGCCAGCACTGTTACCAAACAGCTTTCTAGATTGGCACCAGCTTAAAGGGCAAGGTGATGCATGGATTGGTGTCTGTGCAATGCGTCATTACGCCAAAGTTAAGCCCATTCACTGCAGTAATCTTACCTCTGTCCTTCGTGTCTGTCCCCAGCCTTCTCTCTCTCCTCTGTGTCTTTCCCCAGTCCTCTATGTCCCCCATGTCTGCCCCCCGTCCTCTGTGTCCCCCATGTCTGCCCCCCGTCCTCTGTGTCCCCCATGTCTGCCCCCCGTCCTCTGTGTCCCCCATGTCTGCCCCCCATCCTCTGTGCCCCCCATGTCTGCCCCCCATCCTCTGTGTCCCCCATGTCTGCCCCCAGTCCTCTGTGTCCCCCATGTCTGCCCCCGGTCCTCTGTGTCCCCCATGTCTGCCCCCTGTCCTCTGTGTCCCCCATGTCTGCCCCCGGTCCTCTGTGTCCCCCATGTCTGCCCCCTGTCCTCTGTGTCCCCCATGTCTGCCCCCTGTCCTCTGTGTCCCCCATGTCTGCCCCCCGTCCTCTGTGTCCCCCATGTCTGCCCCCCGTCCTCTGTGTCCCCCATGTCTGCCCCCCGTCCTCTGTGTCCCCCACGTCTGCCCCCCATCCTCTGTGTCCCCCATGTCTGCCCCCTGTCCTCTGTGTCCCCCATGTCTGCCCCCTGTCCTCTGTGTCTTTCCCCCGGTTCTCTGTTCTGCACCTGGTACCCTGTGTCTGCCCCCGGTTCTCTGCCCCCAGTCCTCTGTGTCTTTCCCCAGTCCTCTGTGTCTTTCCCCAGTCCTTTGTGTCGTTCCCCAGTCCTCTGTGTCTTTCCCCAGTCCTCTGTGTCTTTCCCCCGGTTCTCTGTTCTGCCCCTGGTCCCCTGTGTCTGCCCCCAGTTCTCTGTCCCCGGTCTTCTGTGTCTTTCCCCCGGTCCTCTGTGTCTTTCCCCCGGTCTTCTGTGTCTTTCCCCCGGTCTTCTGTGTCTTTCCCCCGGTCCTCTGTGTCTTTCCCCCGGTCCTCTGTGTCTTTCCCCCGGTCCTCTGTGTCTTTCCCCCGGTCCTCTGTGTCTTTCCCCCGGTTCTCTGTTCTGCCCCTGGTCCCCTGTGTCTGCCCCCAGTTCTCTGTCCCCAGTCTTCTGTGTCTTTCCCCCAGTCCTCTGTGTCTTTCCCCCGGTTCTCTGTTCTGCCCCTGGTCCCCTGTGTCTGTCCCCAGTTCTCTGTCCCCAGTCTTCTGTGTCTTTTCCCCCAGTCCTCTGTGTCTTTCCCCCGGTCCTCTGTGTCTTTCCCCCAGTCCTCTGTGTCTTTCCCCCGGTCCTCTGTGTCTTTCCCCCGGTCCTCTGTGTCTTTCCCCCAGTCCTCTGTGTCTTTCCCCCGGTCCTCTGTGTCTTTCCCCCGGTTCTCTGTTCTGCCCCTGGTCCCCTGTGTCTGCCCCCAGTTCTCTGTCCCCGGTCTTCTGTGTCTTTCCCCCGGTCCTCTGTGTCTTTCCCCCGGTCTTCTGTGTCTTTCCCCCGGTCCTCTGTGTCTTTCCCCCGGTCCTCTGTGTCTTTCCCCCGGTCCTCTGTGTCTTTCCCCCAGTCCTCTGTGTCTTTCCCCCGGTCCTCTGTGTCTTTCCCCCGGTTCTCTGTTCTGCCCCTGGTCCCCTGTGTCTGCCCCCAGTTCTCTGTCCCCGGTCTTCTGTGTCTTTCCCCCGGTCCTCTGTGTCTTTCCCCCGGTCTTCTGTGTCTTTCCCCCGGTCCTCTGTGTCTTTCCCCCGGTCCTCTGTGTCTTTCCCCCGGTCCTCTGTGTCTTTCCCCCGGTCCTCTGTGTCTTTCCCCCGGTCCTCTGTGTCTTTCCCCCGGTCCTCTGTGTCTTTCCCCCGGTCCTCTGGGTGGAACCCCGCTTTAACTTTCGAGAATCTTGGGGGTAGCAAGAGGAGTATTGCTGGTGACATTTGGATTTGTTACATTGATTTCAACACTAAATTTGACACATTGTTTCAAGTTTTCTTCTGTTTCTTTGGAAACAGAATTATGATTTATTTATTTCTTAAGAAAATGGTATTCCTTCCCACCCAAACACTTGTTACACAATCCACGTTATTTACTTCTCTCTTTTTTTTTTTTGGACCTTTTAATTTGTTGACAGTAATCTAAATTGAAGTGAGAACAGAAACTCGCGGCCGGGATTTGTTTTCTGTTTCTGCAACAGTTGTAGATGGTTTTCTGGCCTGCGTTCTAAATGACTTCTCTTCATCGAGATTTCCAGCAGGAATATCAGTTGTATCTGAATTAATATCAGAGACAGAAGCCGCTTACTCAACAGGAACGGGTATGACCGGAGGAAGTACAGTGCAGAGGAGTGCCTGAAATACTGAATACAGGCCACCGATTCCAGGAGGAGTCTAGTGAGAGCATGGACTGTGCTTCCATGGATAGGAAGGGTCTCAGTGATGTCACTGGTCTCTAGTGATCGGATAGGCTGTGTTCTCGTGAATATGAAGGGTCTCTGTGATGTCACTGGTCTCTAGTGATTGGATAGGCTGTCTTCTCATGAATATGAAGGGTCTCGGTGATGTCACTGGTCTCTAGTGAGAGCATGGACTGTGCTTCCATGGATATGAAGGGTCTCGTGATGTCACTGGTCTCTAGTGATTGGATAGGCTGTGTTCTCGTGAATATGAAGGGTCTCTGTGATGTCACTGGTCTCTAGTGATTGGATAGGCTGTCTTCTCATGAATATGAAGGGTCTCGGTGATGTCACTGGTCTCTAGTGATTGGATAGGCTGTGTTCTCATGAATATGAAGGGTCTCGGTGATGTCACTGGTCTCTAGTGATGGATAGGTTGTGTTCTCATGAATATGAAGAGTCTCGGTGATGTCACTGGTCTCTAGTGATTGGATAGGTTGTGTTCCCATGAATATGAAGGGTCTCGGTGATGTCACTGGTCTCTAGTGATTGGATAGGCTGTGTTCTCATGAATGTGAAGGGTCTCTGTGATGTCACTGGTCTCTAGTGATTGGATAGGCTGTGTTCTCATGAATATGAAGGGTCTCGGTGATGTCACTGGTCTCTAGTGATGGATAGGTTGTGTTCTCATGAATATGAAGAGTCTCGGTGATGTCACTGGTCTCTAGTGATTGGATAGGCTGTGTTCTCATGAATATGAAGGGTCTCGGTGATGTCACTGGTCTCTAGTGATTGGATAGGTTGTGTTCCCATGAATATGAAGGGTCTCGGTGATGTCACTGGTCTTCCCAAATGAATTGACAGATTTTTTCTCTTTTTGGTAGAGAAAATGAACACACTGAGCTCTGCAGTAGAATTGACTTTCATTTATGGTTGAAACAGGAAGGAAGGGGGTCAGGTTTGAGGTACTCATGGTTTCAGAGAGGCTTCTTAGAACAGAAATAGTTTCACACATACGCCGCACGGTGACCTAGGAATTCTATGGTGACAATCCACACAAAAGCCTATACAAGTACAGTACAGCTGTGATCGTAGTGTCATAACTTACATAAAACTGACCTGGGGTGGTGTCCTATGAACTCTATCATTTCTATGGTTTTCAGTGACCATATTAGAAATCTGCGCTTTTTTTTTTTTCCACTGGTGATGCCACAAATGCTGACTGATTTAAAAAAAAGCCTCCCTTGTGCAGACATCCCTAATCCCGCCATCATGGATGTGACATCCGTAGCCCAGTAGACTCAGAGCTGTCACTTAAAGCAGAGTACCACCCAAAAACGTATCTTCCGCTGATCCGGTCCCCCCCCCCCCCCTCCAATGTCACATTTGGGACCTTTCATGGGGGAGCAGATACCTGTCTAATACAGGTTTTTGCTCCCAATTTTGGTGAAAGATTGCCGCAGTATCTACGGCGATCTATGCCATGTCTGGCCCTTTCTCCCCACCCCCCCTCTGCCATCTTCTGGGAGACACACAGGTACCAGAAGACAGCAGGGACCACTCAGAACGCAATAGGGAACCAGGCTGTGAAGCTGCAAGGCTTCACTGCTTGATTCCCTTCTTTAACCACTTCAGCCCCGGAAGAATTGACTGCCAAATGACCGGGCTACTTTTTGCGATTCCGCACTGCGTTGCTTTAACTGACATTTGCGGCACTGGCCGGGAAAGGGTTAACCACTGTGTGGCGAAGAAGGGGTTAAGTGTGTCCTAGGGAGTGAGTCTAACTGTGTGGGGGCGGGGCTACAAGTGACACGGCGGTGATCACTGCTCCCGATGACAGGGAGCAGTAGATCAGTGTCCTGTCACTAGGTAGAACAGGGAAATTCCTTGTTTACAAAGGCATCTATCTCTCCATTCTGCCGATCCATGACACGATTGTGGGACCCATTGGGCACAGTCATGGAGCTTGCGGCGGGCGGGTGCCCCATCGGCAGCGGATTCAAAGGTGCTTTGCCTGCCCGTGCCATTTTGCCGACATATATGTACGCGAGGCGAGTGGTTAAAATGCCGGTACCTGCACCCGGGAGCCGAGGGACGTGGTCGGCTTCGGGTGAGGACATCGCAGGCGCCCTGGACAGGTAAGTTTCCTTATTTTAAAAGTCAGCAGCTGCAATATTTGTAGCTACTGACTTAAATATATATATATATATATATTTTTTCAGGTGGAAAACCGCTTTAAATTAAATTCTATTTATTTGTTCCCCTTCACTCCTCTCCCAGCTAATGCATGAAAGGAAAGGAGGGGCAGAGGAGCTGGGCCAGCACTGATAAGTAATTGTATACACACAGAAGAGGAGAGAGCTGTGACGTGTAAAAAACAAAAAGGGGGGAGGGGCTTGTGCTAGAAAATTGACTCTTCCTGAAGTTGCCAAATTTGCTAGCATGTTGAAAGGCCCATTACAAGTCAATAATAAAATAAAATGTTTAGAGAGAAACAATTCTACAAGTAAGCATTTAAAGCGGAGGTCCACCCTAAAAAAATGCTAAAAAAAAATTGAAAAAATAAATACAATTTTACTTACCAGAAATTCTGGTTGCTATGCGGATCTTCCTAATCTGCCTCTTCCTAGTTTGCGGCAGGTCTTCTTCCTCGTCTTCCTCGCGTTGTCTTCTGGTCAATGGGGCGCGCTGCCTTCTGGGAACTGTGTGTACCCCAGAGTGCAGCCGCATGCGCAGTAGGAAACGGGCAGTCAAGCCGCAAGGCTCCACTGCCTGTTTCCCTTAGTAAGAATGGCGGCGCCGGGACCTGCCGCGATCGAGGGATCGGCCTCGGGGGCGCCTAGGACAGGTAAGTGTCCTTATTTAAAGTCAGCAGCTACAGTGTTTGTAGCTGCTGACTTTTTTTTTTTTTTTTAAATCGTGGGTGGAACCCCCCCCTTTAAAATGTACTTTTCTGTGCTTTGATCTCCAATTTTTACAGGGACTCTTTAACTTAAAGCCTTTTTTTTTTTTCTTGGCCGCAGCAAAGAAATTAAGAGGTTAATTTTTTTATTTTATTTTTGTACTTCGTATTGCAAAGTCAGTTTCCAGCAGCGGATGGCACCACCCAGCTCTCTGCAATATTTAATTCTGCGTCTTACTTGTTGTGGTTTTATGTGACCGGAGGTTTCAGCTTCTAAATATACTCTTCCTCTTCTCTCTTTTTTTTTATTAATACATCATTTTGGGGAATTGTCAGATTGTTTCTTTTTTTTTTTGTTTGAGACTCGAGAGTGCCCCTCATCGTTTTCATTTTGTTTTGCTTTAATTAAAAAAAAAAAAAATGCCCATAAGTATCGTCTATCAATGCTGATCAGTGCCACCTACAGCACATCCCACCTTCCTCATCCCCCTCAGTCACAGCACATCCCACCCTCCTCATCCCCCTCAGTCACAGCACATCCCACCCTCCTCATCCCCTCAGTCACAGCACATCCCACCCTCCTTGTCCCCTCAGTCACAGCACATCCCACCCTCCTCATCCCCTCAGTCACAGCACATCCCACCCTCCTTGTCCCCTCAGTCACAGTACATCCCACCCTCCTCGTTCCCTCAGTCACAGCACATCCCACCCTCCTTGTCCCCTCAGTCACAGCACATCCCACCCTCCTCATCCCCTCAGTCACAGCACATC
Source organism: Rana temporaria (assembly GCF_905171775.1). NCBI lineage: Eukaryota > Metazoa > Chordata > Amphibia > Anura > Ranidae > Rana > Rana temporaria. Next base: position 143,693,156 of record NC_053500.1, on the reverse strand, counting down.
CCACCCTCCTTGTCCCCTCAGTCACAGTACATCTCACCCTCCTCATCCCCTCAGTCACAGCACATCCCACCCTCCTTGTCCCCTCAGTCACAGTACATCCCACCCTCCTTGTCCCCTCAGTCACAGTACATCCCACCCTCCTCGTTCCCTCAGTCACAGCACATTCCACCCTCCTTGTCCCCTCAGTCACAGTACATCCCACCCTCCTCATCCCCTCAGTCACAGCACATCCCACCCTCCTTGTCCCCTCAGTCACAGCACATCCCACCCTCCTTGTCCCCTCAGTCACAGCACATCCCACCCTCCTCATCCCCTCAGTCACAGCACATCCCATCCTCCTTGTCCCCTCAGTCACAGTACATCCCACCCTCCTCGTTCCCTCAGTCACAGCACATCCCACCCTCCTCATCCCCCTCAGTCACAGTACATCCCACCCTCCTTGTCCCCTCAGTCACAGTACATCCCACCCTCCTTGTCCCCTCAGTCACAGTACATCCCACCCTCCTCGTTCCCTCAGTCACAGCACATCCCACCCTCCTTGTCCCCTCAGTCACAGCACATCCCACCCTCCTCATCCCCTCAGTCACAGCACATCCCACCCTCCTTGTCCCCTCAGTCACAGTACATCCCACCCTCCTCGTTCCCTCAGTCACAGCACATCCCACCCTCCTCATCCCCCTCAGTCACAGTACATCCCACCCACCTCGTCCCCTCAGTTACAGCACATCCCACCCTCCTTGTCCCCTCAGTCACAGCACATCCCACCCTCCTCATCCCCTCAGTCACAGCACATCCCACCCTCCTTGTCCCCTCAGTCACAGCACATCCCACCCTCCTCGTCCCCTCAGTCACAGTACATCCCACCCTCCTTGTCCCCTCAGTCACAGTACATCCCACCCTCCTCATCCCCTCAGTCACAGCACATCCCACCCACCTCGTCCCCTCAGTCACAGCACATCCCACCCTCCTTGTCCCCTCAGTCACAGTACATCCCACCCTCCTCGTTCCCTCAGTCACAGCACATCCCACCCTCCTCATCCCCCTCAGTTACAGCACATCCCACCCTCCTCATCCCCTCAGTCACAGCACATCCCACCCACCTCGTCCCTTCAGTCACAGCACATCCCACCTTCCTCGTCCCCCCAGTCACAGTACATCCCACCCTCCTCATCCCCTCAGTCACAGCACATCCCACCCTCCTCATCCCCTCAGTCACAGCACATCCTACCCTCCTTGTCCCCTCAGTCACAGCACATCCCACCCTCCTCGTCCCCTCAGTCACAGCACATCCCACCCTCCTCATCCCCTCAGTCACAGCACATCCCACCCTCCTTGTCCCCTCAGTCACAGCACATCCCACCCTCCTCATCCCCTCAGTCACAGCACATCCCACCCTCCTCATCCCCTCAGTCACAGCACATCCTACCCTCCTTGTCCCCTCAGTTACAGCACATCCCACCCTCCTTGTCCCCTCAGTCACAGCACATCCCACCCTCCTCATCCCCTCAGTCACATCACATCCCACCTCACCTCCTCAGGTATAGCACATCCCACCTCACCCCACTAGTTGCAGCAGATCCCATCCACCTTGTTCCCTCAGTCACAAGCACATTCCTCTTATCTCCAGCTCCAAACACACACACACTAAGGCCAATTGTAAAGATGATTTACTATATATGCGGCCCTCCACTGGACTGTAGATACAAATATGGCCCTTGGACCCTTCTACTTTGGACGCCATTGGTCTTGTAAATAGTTTTTTGCAAGCCCAAACGTAAACCGTTCACCGTCTTTGCTCTTAGCTGAGCAGTTCTGGAAGTATTACCCCCCATGCATGGCTATTTTAGACAATAATCTAAATGACTCTGGCACATGACCTTATTGGTATTCTAGTGATTGTTTCTTCACACCCGGACCAGCCTGACCAGCAATCCGTCTTGGTGGTGCGATTAACGCCTGGGAATAAAAAGTCATACCTGGAAGGCACGCTCTTACGTCAGAAGAGGCTCAGAAGTGGTTACAATTAAGTCACACTTAATTCTTGCCGCCCACATGAAAGTTGTCACCCTCGGGGCCTTGTTTTGTGACACAGAAGACGAAGCTCAGTGGATGGAAGCCGTCATTTTCACTTCACATCGGGTTTCAAAAGTTTTCACTTATTTTCTTTATTTTTTTTATTAATCTTTCAGATTAAAAACCTAATTTCTGTTTCTTCCGGACATCTGTGACGACCGGCGGTCCTCTATTACCAGACATCAAGTTTCATCTGTAGAGGAATAAGTCGGGAATGAATTGCCCTCTCCCGAGCTTGGCTCTCGACTTCTGAAAGACGTTAATTGCTTCAAACTGTATCTCACGCGGCGTCTGTCACTTGTCACTGCATGACGTGCCCTGGTGGCAGGAGCCCAGCTTGCCCTGGGTGGGCTCCTTGAAGGTTCGGTCTGCAATCAATTTACGTTTTTTAAAGTTCAACAACATGAGTGATTCGGCAGAGCTCGCTGTTTTGTGCAATTTGTACTTAATTCTTCTTAAGCCTGGTGTTCAGATTTTTTTTAAGCCTTGGGCATATGTTTAAAAAAAAAACGTTGAATTCCTTGAATCTATTGCAAGCCAGAATTGTTTTGTAAAGAGTTTTGTTGTTGTCCAAATGCCTACTGGGATGGTTTTCCCTCACTTCCTGTTTTGGTGACACCCAGGATATTGCAGTGAATTGAACTTCCTGTTTTCTCCCTCTTTGCTGAATTCTGCATAATGTCCTTCAATCAAGCTTTGGCCCTTGTTGCCAGTCCCTAGAGCAGTGATGGCAAACCTTGGCACCCCAGATGTTTTGGAACTACATTTCCCATGATGCTCATGCACTCTGCAGTGTAGTTGAGCATCACGGGGAAATGTAGTTCCAAAACATCTGGGGTGTCGAGGTTTGCCATCACTGCCCTCTGCAGTGTGCAGTACCGCATTTGGCCAGAGGCATACCTCCCAACCGTCCCGGATTTCGCGGGACTGTCCCGCGATTCGCATTGCTAGAGTCCCGCGATTCTGTGCGGCACCCCCGCGGCCCCGCAATTGGCGATAAACCCCCCCCTCAACTCTGATCCACGGAATACCCCCCCCCCCCCCGCTCAACAACTTCGTTGGGAGGTATGCTCATTTGTCCCTCATTCTGAAGTTGAAAAGTTGGGAGGTATGCAGAGGTGCGGGGGCGCCAGAGCCAATCGGAGCCGTTTGGAAATACTCCGTACCTGTGTCTGAAATACTGGGAAACACTTGGAAATACTCCGTTCCTCTGAGCCTTTCCGAGGGTTTCTGAATGCAGCCCGAACGGTTTCCGAGTATTTCCGAGTCTCTCCGGCGCCACCCCACCTCTGGCCACATGCGGTATTGCATGCCATAGAAGTCAATGCGGAACTAATTATTTTAGTTTTCATTGACTTCTATGGGGAAACTCGCTTTGATATACGAGTGCTTTGGATTACGAGCATTCTCCTGGAACAGATTATACTCGTAATCCGAGTGTCATGGTTATGAGGCCTGACCCTCTTTCTGGCTGTCTTTTATCACCTTCCTCCCTGTATGGCCCCACCCAGGCCATCCCAGGAAGTCTATATTACCTGTTGCAATACAGGTCTGCAGTGCTGTTCATCCCTTGTTTGTAGCTTATTCCTGTCTACTCTGTGCTACGTTTACCTTCCTGTGTACCGTTTTTGACTTGTCTCTGACTTCTCCTGTTTGCCTGTTTCCCTGACCCTTGGCCTGTTCCTTGTTTACCCTTGTCTGCCAGTTGCCCCGACCTCGGCTTACCCATCACTATAGCTTGTCCTGGCTGCTGCCTTCCCTCTCTCCCTGCGGAGCGTGACCTTGGGGACCCCAGGGGTCGTGACCTGGATCCAGCTGCGGCGAAGGCCATGCTCACCACCAGAGGCTCTGGTGAACACAAAACTGGGTCTTAGACTTCGCGCCCTGGGGAATCTTGGGCTCACGCTTCCTCTCTGATTGCAGCAGTCGGCCATAGGGTTCACTACCCTGTGGTGTATCCCTGACCCCAACGGGGTGCACTTGTCACCTGGCCACAGGTGACCTGACACTGAGGTTCCACTATACCGTAATTATTCTGGATCAGTCTTGCACATTAGCCCAATAATGTATTCTGGCCTAGGCTACAAGGCCCAGGCCTAGTGCAGCACTTTGCAGGGGGGCAGCACGGAAAGAGTCCCCGCCGGCTTGCGGGGCAGACTGGGCTGAGAGGCAAATTAGTCTAGCTCCCCCATAAAGCAGCCACACTGCTTCCGGTATGCGGGCGGCCAGCATTCCACAACTTTAAGGGGGGGCTGCTTCTAATTTTGGCTGTCCTATCATCCTGAACCACAAACCTTCCTCACTGTGCTCTATGATTCTGCTGCACCATTGGCACGGTTATATCTTCTTAGTCCTCTCCATAACATTATCAGAAATTTGTGCTTAAAGTAGAACTATAGACAATACTTTTTTTTTTTCATTTTGGATAGAGTAAGGGAGGGTTAGAGCCCCTGTCGGTTTATTTTTTACCATCCCTGTCTCATTGCAGAGATTTCCCTTCACTTCCTGCCCCATAGCCAAACAGGAAGTGAGAGGAAATCTATGCAAATTAAGGGTATCAATTGCTCCCCCCCCCCCCGAACTAGTGTCCCCACTCGAAAATTTCAGGGCAGGTCTTAAAGGGGTTGTAAAGAATTTTTTTTTTTTTTTTAAAAAACAAACATGTTATACTTACCTCCATTGTGCAGTTCATTTTGCACACAGTGGGCCCAATCCTGGTCTTCTGGGGTCCCTCGGCGGCTGTCGCAGCTCCTCCCCGCAACAACTACACACAGATATGCGAGCGAGCATGGTGTGTAGCCGCTCCCGTAGCCGCCGCTGTATCACTCGGCCCTGCCCCCCGGCGCGGCGCGTCATTGGATGTGATTGACAGCAGCGCTAGCCAATGGCTGCGCTGCTTTCAATTCATCCATTGCAGCCAATCAACGGCCGGGCTTCGACTCGAGGAGGATGACGTCCAGGACCTTCTGGACGCCTGGCCTCTCGTACGAGGCGCTGGAGTTGCATGAACTCTCTGAGCCTCCCCGAGGGAAACTCGTATTTAGTCTCCCGAAATTCCTTCCTTTTAATCAAGTGCGTTTTACCAGAGACGGAGGCGGCGGCGGGATTAGATCACTGGAAATACTGCGTGAAAGAGACACAAGTATGCAATTTTTTATTTTTTTTCCCCCTTAACTGAATTATTATTTTCTTAACCCTCGGAGGGCGAAAGGCTTCAACAAGAGCGTCTTTATTGCAGGTTGTCCTGGGAGCCTCAGTTACAACACTTCACCAAGCCGAGCCGGGGAGGAAAAGGGGGGGGGGATTAGATTCTGACAAATGGGGTCCTGTGAACGATGTGACGCTTTGAGGCGTTCAATAAACCAGAGATCGCCGCAGACATTGTGGCGAGGACCAGGCAACGGCGACATACGGGTCCTGTTATTCTAAAGTGCTGGAGCAGAACTGAGCCGTCCCGGCTGTTATTGGTTTTCTTGTACGATGGCGGGAAGAGGAAGAAGGAAAAGAGTTTTTTGTAGAATTATTATTATTATTATTATTATTATTATTATTATTTTGCATGTGAATTTTTTTTTTTTTTTATATTGGATATACAGTAAATGCTTCATATACTCTGTCTATATCATTTTTCATGCCGGGTTTTACACATTCCCACGCAAGGCGTGACCGGTCTTCAGGAGGCCCAAGGTGGTTACTTAAAAATTACACCTGCTGCCTACATTTTTTTTTTTTTGAGGATTTTTCATTGGTGTCAGTGGGAGGAATAGTGCCCCATCATTGGTATCAGTGGGAGGAATAGTGCCCCATCATTGGTGTCAGTGGGAGGAATAGTGCCCCATCATTGGTGTCAGTGGGAGGAATAGTGCCCCATCATTGGTGTCAGTGGGAGGAATAGTGCCCCATCATTGGTGTCAGTGGGAGGAATAGTGCCCCATCATTGGTGTCAGTGGGAGGAATAGTGCCCCATCATTGGTGTCAGTGGGAGGAATAGTGCCTCATCATTGGTGTCAGTGGGAGGAATAGTGTCCCATCATTGGTATCAGTGGGAGGAATAGTGTCCCATCATTGGTGTCAGTGGGAGGAATAGTGTCCCATCATTGGTATCAGTGGGAGGAATAGTGCCCCATCATTGGTGTCAGTGGGAGGAATAGTGTCCCATCATTGGTGTCAGTGGGAGGAATAGTGCCCCATCATTGGTATCAGTGGGAGGAATAGTGCCCCATCATTGGTGTCAGTGGGAGGAATAGTGCCCCATCATTGGTGTCAGTGGGAGGAATAGTGCCCCATCATTGGTGTCAGTGGGAGGAATAGTGCCTCATCATTGGTGTCAGTGGGAGGAATAGTGTCCCATCATTGGTATCAGTGGGAGGAATAGTGTCCCATCATTGGCATCAGTGGGAGGAATAGTGCCCCATCATTGGTGTCAGGGGGAGGAATAGTGCCCCATCATTGGTGTCAGTGAGAGGAATAGTGCCCCATCAATGGTGTCAGTGAGAGGAATAGTGCCCCATCATTGGTGTCAGTGGGGGGAATAGTGTCCCATCATTGGTGTCAGTGGGGGAATAGTGTCCCATCATTGGTGTCAGTGGGGGGAATAGTGTCCCATCATTGGTGTCAGTGGGGGGAATAGTGTCCCATCATTGGTGTCAGTGGGGGGAATAGTGTCCCATCATTGGTGTCAGGGGGAGGAATAGTTCTCCATCATTGGTATCAGTGGGAGGAATAGTGCCCCATCATTGGTGTCAGTGGGAGGAATAGTGTCCCATCATTGGTGTCAGTGGGAGGAATAGTGTCCCATCATTGGTGTCAGTGGGAGGAATAGTGTCCCATCATTGGTGTCAGTGGGAGGAATAGTGTCCCATCATTGGTGTCAGTGGGGGGAATAGTGCCCCATCATTGGTGTCAGTGGGAGGAATAGTGTCCCATCATTGGTGTCAGTGGGGGGAATAGTGCCCCATCATTGGTATCAGTAGGAGGAATAGTGTCCCATCATTGGTGTCAGTGGGAGGAATAGTGCCCCATCATTGGTGTCAGTGGGAGGAATAGTGCCCCATCATTGGTGTCAGTGGGAGGAATAGTGCCCCATCATTGGTGTCAGTGGGAGGAATAGTGCCTCATCATTGGTGTCAGTGGGAGGAATAGTGTCCCATCATTGGTATCAGTGGGAGGAATAGTGTCCCATCATTGGCATCAGTGGGAGGAATAGTGCCCCATCATTGGTGTCAGGGGGAGGAATAGTGCCCCATCATTGGTGTCAGTGAGAGGAATAGTGCCCCATCAATGGTGTCAGTGAGAGGAATAGTGCCCCATCATTGGTGTCAGTGGGGGGAATAGTGTCCCATCATTGGTGTCAGTGGGGGAATAGTGTCCCATCATTGGTGTCAGTGGGGGGAATAGTGTCCCATCATTGGTGTCAGTGGGGGGAATAGTGTCCCATCATTGGTGTCAGTGGGGGGAATAGTGTCCCATCATTGGTGTCAGGGGGAGGAATAGTTCTCCATCATTGGTATCAGTGGGAGGAATAGTGCCCCATCATTGGTGTCAGTGGGAGGAATAGTGTCCCATCATTGGTGTCAGTGGGAGGAATAGTGTCCCATCATTGGTGTCAGTGGGAGGAATAGTGTCCCATCATTGGTGTCAGTGGGAGGAATAGTGTCCCATCATTGGTGTCAGTGGGGGGAATAGTGCCCCATCATTGGTGTCAGTGGGAGGAATAGTGTCCCATCATTGGTGTCAGTGGGGGGAATAGTGCCCCATCATTGGTATCAGTAGGAGGAATAGTGTCCCATCATTGGTGCCATTGGAAGAAATAATGCCTCATCGTTAAGCAGAGGACATTTGAGGATTTAGGCCTCACTGCTGGTGTCGGTGAAATGAATGGTGCCTCATTGTTGGTGTCAGTAAGTAGTGTCTTGTATCATTGGGAGGAATAGTGCCCCAAGGGCCTGATTATGGCAATCGAAGGGGCCGCATCTGGCCCACAGGCCACAGTTTGGAAACCACTAGTTTAGCCAATAGAAAACCTCTATATACACAATCCTATAGCCACTGCTGGTCCAAAGGCACCTCAATAAATGATGGTCCAATTTGCTCCAGTGTGTTTAAAAGAAATAATTCCTTCCTGATCCTCCATGAACTTGTCTGCAGACATATAGGCCCGGATTCACGTAGGAGATACGACGGCGTATCTCCACATACGCCGTCGTATCTCTGAGTCTGAGGCGTTGTATCTATGCGCCTGATTCATAGAATCAGATACGCCAACATTTCACTAAGATACGACTGGCGTAAGTCTCCTACGCCGTCGTATCTTAACTGCATATTTACGCTGGCCGCTAGGGGCGTGTACGCTGATTTATGCCTAGAATATGTAAATCAGCTAGATACGCCTATTCACGAACGTACGCCTGGCCGTCGCAGTACAGATACGCCGTTTACATTAGGCTTTTTCCGGCGTAAAGTTACCCCTGCTCTATGAGGCGTACCAATGTTGGGTATGGATGTCGGAACAGCGTATAATTTTTCACGTTTTACGTCTTTTGCGTAAGTCGTTCGCGAATAGGGCTGGGCGTCATTTACATTCACGTCGAAAGCATTGGCTTTTTGCGGGTTAATTTGGAGCATGCGCACTGGAATACTTTCACGGACGGCGCACGCGCCGTTCATAAAAAGCGTCATTTACATGGGGTCACAATAAATTTACATAACACACGCCCACATCTTCCACATTTGAAATAGGCGGGCTTGCGCCGGCCTATTTATGCTACGCCGACGCAACTTTGCTTTGAGAATACAGCACTTGCCTGTCAAAGTTGCGGAGGCGCAACGTAAATAGGATACGTTACGCCCGCACAAAGATGCGCTCTCCTACGTGAATCTACCCCATACAGTCTTCTCTTCCTTGTTTGTATGAAATAAATAAATTGTATCTGGCCCACATACAAGCAGATCGCAGTGGGTTTTTGTTGATTACGCAGGGCGGCGTTGGGTGTAACCTGAGGCCGTGATTTGTTTGTCTAAAGAGAAAAATGGCCTCTCTTCTGCCCTCTTATGTGAACCATTATCCCCATTTCCTGCCACTTCCATCAGCCCCTGACATGATTTATGGGCCAGTGCTAAGTGTTTTCTTTCTGTTCCCCCATCGCCGAAATTGTCACATTGTAATTATACTTAAAAATAATACGAAGAGTTTTGACGCTGATTGCGCCGGGCTCTGGGTTGTATCACGCCTGTCACCCCGACCCCTTCGCTTGCCATCGTTTTGGCAATCAGAGCAGAGATTGTTTTTTCTTCAAATAATCGTCGTTTATAGAACTTCTTTCCATGTATCATTTTTTTTTTTAATGCACGCTCACGTTTTTCCCCCCAAAATTCGTTTTTATTTAACCACTTGAGGACCGCCGCACGACGATATACGTCGACAGAATGGCACGGCTGGGCACAAGGGCTTACATGTACGTCCCCTTTAAGAACCCAGCCGTGGGCAGCCACGCTCGCGAGCCGGTCCGAAGCTCCGTGACCGCGGACCGATCGCTGCCAGTGTCCCGCGATCAGGTCACAGGAGCTGAAGAATGGGGAGAGGTGAGTGTAAACCTTCCCGTTCTTCTCTGTGGCAGTGATCGTCTGTTCCCTGTTATAGCATACTAGCTTATTATGAATTACTTACCTGAGATCGAAGCTCCCGCAAGCGACCCTCGTTCCTCTCTTCCGCCGCCGCCGCCATTATACCTGAGTGACTTACGGGTATCGCTGCTCCGGCGCTGTGACTGGCCGAAGCAGCGATGACGTTAATGCCGCGCATGCACGTGGGAGCCGTCAGGGACGGCGCGGTCCCATTCATTAACGGCACACTCAGTGCGCCTGCGCCGTTGTCTACATCAGCGCAGTCTTTTCTGATAATATCTCCTTAACCGTGTAAGTTCAGGAGATATTTCTTGCACCTACAGGTAAACCTTATTCTAGGCCAAGTGGTCTGTAAGGGTTTACAACCAATTTAAAGTTCATGCAAAGGCAGGCGTCCCAATACTTTTGGTAATATAGTGTATCCAGGCCCCGACTGGCCATACGGTAAGCTGCAAGGGCCCGCGGCGAGCCGCATGTGACGTCTCCCCCTAGTGTAACATGCAGGGGGTCCAGAACTGTTAGGGGGGTGTCTGTGTAACAAACTGTGGGCTGCTGTGTAATGTAAAGGGGTCCAGAGGTGCGGTGCTATGTAATGTAAAGGGGCCCAGAGGTGCAGAGTGCTGTGTAATGTAAAGGGGCCCAGAGGTGCAGGGTGCTGTGTAATGTAAAGGGGTCCAGAGGTGCCGTGCTATGTAATGTAAAGGGGTGCAGGGTGCTGTGTAATGTAAGGGGGCCCAGAGGTGCAGGGTGCTGTGTAATGTAAGGGGGCCCAGAGGTGCAGGGTGCTGTGTAATGTAAGGGGGCCCAGAGGTGCAGGGTGCTGTGTAATGTAAGGGGGCCCAGAGGTGCAGGGTGCTGTGTAATGTAAGGGGGCCCAGAGGTGCAGGGTGCTGTGTAATGTAAGGGGGCCCAGAGGTGCAGGGTGCTGTGTAATGTAAAGGGGCCCAGAGGTGCAGGGTGCTATGTAATGTAAAGGGGCCCAGAGGTGCAGGGTGCTGTGTAATGTAAAGGGGTTCAGAGGTACAAGGTGCTGGAACCCCACATCCCATCATTAACCGCCACCACCACACCCCCCCCCTCTCTGGGCTGCTCAGTCTAAAATGCCCGGGCCTATTTCTTGTCCCAGTCCGGGCCTGAGTGTATCTGTAGGAGAAAGTTTGAGGTGGGGGTCGCCTTTCACAGTTTTTGCCTTGGGCTGCAAACTCCACCGGACCCGCAAGGGGTGGGCACAGCGTTGTCCTCTCCAGTCCCAGGTCAGGGACTCGTTGTTCAGGCTGCACGTCGTACATTTCACATCTAAACAGAGGAGACGTATTTGAGGGAGGTTAATGATTCGGGTCAATTAGTGATGTGCTGCCATTGCAGAAGTCACCGGCGGTCCGAGTAATCAGGGAGTTCGGTTACAAGCCCCCCCCCCCCCCCGGGCGCTTCAGGACAATATGGCCGCTGTTTGTTGTGACTGTGATGGGGGGCCCCTGTGTGTTGGTGGGAGGTCAGTATATAGTATGTCCCTCCAGTGCTTGACCAAACTAATGTGATGTGCCCTTCCGTGACCAGGACCATGATTGGGCGATCGCCGCAACCCAAGGGGGACCGCCTGTAGGAAAGCAGTGAGGTTATGTTACATACCGGGTGGGGGAGGGGGGCATTTCTGCCAATCTAAGGCCGACTACATTTGGTTGCGCTTAACCCTCTTATGACCAGAGGTCACTGAACTTTAAATGCCTTGATTACATTTTACAGCCTCGGTTTACTGGACAGAAGTACTAATTGGCAACCTAAATCGTTTCTTTGTGCGCACCAGTTATAGTAAATCTTAGATGTGCGCTGCTGAAAAAATTGTTCCTTTTTCATTTAGTTTATTTTTATTATTTTTTATTTTTTCGGGTCATTCGTTATGATCGAAATTCGTCATTTCTAATGAATTTGTAACTTCGGAAATGTTTGAATTTGTTACGTTCAATTTGTTTAGATGCGGTATTCGTTATTTCGTTAATTCGTAAAAAATGCGAAAATTCTAAAAAACGGAATCTAGAAAATCCAAATATTCGAAAATCTGAAAATAAGAATGAAAATCAAAAAATAAGAATTGTAGCACCCTCTACCATAGGTAGGTGCTAAAGGGGTAGTGTACATCATTTTGTACATTGTACTATTTAAAGCGGAGCTCCACCCTAAAGTGGAACTCGTGCTGATTGGAACCCTCCCCCCCTCCGGTGTCACATTTGACACCTTTCAGGGGGGAGGGGGGTTGCAGATACCTGTCTAAAGACAGGTATTTGCACCCACTTCCGGCCCAGCATTCACGGGCAAAAGACGGGCATTGCATCACATCCTGTCACCCCCCGTTGTGTGCTGGGAACACTCGGCTCCCAGCACACAGCGGGAGCCAATCGGCGGGCGCAGTGCGACCTGCGCATCCGCCGTAGGGAACCAGGCAGTGAAGCCGGAGCACTTCACTTCCTGGTTCCCTCACAGTGGATGGCGGGGGGCAGCAGAGAGACGAGCGATCGCTCGTCCTCTGCTGCGATCGGCGCTGGACTCCAGGACAGGTAAGTGTCCTAATATTAAAAGTCAGCAGCTGCAGGATTTGCAGCTACTGGCTTTTAATATTTTTTTTTGGCCGCACATCCACTTTAAGTCTGCAATTTGGTTCTGTTTTTTGGTGTGGATACTGACTCCGTACACTGGTGTGATTTCTAACCCAAATTTTTAGGCCTCGAGTCAGCGAATAGCTTGTTGAGTAGAAAAAAGAACAAGTACTTGGAGACGTCGACTGACCGCATCTCATTGACTTTTAGATGTCAGGCTAACGAGTAAATTCCTTGGGTGGTAATATTTCATATCTAAAATTAGAGTGCGTCCCACATCTCCCTTTCCCAGCAAAGGCGGCTTGTTGTGTGAAGGCACAATTCACGGGCTGCCTGTGAATATGCGCTTTGTTTTGTGGCGTGTGAGTGGAGACGAGGTCCTTCAAACTCTCTCCAATCGCTGTGTGGCCTTGTTGTAAATCGTGTGCTTCGAGATTTACACAGATTAATTCACGCAAGCCCGTTAATAACCGCAGGCTGGCACCGCTTTCTTTCATGGTTGGAATCTCTTGACCGAATTATACCAGGCACGTTTAATACACGATAGAGGAAAGTCCAGTGGCCAATCCGCATTCGTCTTTTTGTCGCGCGACTTTCGGTGTTAAATTAACTTTTGTGGAAACCAGAGAATCCTTTGCTTCGTACACGGGAACATAATTCTCAAGACAAAGAAGCTTAAAGTGATTCTAAAGGGAAAAAAAAAGAATACCATCTCTATGCTGACGACACCCAAATCTATCTCGCTACCCCTCAGCTCACTCCATCAGTCTCTTCACGCATTACTAATTTACTAACAGTCGTATCGGCCTGGATATCACACCACTTCCTCAAACTCAACCTATCCAAATCTGAGCTCATAATATTTCCTCTCCCACGTGCCCCTTCCCCCTGACTTCACTGTAAAAATCAATGTCTCAACTATAAACCCGTCCCCGCGTGCCAAGGTTCTAAGGAAAATCCTGGACCATGAACTCGCCTTTTGGGCCCCGCGTTCCAATCACTGTCCAAAGCCTGCCGCCTCAACCTAAGCAACATCTCTAAAATACGCCTCTTCCTAACCAATCACATCACAAAGCTCCTAATTCACTCCCTGGTCATCGCCCCCCCCCCCTTCAGTCCGGCATGAATGCTGCCACCAGACTCATCCACCTTACCAACCGCTCAGTGCCTGCTAGTCCTCTCTGCCAATCCCGCCACCGGCTTCCATTCTGTGTCCTCCACCCCTCTCTGCCAATCCCTCCATTGGCTTCAATTCAGTGTCCTCCACCCCTCTCTGCCAATCCCTTGACTGGCTTCCATTCAGTGTCCTCCACCCCTCTCTGCCAATCCCTTCACTGGCTTCCACTCACTGTCTTTTACTTCCCTCTACCATTTTATCCATTGACTTCCACTTACCCAACGAAAATTCCAACAACTTACAAAGCCATCTAAAACTCTGCCCCCAGCTACATGTCTAACCTGGTCTCAAAATACCTTCATTCAGTGTCCTTGTCACCTCCTCCCATGCTCATCTCCAGAAATTCTACCAAGCCTGCCTCCAGACTCATCCACCTTCCAACCGCTCAGTGTCAGATACTTCTCTCTGCCAACCTCTCTACTGGCTTCCATTCAGTGTCCTCCACCCCTCTATGCCAATCCCTCCACTGGCTTCCATTCAGTGTCCTCCACCCCTCTCTGCTGATTCCTCCACTGGCTTCCATTCGGTGTCCTCCACCCCTCCCTGCCTATGCCTTCATTGGCTTCCAATCACTTTCCTCTACCTCTCTCTGCCAATCCCCCCGTTGGCTTCCATTCAGTGTCCTCCACCCCTCTCTGCCAATCCCCCCGTTGGCTTCCATTCAGTGTCCTCCACCCCTCTCTGCCAATCCCTTGACTGGCTTCCATTCAGTGTCCTCCACCCCTCTCTGCCAATCCCTTCACTGGCTTCCACTCACTGTCTTTTACTTCCCTCTACCATTTTATCCATTGACTTCCACTTACCCAATGAAAATTCCAACAACTTACAAAGCCATCTAAAACTCTGCCCCCAGCTACATGTCTAACCTGGTCTCAAAATACCTTCATTCAGTGTCCTTGTCACCTCCTCCCATGCTCATCTCCAGAACTTCTACCAAGCCTGCCTCCAGACTCATCCACCTTCCAACCGCTCAGTGTCAGCTACTTCTCTCTGCCAACCTCTCTACTGGCTTCCATTCAGTGTCCTCCACCCCTCTATGCCAATCCCTCCACTGGCTTCCATTCAGTGTCCTCCACCCCTCTATGCCAATCCCTCCACTGGCTTCCATTCAGTGTCCTCCACCCCTCTATGCCAATCCCTCCACTGGCTTCCATTCAGTGTCCTCCACCCCTCTTTGCCAATCCCTCCACTGGCTTCCATTCAGTGTCCTCCACCCCTCTATGCCAATCCCTCCACTGGCTTCCATTCAGTGTCCTCCACCCCTCTCTGCTGATTCCTCCACTGGCTTCTATTCGGTGTCCTTGACCCCTCCCTGCCAATCCATCCACTGGCTTCCATTTGGTGTCCTCCACCCCTCCCTGCCTATGCCTTCATTGGCTTCCACTCACTGTCCTCTACACCTCTCTGCCAATCCCCCCGTTGGCTTCCGCTTACCCAACAAATTTTCCAACAACTTACAAAGCCATCCAAAACTCTGCCCCCAGCTACATCACTAACCTTGTCTCAAAATAACTCCAAATACCTCCTGCTCACTAATTGCCTTGTCACCTCCTCCCATGCTCACCTCCAAGACTTCTCCCGAGCCTGCCTCCAGACTCATCCACCTTCCAACCTCTCAGTGTCTGCTACTCCTCTCTGCCAATCCCTCCACTGACTTCCATTTAGTGTCCTCCACCCCTCTCTGCTAATCCCTCCACTGGCTTCCATTCAGTGTCCTCCACCCCTCTCTGCCAATCCCTCCACTGGCTTCTATTCACTGTCCTCCACCCCTCTCTGCCAAAATGGCACACAGTTTGAGCCACTCAGTCCTTGGCACTGCTTCCTTGGAGAACGGAAAGCTCACACGCTCCTCAATACCTGTAAGCAGGGCCGTCTTTAAGGCAGGGAAAAAGGGGCCCAGTCATTGTTGTGGCGCCCAAAGCAGCTGCCCCTTAAGCCTCCAATGCCTGAAAATAGTTGAGGTGGATTCGAGAGGGTCCAAGAAAATGTTTGCCCAGGGTCCAATCAATATTAATGCAGCCCTGCCTGTAAGTGATTAATATTTTCCTGCACCAATGAACAGAGCAGCAAGGAAGACCAGGGGAGGTAAGTATTAGTAGGTGAGTAGAGAGAGTACTATCAAGAGAACCTGTCATTTTGCCCATTCAGGATGCAGGTATGGCATGCTAAAAAAAATCCCTGATGATTGGATGCTACATCTGCCACAAGACAAGACCCAAACCTTCTTCCGGATGCCTGTGGCAGCTTTCCCCCCCTCCGCATCCCAGCTCCTCCGATTTTTGGATATCTTCCAGATAGAGAAGAAGAAATACTCCCCGGCCGGCTCAGCCTTTTGTTTCTGACTGTTAAGTGAATGGCTTTTTCCGGTTGCTGTGCCATTGGACGACAAAGAAGAGCATAGAAGGATGCAGACCCTGAGTGGAATCTCAATTTTGCTTGAATTAATTACCAGATTGCAGGGCCTTGTGTTTGTCACCGCTGTTAAGGGTGAAGATTCAAACAGTCCGGCTATTTTGCAGCTTGCCAGAGAGTGATGTCATGTAAACACAAGAGATAGAGACTGAAATGTCTCGTGACTGCCGGCATCTGTTCGCTGAGAACGCTTTTCAAGCCTTGACGCGGCGGTATGTGAGGCTTGTCAAGAAAGCCATCTTCATTTTTATGGGCCTGCTATTCCATTTCTCCTCCTTTCCTTGTCAAAAGAAGAAAGACGTCTCGGCCTCCCTGGGCTGCGCTTCTGTCTGCTAGACCTCCATCAAAATGGCTGCCGCTGAGACGTGGCGTCTACAGCGCCAAAACTGTGCGGGAGAGCCCTTTGGATCTGTATATATGTTTAATACAAGGGTCGAGTTTTAAAGATAATGCAAGACCCTTCAAGTAAAATATGCAGGTTCACTTCAACTAGTAGTAGTTGGTCGCATCCAGCTGGACTTCTTCAGTAATGTTGAAGACCTCTTGTGGTTCATCAAGGTGACTTCCTCAGTTCTGATAAGTATCAAAATGTCTTAGACATCACAATTCCTTTGGCATGTGATTCATTTTAGATATACTGTGATTTGGATGAATGAGAACCCTTATAGACAGGTTCACTTTAGCTTAAGGCGGTATTGACTATCACACACACTGTTGGGCCATGTGGTGACTTTGAATCAGTTGCTTATTATGGTTTTATAACTATAGGTATTAATATTTCATTGTAACCACTTCCATACCAGGCACTCCCCCCCCCCCTCCCCCTTCCTGCCCAAGATAATTTTTATCTTTCAGCGCTGTCACAATTAGAATGACAATTGCGCCGTCATGCAACACTGTACCCAAATGGAATTTTTATTATTTTTTTTCCCCACAAATGGAGCTTTCTTTTGGTGGTATTTGATCACCTCTGCGGTTTTTATTTTTTGCGCTATAAACGAAAAAAGCTAAAATTTTGAAAAAATTAATAAAAATGATAGGCACTGATGGGCACTGATAGGTAGCACTGATGAGGAGCTACTGACAGGCTTTTCCGAGTGGCACTGATCGGCACTTTGATGGGGCACTGACAAGCATTACTGATGGGGTACTGATTGGCACTTTTTTAGGCACTGTTGTGGGCACTGATCTGCACTGATATGGGCACTGAAAGGCTTTATAGAGGGGCACAGGCTGGCATGTGATGGGCATTTATTGGCAACTGATTGACACCTTTTGATGGGGGCTGAGGCTGCCTTTGATGGGCACAGTGGTTGCATTTGATAGGCATAGTGGCTGCGTTTGATGGCACAGTGGTGGCAATTAATGGGCACAGTGGCTACAATCGATGTATCAGTTTGTTTGTGCCCCCCTACCCCCCAAAAAAAAAAAATTGAGCACCAGCCGCCACTGGACCATTGACAGCATTGTCTGCTTTTCTATTGCGGGGAATAGTTAGTTATTTCGTTGTCGGCTGAGATTTCAACAGCTTCTCATTTTAACAGCCTCGTGCTTTTTAATTAAAGCGGATTTCCGCTTTTGTTACTTTATTTAAAAAAAATAAAAAACTTGACAAATGCCTGTGAGAATCACAAAATAATTGCGTTCACCTTTTCCTTCCCGTCTGGTGAGATAGAGATTACCCCCCCCCCCCCCGACTTTAACATCTTAATTGTTATTTAAAGTTCCAGCGGCAGTGAGGAATTAAAACTAATAACAGTGATCGAGGCCGCAACGCGTCGGGCATTACCGAGGTCAGCAACAAACGGTTTATTGTCACGACTCCCTCTAAGCGGCACCTGTCTGCTCGCTGAGATTGGCAGCCACTAATTTCCAGGCTGATGAGAAGTAATTTTCGTGGAATTGGCCATCTTAAATATCACGTCAGTAACTCCCCCCTGCGCTCAGGTGAATAAAGCTGATTATGTCATGTTGACAGGACTTGTACGGGGCGACGTGTCTGAACAAGATGTGATTGTTTCAAGCGGGGGCCTTCAGTCAGTCCCAGGAATACTACAGAACTCGCATGCTGACAGGTCGTGTCAAGCTCTACTAATGAAATGTACCTGTAATGCCGCTACAATGGTGACTATTAACAGAAAAATCCCCAACGGCACGGTGGTTTTAGCGCTGTCTGTCATCTTACAACTGATCAAATTGCATTCACTAGGGTCTATATGTCAAAATTATTTTAAATAATATTCCTAAAATAAATTATTATTATTATTATTATTATGCAGGCTTTATATTGTGCTCAGTGCTTTGCAATATAACCACTTCAGCTCCGGAAGATTTTTTGCCATATAAATAAAAAGTACAAAAAAAACAATATTTTTTACTTTCTGCGATTAAATGCATCCAATAATAAATAATTTAAAATAAAATGTCTTCATAACTTTTGGCCAAAATGTATTCTGCTACATCCTTTAGATCAGTGGTTTTCAACCTGGGGGTCGGGACCCCCACGGGGGTCAAATAACGATTTGCCAGGGGTCACTAAATCCTGGGCTGTTCCTGAAGCCCGTACCACTCTCCCAGCCTTTGTGCGGCTGCCCACCTGGGCTGTCTCTGCAGCCTGCGGAAGCCCACCTGGGCTGTCTCTGCAGCCTGCGGAAGCCCACCTGGGCTGTCCCTGGAGCCTGTGGAAGCCCACCTGGGCTGTCTCTGCAGCCTGCGGAAGCCCACCTGGGCTGTCTCTGCAGCCTGCGGAAGCCCACCTGGGCTGTCTCTGCAGCCTGCGGAAGCCCACCTGGGGCTGTCTCTGGAGCCTGTGGAAGCCCACCTGGGCTGTCTCTGCAGCCTGTGAAAGCCCACCTGGGCTGTCTCTGCAGCCTGTGAAAGCCCACCTGGGCTGTCTCTGCAGCCTGTGAAAGCCCACCTGGGCTGTCTCTGGAGCCTGTGGAAGCCCACCTGGGCTGTCTCTGCAGCCTGTGAAAGCCCACCTGGGCTGTCTCTGCAGCCTGCGGAAGCCCACCTGGGCTGTCTATGGAGCCCGCAGCCGCCCACTCATCCTCTTCACAGCCACCCATTTAGATCGGGGCATGGCTGGGGGCAGAGACTAGAGGTCAGCTGACTGGTGAGGAATGTGAAGTGGGAGGGGCTGGGGGAGACCCTATCTACAGGGTGGAAAGGACTCAGGGAGCGCTAAATGTTCGTGGGTTAGGGGCGCAAATTACTTGTTTTGCCTTGGATGCTGACAACCCAGGCTACGAAAATTATTTTACTGTTAGGGGTCCCCACAACTTGGGAAATTTTATTAAGGGGTCACGGCACTAGTAAGGTTGAGAACCACGGCTTTAGATCATAAGCTGCACAAGCAGGGCCCTCCTATTCCTTAAAAAAAAAAAAAAAAAGACAGAAAGAAAAATATTTTTCACTTTCTGCTATAAAATATATCCAATAGAATTTCTTCATAAATTTTGGCCAAAATGTATTCCGTTGCATCCTTTAGATTGTAAGCTCCACGAGCAGAGCCCTCCTATTCCTTATAAATGAAAAAAAGAAAGAAAAAAAAATATATCCAATAAAAAAAAATCTTTTTTGGCCAAAATGTATTCTGCTACATCCTTGGGTCATCAGTGGGTCTCCAAACGTTCTAAACAAAGGGCCATTTTACTGTCCTTCAGACCTTATGGGGGCCCGACTGTGGCCATCGGGAGTAGAAAATGTCCCGGCGTCAGTTGGTGTAAACAATGCCCCATCGTTGGTGTCAGTGGGAGGAATTGTGCACCATCATTGGTGTCATTGGGAGAAATTGTGCCCCATCATTCATTGGGTCCCATTATTGGTTTCATAGGTAGGAATTGTGTCCCATCGTTGGCATCATTGGGAGGAACTGTGCTCCATTGGTGGTATCTTTGGTAGGAATTATGCCCCATCATTTGTGTCATTGGGATGAATTGTGCCCTATCGTTGGTGTCATTGGGACCCATTCTTGATGTCATTGGGAGGAATTGTGCCCCATCATTGGTTTCATTGGTAGGAAATGCGTCCCATTCTTAGTGTCATTTGGAGGAATTGTGCCCTATCACCAACGTCATGTGAAAGAATTGTTCCCCATCATTGGTGTCATTGGGCCCCATTGTTGGCATCATTGGAAGGAACTGTGCCCCATTGTTGGCATCTTTGGTAGGAATTATGCCCCATCGTTTGTATCATTGGGAAAAATTGAGCCCCATCGTTGGTCCAAGGGCCACAAGCAGAGCCTCCTATTCCTTATAAATGAAAAAAAGACAGAAAATTAAAAAAACAACAATATTTTATACTTTCTGCTATAAAATATATCCAATAAAAAAAAAATCATTCTCTCTATTTGTCCCTGGTCTCCACTGTCACTGGAACTTAAAGTGAGGCTCTGGATCCAAAACATTGAGATGTCACCAGAACAGGAATAATGGTGACATATTCTTATGGGGACCTCTCTTCTGATTACAGCTAAGATGGAATTTTCCCTCACTTTGGAGAGATCGCAACTAACTTCATGTTGGGTCTAAAGGACCGAAAGTGAATAGAAATCTCCCGAACAGGACACAGAAAACAACTTATTATTTGCTTTTTTTAATCATTCGCTTTAGATGTACATTAACCCCCCCCCCCCCCCCTGCACTTGACTTTGAATATTAATAAGAATTGTTCTTGACTTGTAATGTCACGTTGATTATCTCTCCTTTTCTGAAATAGATTGAGGTGTTAAAGTTTTAATCCCTGGTTTTAGTTTTAATTGTTGACATGGCTAATTACACTTGATCAGGGGTGTAACCAGAAATCTGACAACCCTTGGTGTCAGCACAACTCTATTGTCTTGGAGCTACTGAAATCTATTGACTTTTTAATACTGTAAATCTGGCATTTGTAGTTCTAAAGTATATGAAGGCCGGGTGCATTGATAAAACACCTTTAGTTTATCCAGCCCAATCAGAAATGCTGACAAAGCTAACCTGGGTGTCATCCGCCTGGTTCCTGGCCAAATTTGATTTTGTTTCTTGATAAAGTCACACGTAGATGCTTGGTCCTCTGTATATGAATGTATAGCAAAGAAGGCATCGCCAGGGTGCCTACAGAGATCCACGTTCCTGGAGCTAGCTCAGTGTTGGTTGGGAGGGGTCAGCAAAGGAGACAGTATCTACAAAGGGATACCAAGGAAATTGTATTATATCAATAAAAACACTGCATACAATTTTAACCACTAGGGGTCAGCGCTATAGCCGAATGACGGCTACAGCGCGGACCTCAAATGCCAGGAGGCCATCAATAGACGTCCTCCCCCTTGCACGCGCCCCGCACGCCCCCTATTGGTACCGGCCCCTTACCACGTGATCAGCTGTTAGCCAATAACAGCAAATCACGTGATGTAAACAAAGCTTGGTAATCATTTTTGAGGAGAAAAAAAAAGCCAATCACGGCTCTTGTGTAAGGGACATCGATCCCCAGTGAAAGAGGCACATCAGCCTCATTAGTGCCCACCAGTACCCCCTGCCAGTGCCACCTGCCAGCAATAAATGCCACCTATCAATGCCCACCAGTGGTGCCAGTCAGTGCCTCATCAGTGCCACCTAGCAGTGCTGCCTATCAGTCTCACCTACCAGTGCTGATCAGTGCCCATCACTGCCACCTATCAGTGCTCATCACTGCCACCTATCAGTGACACCTATCAGTGTCCACCAGTGCCACCTATCAATGTCCTTCTGTGTTACCTCTCAGTGCCTTCCAGTGCTGCCTTATCTGTGCCCACCAGTGCAGCCTCATCCGCGTACATCAATGAAGGAGAAAAATGACCCGTTTGCAAAATTTTATAACAAAATATAAAACGGTCAAATCCTATTCCCTATGACTGCGCAATTGTCATTCAAAGAGTGAGAGCGGTTGGTTTCTCTATGGTTCCCTGGATCAGTGTTCCGGTTGGCTACATTGCATCCAGTTGACCCTGGCGGCCATCTTTGGTCATGCAGAGTCTTTTCAAGTCCCTGCCCCCAGGTTTTTGCGCACATTTTCAAAGTGGCTAGTGGAGGGAGAGCATAGCCATCTGTCAGGGACAGCATAAGGCAGGGAGAGGTTCCGGAGGAATAGAGATAGCTCAGGGCCTAAGTCTGCACTTCATCAAGCTCCCTTTTGGGTTGGACTGGTCAGGCCACATTCCACCCTCCTTGTAAAGTACTGTCTTGCGCTGCATTGACTGTAAGTTCCCATTCAGTTGAGCTCCCCACTGGGTTGTTGTACTGTTTGCCAGTTCTTCATTAAATTGGTTACTCCACTCTGAAACCTCAGCGTGTTCACTGCCGCCGCACCTACCCAACATGCATGCTGTCTGAGTGCTTAACCCCATATGTTCGGGTTTTTGTAAGTATAGGTCAGTTGCTTTGCTTGCAAATATTGCACTATGTATGTTGTCTACTCTTCGGTTCTGTTAATTCCTACCATGCCCCTACAGTGGTTTGTACACGTTCTATAAGATGGATTTCGAACAATCCCTAAGCTGCTTCTCAGAGTCTCCTCTATTTCTTCACAACATGAAGTGCGCACACGACAGGCGATGGTCCGGCCCGGCGTACAGTGTCAAGCCTTTAACAAAGTGATGGACGTTTTGGAGGGTGACCAACAGCGGCCTTAAGGAAATCACCGCTGCCCGGTGCCAAGTGTCTGTATAGATAGAGCAATCAGGCAATAACATGTGTCCGGGGGTACTGTAACCGAGCGGCAGGAATTAGGGACTGCCGGAATAATGCCGCCATTCACCTAACGCTGATCCGCAGGTGGAAAATTTCCACTGAAAGGAAATGGGTTTTATGTCTCTCTCTCTCTCTTTTTATACAGTGCTGTACAGTACAAAGGGGCCGTTCATCGCTGAGCTCTGCAGACATAAAATCTGTGATTGCTACAAGAATAAATTTAACACTGCAGGAAGGGAGCTGTGTGTGCCGAGTAATCGGGGTGCACTGAGGACTTGCTAGGACGGAATCTCGCGCTGTCCTGGACTGCAAACTATTGGACAACTTCACATTCTTATGCCTGGTTTTCAGCCTCAGCCACCCATGTAGCCGGTCAGAATCAGTTGTATTTGCTGCAGAGCATTGAGCATACCTCCCAACCATCCCGGGATTTGCCGGGACCGTCCTGGGATTTCAAATAAATCCCAATGACCTGTGAATCCCACAGTGGAGCCCAGTGGCGGAACTAGTTTCCCAAGCAATGACTCCACTAGTCCACCTGGAAGGTGTGTGCCACCCTGTGCTACAGCTGTCAAGGCTGAGATTTGCTCAGTGACTCGCCAGCACAGCTGCCCACTCACCCACCAGCTCTACAATGGGAGCTAGGTCAGCTCCACCTCCTCCCTATCACGTCATGTGCGCACCCCCAAAATTTAAAGCAGTGCCCCCGATGTTGCAGCCTGAGATTCTGGAGACGGCCAACCTCACGTTAGTGAACTCTCCCATCTCTTTCTTCCTTCCTTCCATCTGCCACAGTGATCCGGCCTTCCATGTGCCATAGTGACCCCTCCTTCCTGCCTTCCATGTGCCATAGTAATTCTTCCTACCTTCCATGTGCCATAGTGATTATTCCTTCCATGTGCCAAAGTAATTCTTCCTACCATCCATGTGGCATAGTGATCGATCCTTCCTGCCTTCTATCTGCCATAGTGATTCTTCCTTCCTGTCTTCTATCTGCCATAGTGATTCTTCCTTCCTGTCTTCTATCTGCCATAGTGATTCTTCCTTCCTGCCTTCCATGTGCCACAGTGATCATTCCTTCCTGCCTTCCCTGTGCCACAGTGATCCTTACTGCTTTCCATGTGCCACAATGATCCTGCTTTCCATGTGCCATAGTGATCCTTCCTTCCTTCGATATGCCATAGTGATACTTACTTCCATATGCCATAGTGATCCTTGCTGCCTTCGGTGTACCATAGTGATCCTTCCTTCTTGCCTTCCATGTGCCACAGTGATCCTTCCTGCCTTCCATGTGCCACAGTGATCCTTCCTGCCTTCCATGTGCCATAGTGATCCTTCCTACCTTCCATGTGCCATAGTGATCCTTCCTTCCTTACATATGCCATAGTGATCCTTCCTTCCTTACATATGCCATAGTGATCCTTCCTGCCTTCCATGTATCATAATGATCCTTCCTTTCTGCATTCCATGTGCCTTAGTGATCCTTTTGAGGTTTATATTAATCCCTGAGACTCCAAAATGTGGCACAGTAATCAAAGCATATTTTAAAGGTACAAGGAAGCCCAGATTTTGTTTAACCATGGCCCCTTAAGCCCCTCCCACTATCATGTTTGGTCACACCCACTTGTTCGTGCTACGTGTGCCACAGGTCACGCTCTCCCTGAAATGTCCCTCATTCACAAATTCATATGTTGGAGGGGGTTTGGCGTTGAGCATTCTGTCCCCGATTGGAAGCATTTACCGAAATCGGTTTGGAATGGGACTTTTGAGGCACAGATGTCAGTACACAAATTGTAAGACGCATACAAATGTTGTTCATCAAATCTCAGTAACTGCTTGCCGACCCGCCACAGTTCATATACTGGGGGGGGGGGGGGGGGCTCTTACAGACATGACTACAGCATACCCATATGCAGCTTTTTGCTTTTCCAGGTTTTGGGTATGACCCCCCCCCCCCCCCGTCCGCCTACTTCTCTGTGATTTAACACCTGTTGATTGGCTGTGTCGAATCACAACCCAGAGCCCTGTGTTGACTATATCAGGGGCAGACTGACCATTCAGGCACTCGGGCACTGCCCAAGGGCCCCATCAGGGTTGCCAGCCTGATTGGACCAGGGACAGTATGTAAAAATCTGTGTTTTTTTTCATCTGTCCCTGAAATGTCCCTTACCGACATCCTTTTGGTCTAAAAATCCCAAGATTATAGCTGCCCCGCCTCTCCAGTACCTTACCAGTGTGTGTATGTATATGTGTGTGTCTGTGTATATATTGTGTGTCTTTGTGTGTATACTGTATGTGTATTCTGTGTGTATGTATACTGTATGTGTATACTGTATGTCTGTGTGTGTGTATTGTGTGTATGCTGTGTGTCTGTGTGTGTATACTGTGTGTCTGTGTGTGTATACTGTGTGTCTGTGTGTGTATACTGTATGTGTGTATACTGTGTGTCTGTGTGTGTATATTGTAGGTCTGTGTGTGTATACTGTATGTGTGTGTGTACACTGTGTGGGCCCATAATCTATTGCCAGGGGGCCCCATAATCTCCTATTTCCCCGGGGGCCCCATAATCTCCTATTTCCCGGGGGCCCCATAATCTCCTATTGCCTGGGGGCCACATGAGTTTTCAGTCCGCCCCTGGACTATATTGTCAAAGTTAATTGAAGAAGCTGAAGCTAGAAGCTGATTGGCTGCCATGCAGAGCTGCACCAGGTTCCGAGCGCTCCAGTTTTAGTAAAATCTCCCCCAATGTATAGAAAAAAAACTTTCATAATTTGGGTGATTTGGATTGAAGTGTGTCAATTGAAAAGAAAATACTTCCAAATACAACTAAAAGTTTTGATCAGATCCAAAAGAGAGAAAAAAAAAATATTGCAACAAATTTGATACATTCCAAAATAGCTCCAGAATTAAAACTGGGGGAGAAAAAGGAAAACAACCACCTAAAGGGAACTAAAATTGATACTTTGTTATCCAGCTTTAGGACGAGCGTCTTCAATATTATCAAATCCTTTCTATATAAAAGACAAAAAAAAAACTGATATTTCATATAAGCTTCCATCTGCGATGAACCGTTTTATTATGGAGTGGAGTTGATTTCGATGGTTTTAGTGGCTTAGCGGGACGGGGTAACGGCGCTTTTTCCCGTGCGAACCAATCTTCTAAGCACAGGCCCCATCCTGGGATTTCCTATCGCGCTGAAATCTCATGGTTCTTCCAGGGCTGCTCTGGTAATCGCTCCAGATTTCTTCTCCGCCGAGCCGGCTGAACTATTGAACCTGCACACTCAGCACTGGGAGATGGAAGTAAGCTGCGTTTGGGCTCTGCCAAATGGTGCTCTCGCCGAGGTGTCTGTAATGGAAAGCAGCAGGTCCCGGCCAGCACGGTATGTGAAACACGTTACCTTTATATAGGAGCGCAGGGAGGGAGGGGACGCCGAGATGCTTCTGTTACTCAGAACTGGGAGAAGAAAAATGACTTAAAGCGGTTGTAAACCGCATATATAATTTTTTTTTTTTTTTTTACCTGTAAGGCAAAATGCATAATCAGCTAGTATGCACCGCATAATAGCTGATTATGAAATACTTACCTCAAAACGAGGTGAACGACACTTACCTGGTTCACGCCGAGCGAGATGTCATCTTGCTCCGGCGTGTCTTCCGGGTATCGCCGCTCCAGCGCTGTGATTGGCTGGAGCGGCGCCGCTCCAGCGCTGTGATTGGCTGGAGCGGCGATGACGTCACTCCCGCGCATGCGCGCGGGAGATTTAAAATCGGCAAGGTCCGGCGGCTGCCGGATCTTCCGCCGTGGATCCCTCCTGCGCATGCGCCGCCCGCATTGCGAGGGGAATATCTCCTAAACCGTACAGGTTTAGGAGATATTCTTTTTACCTACAGGTAAGCCTTGTTATAGGCTTACCTGTAGGTAAAAGTGCAAATTTAAGGTTTACAACCACTTTAATGAGAGCTGGGTGAGAATAACCCCCCCCCCCCCCCCCGATGTTTCATTTATCGCTCAGTTTTTCCATCTAGTACAGTGGTCTCCAAACTGCGGCCTGAGGGCCGGAATGTGGCCCTTTGCTTGCCTTTGTCCTTTGAGGCACTATTCGCCTCCGGCGGTGCGCTCGCGACCCCACAGCTGGGCACTTAAAGAGACACGTACAGGTACGTGCTTGTGACCAGCTGTGCCCTTCTGCCGACGTATATCGGCGTGAAGGGGTCCTTAAGTGATTAAATGCGGTGTTGGAAACGCGTAAAGATCGTGGCGTTTCCCCGCACTGTATTAGCGTGAACTTGGCCTGATGGACAGGAATTTGTAACATTGTGTCCAGCATGCTTAGTGCTTGTCTTTATTCCCAACTGTCACTTATTGGAATAATGGATGTCATGCAGGGCCGTCTTTAATATTGATTGGGCCCGGGCAGACATTTTATTGGGCCCTCTTGAATCCACTTATCAACTATTTGTGGGCAGTGCGGGCGCAAGGGGCAGCTGCTTTGGGCCCCACAACAATGACTGGGCCCGGGGCATCTGTCCCTTTTGCCCTGCATCAAAGACGGCCCTGATTTCCTGCACTGCACCATAAATATGGAACGGCCCGTCTCCTGGGCAGATGAAGGGCATTCCGTTGGATAATTTTATTTGCAGCTTCTTGCGCTTTGGGTCTGTTGGTTCTGATGGTCACTGCGGCCGTACCGTCCCATTCTCACGGGAAGACACTGGCCCTCGGGACTTGTGCGGTCCCCATTGTACCCGCACTATTTATACCTGATTGTATATTAGCGTTATATAAAATGTCATTATTATTATTTTGCCACTTTGAGTGCCGGGATCTGTTCAGCGATGCGTTTCCAGCACAATGTACGAGCGAGCGATTCTATGATTGCACGATGAAGCAGAACATAAATCACGCCTGGGAACTGCCATCTTATCACAGTCCCATCAGCAGCTCTTCATTGTAGAGGGTCTGATTACATCTCACCACACCTTATTTATGCCTCACACACAGGCGATGATTCACTACTGCAAAATGGGGCTTTTTACTCATAAAATTGTTACATTTTTTTTCTGTATTTCTCTTTTTCTTTCTTTTTTCTTTTCTCTTTCGGAACATTTTGTAACCGTAAATGGTTTGATTGATAATGGATCTGAGCAACCTACAACTGGGTGCATAACATGCACACTGGGCTTAACAAACAGGAAGGAGCAGAGTCCTCCAGCAGAGTATATCAGGAGAGAAGGGTTATAGAAGAAGGAGCAGAGTCTTCCAGCAGAGTATATCAGGAGAGGAGAGTTATAGAGGAAGGAGCAGAGTCCTCCAGCAGAGTATATCAGGAGAGGAGGAGAGTTATCGAGGGAGGAGCAGAGTCCTCCAGCAGAGTATATCAGGAGAGGAGAGTTATAGAGGAAGGAGCAGAGTCCTCCAGCAGAGTATATCAGGAGAGGAGAGTTATAGAGGAAGAAGCAGAGTCCTCCAGCAGAGTATATCAGGAGAGGAGAGTTATAGAGGAAGGAGCAGAGTCCTCCAGCAGAGTATATCAGGAGAGGAGAGTTATAGAGGAAGGAGCAGAGTCCTCCAGCAGAGTATATCAGGAGAGGAGAGTTATAGAAGAAGGAGCAGAGTCTTCCAGCAGAGTATATCAGGAGAGGAGAGTTATAGAGGAAGGAGCAGAGTCCTCCAGCAGAGTATATCAGGAGAGGAGAGTTATAGAGGAAGGAGCAGAGTCCTCCAGCAGAGTATATCAGGAGAGGAGAGTTATAGAGGAAGGAGCAGAGTCCTCCAGCAGTGCAGAGTATATCAGGAGAGGAGAGTTATAGAGGAAGGAGCAGAGTCCTCCAGCAGAGTATATCAGGAGAGGAGAGTTATAGAGGAAGGAGCAGAGTCTTCCAGCAGAGTATTTCAGCAGAGGAGAGTTATAGAGGAAGGAGCAGAGTCCTCCAGCAGAGCAGAGTATTTCAGCAGAGGAGAGTTATAGAGGAAGGAGCAGAGTCATCCAGCAGAGTATATCAGGAGAGGAGAGTTATAGAGGGAGGAGCAGAGTCCTCCAGCAGAGTATATCAGGAGAGGAGAGTTATAGAGGAAGGAGCAGAGTCCTCCAGCAGAGTATATCAGGAGAGGAGAGTTATAGAGGAAGGAGCAGAGTCCTCCAGCAGAGTATATCAGGAGAGGAGAGTTATAGAGGAAGGAGCAGAGTCCTCCAGCAGAGTATATCAGGAGAGGAGAGTTATAGAGGAAGGAGCAGAGTCCTCCAGCAGAGTATTTCAGCAGAGGAGAGTTATAGAGGAAGGAGCAGAGTCCTCCAGCAGAGCAGAGTATTTCAGGAGAGGAGAGCTCTGGAGGAAGGAGAAGAGTCCTCCAGCAGTTTTATCGAACGAAAACCACATTTACTGTTAGGAGTTAGTTTGTCCAAGAAACATTTTCCATCCTGCTCATTCAAATTTTTTCCTCACTGCGGTGGAAAACACTGTGCTTGGTTCACAGTCACACTGATACAGTTTAAGATGTGACTTTGGTTGCACTGAATCGCATGACAATGGTTCCCATTCACATCAATGCAGCACAGCTCAAAATGTGACTTTGGGAAAGGGTCCTGTGCTATTTTGGTGCGATTTACCCCCAAAGAATATGCAAACCGCATCCAAAAACACAGCCAAAGTCGCACTGCGAATTGCACCTTAATCACATCACAGTAGTGTAAATCAAGCCTTAGCCCTGGTTCACACTGGTGCGGTTTGACATATCAAATCGGCGGCATTTGCCGGCAATGGCACCGCCCTAATCGGTGTGACGCCGCATCTGCGGATCTGCACCGATTTTTAAAAAGTAGTTTCTGTACTACTTTTTGCGATTTCGGGCAGCGATTTACATTGACGTCTGTGCAGAAACCTGCACAGATGTCTTTGTAATCGCGGCTGAAATCGGGACTTGTGGGAGTGAAATTGTGCGAGTTCGGTTGAACCCGCGCGGCTTCTCTCCCGCAGCCCCGTGTGAACCTGCGCTCAAATGAAATTTTGAAACTGTGTGCCATTAATATGTATACTCTGTAGAATCGCAATGTATTCTGTGTTTGTATTGGTTGTATGAATCATCTTTCAGATTTGTATCATTTTTCCTTCCTGATAAGATGCTGCGTCTACAATTGTTACATTTCTAGAAGTCATTCCACGTCTCCTTAGTCGCCTGCGTTTTCATTGGGCACCTTTAATTACCAGCTTGGCGAGTTGCCCAATGTGACCACGTAGCGGCTGAAGGTCGCGGCTCCATTAACATGCATCGCGTCTTCTGGGACCATTAATCCGGGTGGATCCAGGTTCCTATTTCTTCGGCAGCCGCGCAGGATTTCGAGTAATTCTTTTTCCTGTCTTGTATAACTCCAGCTGTTGTGTATGTTGACCTCCGAGGCCCTTCCTAAGATCTCTACATTACTTACATTTGACCTGCACCTTCTTGTAGTTGAAGAAACCGCTTTGTTCAGGGCCGTTGAAATTTGCTCTTTCAACGAAAGATATAAAGTAGAGAAAAAAAAAGAAAACTTGGCAAGATATTAAGTGTTTGTGTTCAATGGAAAGGTTAACTTTAGGTTAATCTTTAGTTGATCAGTAAATTGCATGTTTGTACAAATTCTCATATTTCCTTGTATTGCTAATTTTAAGTGTTCAGGTAAAGTGTGCTTGACATTTCCCTCATCTCCTCCAATTCCTGCCAATTCAAACATTGCTAAAAAGTCTCGTTCTTATTTTTTGTTATATTTTAGATCAGTGGCCTCCAAACTGCGGCCCAGGGGCCAGATTTTGCCCTTTGCTTGCCTTTATCTGGCCCTTGGGGCACTGGTCTATCAACTGACACCAATCATGGGGCACTATTCTATCAACTGACTCCAATAATGGGACACTATTCCATCAACTGACTCCAATAATGAGACACTATTCTATCAACTGACTCCAATCATGGGACACTATTCCATCAACTCACACCAATCATGGGACACTATTCCATCAACTGACTCCAATAATGAGACACTATTCTATCAACTGACTCCAATAATGAGACACTATTCTATCAACTGACTCCAATAATGGGACACTATTCCATCAACTGACTCCAATAATGAGACACTATTCTATCAACTGACTCCAATAATGGGACACTATTCCATCAACTCACACCAATCATGGGACACTATTCCATCAACTGACTCCAATAATGGGACACTATTCTATCAACTGACTCCAATAATGGGACACTATTCCATCAACTGACTCCAATAATGAGACACTATTCTATCAACTGACTCCAATAATGGGACACTATTCCATCAACTGACTCCAATAATGGGACACTATTCCATCAACTGACTCCAATAATGAGACACTATTCTATCAACTGACTCCAATAATGGGACACTATTCCATCAACTGACTCCAATAATGGGACACTATTCCATCAACTGACTCCAATAATGGGACACTTTTCCTCCCACTGACACCATCAATGGCACTATTCTTTCCCATTGGTACAAACAACAATGGAGCCTTCTTCCTCCAAATATAACCAATGATGGGGCATTGTTTATGTCTACTGACACTGGGGCATTTTCTACTTCCACAGTCCGGCCCCCCCAAAGCCTGAAGGACGGTAAACAGGCCCTTTGCTTAGAAAGTTTGGAGACCCCTCTTTTAGACCAATGTTTCTCAACCAATGTACTGTGGAACTCTAGGGTTCCTCTTGAGGTTGATAATTTTGCACAGAGTGGCCCCGATTTTCCTGTTCTGGGGTCCCTCTGCGGCTCTCGTGGCTCCTCCCTGCAATAGCTAACACCTGATCTAAAGGGGGATCTGCTGGGGCCCACCCTTGGCAGGGGTGGGGGGACATAAATTCGCCATCTTTGCCCTAGGTGCTGGATGACCTTGTCCTGGCACTGGGTCCCTCGGAGTAAACAGGCTGTGAAAGGCTGCTTTAGACAACGCTGTTTATCTCTGTCAGTATAAATGTTTTTCCAATGCTTTTTTGACTTACAAAAATTTCCAGTTGGTCTTTTATGTGTTTACAATTCAGCAACAATAATTGGAGTTGGATAACTTGTGTACAACGTCTGTCCTAGGTACACCAGGCGTAGAGGATTAATATAATCTGATATCACAGGCTTTGTGACACCCAGTCTCCCACGCTCATCGGAATTGTTCTGTGCGTCCCCTGCACTGCCTGCCAGTCACCCACTATTGTCTGCGTGGATCAGCTGTGGCGACCTGCCAGGGCACGCTTCATGTCAAACCTTTTACAGCACCTTGTGCTTTGTTTGGAGACAGGAAGAAAACGGGACTAAAACCAGTACATGTTTGCCTTGACGCCTGACTTGTTTTGTGTGGAAATGTATTATTAGTTTTGTTATTTCTTCCTGACATTTCAGTATTCTTTGTGTGAGTTTTTAACCCTTTTTATTTTCTTGAAGAACTAGACTTTCTAGTGAATGGATAACCTGCGTTCTCATTGAAATCTAAAGGGTCTCGGTGATGTCACTGGTCTCTAGTGATTGGAGGTTGTGTTCCTATGAATATGAAGGGTCTCGGTAATGTCACTGGTCTCTAGTGATTGGATAGGCTGTGTTCTCATGAATATGAAGGGTCTCGTGATGTCACTGGTCTCTAGTGATTGGATAGGCTGTGTTCTCATAATTATAAAGGGTCTCGTGATGTCACTGGTCTCTAGTGATTGGATAGGCTGTGTTCTCATGAATATGAAGGGTCTCAGTGATGTCACTGGTCTCTAGTGATTGGATAGGCTGTGTTCTCATGAATATGAAGGGTCTCGGTGATGTCACCGGTCTCTAGTGATTGGATAGGCTGTGTTCTCATGAATATGAAGGGTCTCTAGTGATCGGATAGGATGTGTTCTCATGAATATGAAGGGTCTCGGTGACTGGTCTCTAGTGGGTCTCGGTGACTGGTCTCTAGTGGGTCTCGGTGACTGGTCTCTAGTGGGTCTCGGTGACTGGTTTCTAGTGGGTCTTGGTGACTGGTCTCTAGTGGGTCTCGGTGACTGGTCTCTAGTGGGTCTCGGTGACTGGTCTCTAGTGGGTCTCGGTGACTGGTCTCTAGTGGGTCTCGGTGACTGGTCTCTAGTGGGTCTCTGTGACTGGTCTCTAGTGGGTCTCTGTGACTGGTCTCTAGTGGGTCTCTGTGACTGGTCTCTAGTGGGTCTCTGTGACTGGTCTCTAGTGGGTCTCGGTGACTGGTTTCTAGTGGGTCTTGGTGACTGGTCTCTAGTGGGTCTCGGTGACTGGTCTCTAGTGGGTCTCGGTGACTGGTCTCTAGTGGGTCTCGGTGACTGGTCTCTAGTGGGTCTCGGTGACTGGTCTCTAGTGGGTCTCGGTGACTGGTCTCTAGTGGGTCTCGGTGACTGGTCTCTAGTGGGTCTCGGTGACTGGTCTCTAGTGGGTCTCGGTGACTGGTCTCTAGTGGGTCTCGGTGACTGGTCTCTAGTGGGTCTCGGTGACTGGTCCCTAGTGGGTCTCGGTGACTGGTCTCTAGTGGGTCTCGGTGACTGGTTTCTAGTGGGTCTTGGTGACTGGTCTCTAGTGGGTCTCGGTGACTGGTCTCTAGTGGGTCTCGGTGACTGGTCTCTAGTGGGTCTCGGTGACTGGTCTCTAGTGGGTCTCGGTGACTGGTCTCTAGTGGGTCTCGGTGACTGGTCTCTAGTGGGTCTCGGTGGCTGGTCTCTAGTGGGTCTTGGTGACTGGTCTCTAGTGGGTCTCGGTGACTGGTCTCTAGTGGGTCTCGGTGACTGGTCTCTAGTGGGTCTCGGTGACGTGTCTCTAGTGATGTTGCTGCTCTCTAAAGGCTGCAATGCACTTGTACCATTATTGCAGATTGAGTTCAGTCTGGAGATAGACAGTCCTGCTCAGAAATCTCTTTCTCTCTCTCTCTCTCTCTCTCTCTCTCTCTCTCTCTCTCTCTCTCTCTCTCTCTCTCTCTCTCTCTCTCTCTCTCTCTCTCTCTCTCTCAGTTTAGGTGTGAAGAACATTTTGACACTTGTACACTGGAGGCTGTTCTGTGTGGAAATATTTGGACGTTTTTCCCTTTCATTGGCAGGAGGAATATAAAAACATAGTTTTACTGAGGATATATTTTTTTTTAAATAAGGAGTGAATGATTGATTATGTTGTACAGATGGTTTACATCCTCTGTACTCGGTCGAGTAAGGTGCTGCAATGTGTTGGAATAAACAGCCGTAGCAAATTCATCAGCTTTCTGTATTTATGATGTGAAATATCTATTGACGTCAGTCACTGAACTAAAGGCGCCCCTTACATTTCTCAATGACTTTTTAAGATTCTGGCAGTGCTGTTCATAAATGTGGAGGCACAAAGGATCCGGGTAGTATAAGAATTGGCTCATTTTGAATAAAGAAAAATTGTCTTGAAAGCACCAGTTTTGGGGGGGTTTCAGGAAAAAGAATGAATGAGTGACACCCTGATGGTACCCCAGCTTTAACTTCTTGAAGGATGGCCACATGACTCAAAACCTTCACCACGTTCCCATGAACAGGACTGATTATTCTTCTGCAGGATGGTCATCGGACGACACAGAACTATCTCCAGGTTCCTTTGAACAGGACAGGTTATTATCTAGCAGGGTGGTCACATGCCTGCCCAGTGTCCTTTCCAGGGTCCCCATCAATTGCCACCACTGTGCCATCAAAGGCAGCTACTGTACCCATCAATTGTCGCCACTGTGCCCAATCAATTGCCGCCAGTGTGCCCCATCAATTGCCGCCAGTGTGCCCCATCAATTGCTGCCAGTGTGCCCCATCAATTTCTGCCACTGTGCCCCATCAATTGCTGCCAGTGTGCCCCATCAATTGCCGCCAGTGTGCCCCATCAATTGCCGCCAGTGTGCCCCATCAATTGCCGCCAGTGTGCCCCATCAATTGCTGCCAGTGTGCCCCATCAATTGCCGCCAGTGTGCCCCATCAATTGCCGCCAGTGTGCCCCATCAATTGCCGCCACTGTGCCCCTTCAATTTCCGCCACTGTGCCCCATCAATTGCTGCCAGTGTGCCCCATCAATTGCCGCCACTGTGCTCCATCAATTGCTGGCAGTGTGCCCCATCAATTGCCTGCCAGTGCCCCCCCCCCGGCACCTACCTGTCTTGGCACTGTCCTCCACGTTCTGAGTTCTCCATGTCTTCTCCTGTCCTCTTACCGTCATCTCTGCTATGATAGGATGCATTAAAGGGGTTGTAAAGCTTCCTGTTTTTTTCAGCTTAAAGGGGTTGTAAAGGTACAATTTTTTTCCTAAATGTCTTCCTTTCCCTTAGTGCCGTCCTCCTTCACTTACCTCATCCTTCCATTTTTTTTTTTAATGTCCTTATTTCTTCTGAGAAATCCTCACTTCCTGTTCTTCTGTCTGTAACTCCACACAGTAATGCGAGGCTTTCTCCCTGGTGTGGAGTGTCGTGCTCGCCCCCTCCCTTGGACTACTGGAGAGTCAGGACGCCCCACTAACACACAGCTCCTTTCTCTATCTGCAACGTAGAGAGTGTCCTGACTCTCCTGTAGTCCAAGGGAAGGGGGCGAGCACGACACTCCACACCAGGGAGAAAGCCTTGCATTACTGTGTGGAGTTACAGACAGAAGAACAGGAAGTGAGGATTTCTCAGAAGAAATAAGGACATATAAAAGCAAAATGGAAGGATGAGGTAAGTGAAGGAGGACTGCACTAAGGGAAAGGAAGATATTTAGGATTTTTTTTCTTACATTTACAACCCCTTTAAGGTGAAAAAAACACGAAGCTTTACAACCCCTTTAAAGCCAGGGTTGGATAGATTATGATGTAGTTGGTTAAATTGAGAAAGTTGAGAACTCTATTTTACTCATTTTTTATTTCTCGTGTGGCCGAGAACAGTAGCTTTCTTTTGTGAAAAAATAAATGTGTTGATTCAAATGTATAAAAACATCTGGACTCTATTCCTTTCTGAGATAAGGTTTCCTTTGGGTTATTCAGAGCCTGTAACAGGTCCTTTAAAAAAAAATGTAAAAGTTGACGTTTTACAAGTTTCGTCCCTTTTTTTTGTTATGGCTTTCCAGAGCCTCCCGATCACCTAGCGGGAACATTTTCCGAAAGTAGCTCATAAAACCATTTCTGGTTTTCATCAAGGAAACTGTAATACATGAAGAACATTATTAACAGAAACGAAACATTTTGCAAGACTGAAAATGGATGTTCTCCCGGGGATGGACGCGGAGGATCTGTTGGGTGTTGACGTTACTCTGAAGCCGCACGGTTGCAACATCACCTGGAATGTGAATGGGGCCCCCCCACGTTTCTTCACTTCTCACTGGTGGGATCTCCTATCTACATGTGTCATGAGAGCCTTCTGTTCGGCCCGAGACCGTTGTATCTTGGAATCATTCGTACCTCACCAGCTCGGTGCTTTTTCCTAACTATTTTAATTGTAGAGTAAATTTCTCCGGCACCATATTAAATCTATTACATGAAACTTGTGTTTTCGTTCCTCTGAGACAAAATGTTTTTTTGTTTCTTGCTACTTGACTTTTCTCATCTGTTTTTCATCCCACTGTTGGATGTTGGCCTTACAGATGAATTCCAGGTATGGATATTTTTATGTAGCTACATTGGTCCAGCTTGGACCAATGTAAATAGATACACACTATTGGTCAGATTCAGGTAGGGCAGCGTAACTTTGTGCGGGCGTAGCGTATGGTATTTACGCTACGCCGCCGCAAGTTAGAGAGGGAAGTGCTGTATTCACAAAGCACTTGCGTCCTAAGTTACGGCGGCGTAGCGTAAATGTGCCGGCGTAAGCGCGCCTAATTCAAATGAGGAAGAGGTGGGCATGTTTTAGGGAAATTAAGCATGACCCCACGTAAATGACGTTTTTGAACGAACGGCGCATGCGCCGTCCGTGGACGTATCCCAGTGCGCATGCGTCGGATAGAATGCCTAAGATACGTTCGAACACTGCCTACGACGTGAACGTAACTTACGCACAGCCCTATTCGCGTACGACTTACGCAAACGACGTAAAAAGATACGCTTGTTCCAACGTCCATACCTTGCATGGGCTGCGCCACCTAGGGAGCAGCTTTATCTTTACGCCGGCGTATGTCTTACGTAAACGGCGTAACTAATTGCGACGGGCGCAATCACGTTCGTGAATCGGCGTATATTGCTCATTTGCATATTCAACGCGGAAAACAACGGAAGCGCCACCTAGCGGCCAGCATAAATATGCACCCTAAGATACGACGGCGTAGGAGACTTGCGCCGCTCGTATCTTAGTTTAATTTAAGCGTATCTGGTTTCCAGAATACGCTTAAATTTACGACGGCGTAGATTCAGAGTTACGACGGCGTATCTACTGATACGCCGGCGTAACTCTCTCTGAATCTAGCTATATATTGTCAAAAGTATTGGGACATCTGCCTTTACACACACGTGAATTTTTTTTTTTTTTTTTTATTTATCAGAAAAAAAAATTATTTGGTTGTTCATAGTGCAAAATACAAGATAATGCGTAAGAAGAAAGGAAACGTTTGCCATCGCATGTCGCTTTATCAAACAGTACAGAGTCTACAGTGTATATTGTGATTTGTGTGTCATAGATGACAATGCAATAATGCATGTTAGCAAAACAAAAAAAGAGTCTGGATAACCAAAACAACAAAAAGAAAAATAAGACAGAGACAAGTAAAACTTTTGAATTGTAGTACAGGAACAAAGGATGTTTCTGGACAGCCGCACTCTGAACAATGGTTGCCTTTATTGAAAAAAGAACAGCACTACAAGTCACAGCAAACAAAACAAAAACCCGGACAACTGACGCGTTTCGCACCAAATCTAGTGCTTAGTTGTAGTTCATTGGAATTGTAGTAGCGGATTACACACATCCCCAGAGCCCTGAGAACATGCAGCATCCGAACACTCTGCTCAACCCACCACGGCCATCAATATCCCTTAGGGACCTGTAAAGCAACTCACCCATTCGGACCCTCAAACTAGCTCTGTTTGATTACAGGCACATGAATTTTAATGGCATTGCAGTCTTAGTCCGGAGGGTTCAATATTGAGTTGGCTCCGCCCTTTGCAGCTATAACAGCTTCACCTC
This sequence comes from Rana temporaria, assembly GCF_905171775.1. Classification (NCBI taxonomy): domain Eukaryota; kingdom Metazoa; phylum Chordata; class Amphibia; order Anura; family Ranidae; genus Rana; species Rana temporaria. The sequence goes on along the minus strand of NC_053500.1, from coordinate 143,655,454 downwards.
TTCTGGGAAGGCCGTCCACAAGGTTTAGGAGGGTGTCTATGGGAATGTGTGACCATTCTTCCAGAGGAGCATTTGTGAGGTCAGGCACTGATGTTGGATGAGAAGGTCTGGCCCGCAGTCTCCACTCTAATTCATCCCAAAGGTGTTCTATGGGGTTGAGGCCAAAAGGTCGATTTCCCACATTTGTGGCTTTTTAAATCGCAATTAGTGCCTGTGTATAAATATTTAATGAGTTTGTTAGCTCTCACTTTGATGCAGTGAGCAGGCTAGATACTAAACCATGGGGAGGTAGAAAAGGAAAGTCAAAAGACCTGCGTAACAAGGTAATGGAACTTTTCAAAGATGGTAAAAGGATATAAAAAGATGTCCAAAGCCTTGAATATGCCAGTCTATCTGTATATCTGGAGGGCGGTGATGTCACTCCTGTGTATTATATCTTATATCTGGAGAGCGGTGATGTCACTCCTGTATAATATATCTTATATCTGGAGAGCAGTGATGTCACTCCTGTGTATTATATCTTATATCTGGAGAGCGGTGATGTCACTCCTGTATAATATATCTTATATCTGGAGAGCAGTGATGTCACTCCTGTGTATTATATCTTATATCTGGAGAGCGGTGATGTCACTCCTGTATAATATATCTTATATCTGGAGAGCAGTGATGTCACTCCTGTGTATTATATCTTATATCTGGAGAGCGGTGATGTCACTGCTGTATAATATATCTTATATCTTGAGAGCGGTGATGTCACTCCTGTATATTATATCTTATATCTGGAGAGCGGTGATGTCACTCCTGTATATTATATCTTATATCTGGAGAGCGGTGATGTCACTGCTGTATAATATATCTTATATCTGGAGAGCGGTGATGTCACTCCTGTATAATATATCTTATATCTGGAGAGCAGTGATGTCACTGCTGTATAATATATCTTATATCTGGAGAGCGGTGATGTCACTCCTGTATAATATATCTTATATCTGGAGAGCGGTGATGTCACTCCTGTATAATATATCTTATATCTGGAGAGCAGTGATGTCACTCCTGTGTATTATATCTTATATCTGGAGAGCGGTGATGTCACTCCTGTATAATATATCTTATATCTGGAGAGCAGTGATGTCACTCCTGTGTATTATATCTTATATCTGGAGAGCGGTGATGTCACTCCTGTATAATATATCTTATATCTGGAGAGCAGTGATGTCACTCCTGTGTATTATATCTTATATCTGGAGAGCGGTGATGTCACTGCTGTATAATATATCTTATATCTTGAGAGTGGTGATGTCACTCCTGTATATTATATCTTATATCTGGAGAGCGGTGATGTCACTCCTGTATATTATATCTTATATCTGGAGAGCGGTGATGTCACTGCTGTATAATATATCTTATATCTGGAGAGCGGTGATGTCACTCCTGTATAATATATCTTATATCTGGAGAGCAGTGATGTCACTGCTGTATAATATATCTTATATCTGGAGAGCGGTGATGTCACTCCTGTATAATATATCTTATATCTGGAGAGCGGTGATGTCACTCCTGTATAATATATCTTATATCTGGAGAGCGGTGATGTCACTCCTGTATAATATATCTTATATCTGGAGAGCAGTGATGTCACTCCTGTGTATTATATCTTGTGAAGGATATGTCAGTGTAAATCTCCCTGCTTGGTTAAATTGTGGGTTAGATGGATTCATGTGTTACAAGCTATTGACATGTTAATGACCCTTCCTCAGCCAGCTCCCTAGTTCAAATGGTAATTGATTTATTGTGTGTGGGAAGGAGACCGGCCTTACTGTTTACAATGATTAGATAAGTGGCTCATGTTAATTATTCTGATTGCTTCATTGTGGGCAGGCTGTTACACCTTGTAATTAACTCCGCTGATGTCTTTATCTAAAGAAACGTGTCTGCAGGGTCGGCTCCGACTTGTCTCCTATAATCTGTATGGGAAACCCCACTGTGTGAGGGGGGCGTTCCTAACAGGCTGTAACCACATATAAGCTGAGTTTTTGTGTCAATAAAGTGTCTTGTTCTAGCAGTAAGCTTGTCTCATGTGTGGCTTTCTGGGCGATTCCAGGGATATCCCTCCTCGTGGAATATTGGGGTGATTTTCGTTATGGGAAGAAGGGAACGTTGACGGGGATATCATACCGATACCGTCACAATTGGTTGGTAGCAGCGGGATCTTCCCTTCTATTCCCCTTTACACTGGAAGAACTACTGGAAGTTCGTGGAAGGATTGCTAGCAACAAAACCAAGCGGGTCATCATAGCAGAATCAATGGAGCTAGACCAGGAGGACGGGATTGCAGCAACGCCAGCAGTACAAGAGATGGAGACACCAGTGATTCAGGAGGAGGAATCGCCAGCCAACAAGCTAATGAGAGAGAAGCTAGCTTGGTTCGGCCCGAACCCAACGCCGGATGTGGTGCTGAAAGTGATGGACATGTTAGTAAACGCAGAGCTACAGAAGGATAAACAAATAAGGGATGCAGAGCTACAGTTAAAACTGGCAGCAGTCCAACAAGCAGCCGCACCTTCTACGAACAGTGAGTACAGCACAGCAGACGCAAGGAAGATTCCGTTTAGCGCTTTTAAAGCTTTTGATGAAAAGGACTGTGAGATTGATAACTACCTGGCAGATTTTGAGCGACAATGTAACCTGCACCGAATAGCTAGAGGAGAGTGGGTTTCAATATTGTCAGGCAAACTGTCAGGCAAAGCTTCTGATGCTTTCCGGACCGTGCCAGATCAGGATATCCATAGCTACGCCAGGGTTAAAGAAGCGCTCCTGGCTCGTTATGCAGTAACCCCAGAGTCCCACCGACAGAAGTTCAGGGACTCACGCAAAACCACGGAAGACTCTTACGCGGAATGGGCATGCCAGCTGTCCCTGTCGGCCTCTAACTGGGTTAACAGCAGCCAGGCCACCACCGCAGAGGACATTTTGCAACTAATGCTCCTGGAGCAATTTTACAATCACATCCAGACGGACGTCAAGGATTGGGTGAGAGATCGCAAGCCCATGACTCTACCAGAGGCCGCGAAGTTGGCGGATGAATATGCGGATACTCGCAAGACAAACCAGGTCACACCACGGGTACAACCCCCACAACCAACGGCGCCCTCACACCCACCAGCCGCTAGATACCAACCGCCTAACAGACCGATGACATATAGCCCTCGCTACCCACGCCAGGAGGACAACGAACAACGCTGCTTCCGGTGCAAACAGTTGGGTCACTTCAAGCAGAATTGCCCCATGAATGACAACACCAGGTCAAATTGGTCTCAACCTGGGTACCGCCTACCAGCAGCAGCCCATTGTGTAGACTCAGCTTGGGATCCCCAGGAGCTGGGTCAGGAAGAACCATTGGGCACCCCTTACGAAGCCCTCATGGTACAATCTGTTATTACGGACAACAGGGAACACCATTGTCAGCTGGTCATGGGCGACAGCCATGAGCCGGAGGGGCCTTGGAGGGAGCTGGGCAGAAAGAGGCACCGCCAGCTACCCTCCAAGAAGAAGAGGTCCTGGAAGTCATTTAACCAGCGGACCTGGGAGGAAAAGAAGCGACTGGAGGAGATGGAATCGCAGCGGGCGTCCCAGATGCGGGCCGAGATGTTCGCCAAGGGCCCACCGGTGGCCCCTTACACCACCACCCAGTTCCTGATGATGAAGGACCACGTGGAGAGCCTGCAGGACATGAGCAAGCAGGAGCTGATCCGTGAGTACATAGAGCTGGAGGAGTGCATAAGCCGCATGGAGGAGGAGAACAACCACCTGAGGTCACAGCAGGCTGACCCCCCCAGGCTCCATGAACTGGAGATGGAGCTGGAGAAGCTCCAAGAGGAGAACCGGCGGCTGCGGAGGGAGCAGGGGGTGGCTGACCTTATGGGGCTCTGAGTCCCCTTCCCCCCCCCCCCCGGACTCTGAGCACCAGTGCTACAGCATTTCAACAAATATAACTTTTTCTTTTTATGAATCTCCTGTGATTGTCACTTCAGAGCCATAACCTGCCCCCTCCCATAGCGGGACACCTAGACGGCGGCGCACAGACCCATTCGCTGTCTTCACACTGACTTCTGGTGACTTTGCAGATCGCACAAAGACTTGGGGACTGACCGGCGTGTGATCTGACGACCCGGTGGCATACCTGAGTCGGAAGCAGTTACCAATGGAGGTCAGTCACGCCAAACGGAGTTAACCTCGGACTAAAAGCTCTGAACCCGTCAACCCTACTGGACCAGGGAAGGTCCAACCGGGTTTGCCGGAGCAGGGAGAAAAAGGGGGGCCATTGTGAAGGATATGTCAGTGTAAATCTCCCTGCTTGGTTAAATTGTGGGTTAGATGGATTCATGTGTTACAAGCTATTGACATGTTAATGACCCTTCCTCAGCCAGCTCCCTAGTTCAAATGGTAATTGATTTATTGTGTGTGGGAAGGAGACCGGCCTTACTGTTTACAATGATTAGATAAGTGGCTCATGTTAATTATTCTGATTGCTTCATTGTGGGCAGGCTGTTACACCTAGTAATTAACTCCACTGATGTCTTTATCTAAAGAAACGTGTCTGCATGGTCGGCTCCGACTTGTCTCCTATAATCTGTATGGGAAACCCCACTGTGTGAGGGGGGCGTTCCTAACAGGCTGTAACCACATATAAGCTGAGTTTTTGTGTCAATAAAGTGTCTTGTTCTAGCAGTAAGCTTGTCTCATGTGTGGCTTTCTGGGCGATTCCAGGGATATCCCTCCTCGTGGAATATTGGGGTGATTTTCGTTATGGGAAGAAGGGAACGTTGACGGGGATATCATACCGATACCGTCACATATCTTATATCTGGAGAGCGGTGATGTCACTGCTGTATAATATATCTTATATCTTGAGAGCGGTGATGTCACTCCTGTATATTATATCTTATATCTGGAGAGCGGTGATGTCACTGCTGTATAATATATCTTATATCTGGAGAGCGGTGATGTCACTCCTGTATAATATATCTTATATCTGGAGAGTTGTGATGTCACTCCTGTGTATTATATCTTATATCTATGTGTATGTCACTTCTGTATAATATATGATATTGGGGGGGGGGGGGGGGGTTGTTAGATCTTTTCCAGTAAGTGTGGGCTCTGGTGTAACTTGTGGCCGGTGTTTGCGGTTGGTGATTTCAGGTGATTAGTGTTCCTCCATCTGAAGGGTTTTGCATGCGTGGGTAGCAGAGGAAGGGGATTCCGGTATTATTCATGGTGGTCACATGCTCTGCACCTCGTGGTTACATGAGCATTGCCTCCTCCTTGGCCCTCTGTAGAGGTCTTGGAAGCGTTCTGTATCTGGGTATGACTAGACCTGACCTCTGACATCACAATTCATAGAAAATGAAACCGGTGCAGCGGACCTGCCGGGGGAAGCCGCACTCCATTCATAGAACCAACATTTGCTGTTTAGGAAATAATAAATGATAATATAATCTATAATACGGATTGGACCATAAAATGACCACCTTGGTTAGAATCTGTATTTCCTTTCTGTACTTGCCACACACTGGAATAAATATATATATATATATTTATTTTTAATGCTTAATTTATATTTTTCAACAACACACACAGGAGAAGAGATCCCTAACAAATCCAAAAAATACAATGCTGAGACGCCTGAAGAGTCGCCCCCTGTGTGAACCGGCTCTAAATGGGATTTTAAGGGTGCAAATTACACAGACAGATATAAAAAAATATTTTTTTTTATAAAAGTAAAAAAAAATCGACAGAATAAAATCCATCAAAATATACAAAACAGTTTCAGAGTGTGCAGAATGACAAAATTCTCAACACGTTTCACCACTGTTAGTGGCTTCCTCAGGAGATTTACATTTGTCAGGCACTACTGAAAAATAAAAATAAAAGCGATACATATAATCACATAATGATACAGAAATACGCATATCATGAAACAAAAAAAAACCCCACAATATTATATTTAATCCCAAAAACGGCTGAGATCATAAAAGCCAACTTATAGTGGGAAGCGGCAATTACCTGTATAATGTAGGATTGATTGAGAATAAAAATATTTATAGATAAGACCGGAAGGTCAGTGTAAAATTCTTCTATTTGCCCCAACTAGTTGGGTGTAAATGTTGGGCATGACTACCTGTAGATAGTCTGTAGAGTTATTTATACTACATAGTGGAAGATCCTTGAGCTTGGCAGACGTGTTCATTCATTGTAGTGGATAATCCGGACGGACCAGTCAGACGTGTATTTCTCAGCGCGTTCCCGTGTCGGGGAGACCCCGCAGTACTCGGCGTTGGGATGCCGAGGAAAAGTTGATGTCTACACATGCCGGATTCCGGTGAGTCACCCTCCGTGTCCTGGCTCCATCTTCGCCAGGCTTGGAAGGCGGATGCTCTAATGCTTGTCAGAAGCTACGACTCCTATTGTTAAAGGGGAATTCCGGGCAGATATAAAAGGCACACGTTAATGAGGCTCTGTATTTATTACCACATTATTAATTGTATTCCTATAAATCAGGGGTATGGAATTCAAATGATAGAATTCAAAGAGATCCAATTGCAAAATTTCTCTTCCAGCCGAGGTCCGAATCTCTTTAAATGGGGATGGGCTCTGTATGATCTCCACTGTCAGAACGGAGATCTGCCTTGTAGAGCTGGGCGATTCCCCCCCCCCCACCCCCAAAAAAAAAATCTGCAATTTAAGAAAAAACAACTTGATTCACAAGTCGAATCAAGTTTTTTTTTTTCCTGATGGACACGTCCTACGTTTTTAGGCAAGGCCGCGGCTTCTGCCTATTCCCCTGCGATCCTGGGAAAAGGCAGCGAACTCGCCTAAAAACTTAGGACCGGCGCTCCGCAGACTAGGCCGAAGCTGCGGCCTCGCCTAAAACATCCTGCCCGCAGCTCTCCGCGATCCTGGGGAAAGGCAGCAGACTAGGCCGAAGCCACGGCCTCGCCTAAAAACTTAGGACCGGCGCTCCGCAGACTAGGCCGAAGCTGCGGCCTCGCCTAAAACATCCTGCCCGCAGCTCTCCGCGATCCTGGGGAAAGGCAGCAGACTAGGCCGAAGCCACGGCTTCGCCTAAAGACTTAGGACCGGCGCTCCGCAGACTAGGCCGAAGCTGCGGCTTCGCCTAAAACATCCTGCCCGCAGCTCTCCGCGATCCTGGGGAAAGGCAGCAGACTAGGCCGAAGCCACGGCCTCGCCTAAAAACTTAGGACCGGCGCTCCGCAGACTAGGCCGAAGCTGCGGCCTCGCCTAAAACATCCTGCCCGCAGCTCGCCGCAATCACGGCGAGCTGCGGGCAGGATTTTTTTAGGCGAGGCAGTAATCAGGGCTAAAAAAAAAATGCACTGTCACTGTACTAAAAAATAACGCTGGCAGGGAAGGAGTTAACATCAGGGGCGATCAAAGGGTAAAAATGTGTTCCCTGGGAGTGATTACTAACAATGGGGGAGGTGCTTTAACTGGGGGAATGTAACCCCTGCATCCAATTCACATATATGTGAACCCGGCCTGAACTGGGATTTAGCTTCAATTGGTGAGTGTAGCTATATCTGCTAGTACATCTAACACCCCCCCCCCCCAGACTGGCAATGCTGCTGCTCAAATGTGCCACCTGTGCTCCTTCATCCAGAGAGGGTGGGTGGGGGGGGGGGCTCAAATACAGGAGGTGTGTTACTGGCCAGATCACCAGGTAAATAGATTAAAAAGTCGGAAAAAAAAGAAGAAAACTAATGCAGCCGCCACATCTAATGGTTTTGGGTGTTTTGCCGCTTTAGGTGACATGTAGAGATTTAAAGAGGGACATGAGAAACATTTCTGGAGTGGGGTGGGCTGTACTTTCCATGTTATGGAAGATTCACCTTCTCACCGATCGACTGACCCCAAATATTTGCCCGTCCTGGACTCTCTTCTCTGTGGACTGATGAGGGATGACTGGCAGGGCAGAAGATAAAGGAGTCGTAGCTGTGAGGTCACCGCAAAGACTTATGGACGGGCAGTGTGATTGGTTCCTCTGTGGGGTCGTCTGAAGGTCACACCCTTCTTCAGGATTGTAATTGCTGAAATATAATAACATATATCTACATATAGTGGGCTAGATTCAGGTAGCCCTGCGTAATCTTGTGCGGGCGTAACGTATCTCCAATACGTTATGCCGCCGTAAATTAGGGCGCAAGTTCCGTATTCTGAAAGAACTTGCGCCCTAAGTTACGGCGGCGTAACGTATGTGCTCCGGCGTAAGCCCGCCTAATTCAAATTTGCGCCGTTCGTAAAAGAATCCCAGTGCGCATGCTCAAAATCAAAATCGTCAATGCTTTAGACGTGAACGTAATTTACGTCTAGCCCTATTCGCGAACGACTTACGCAAACGACGTAAAAATTTCAAAATTCATCGCGGGAACGACGTCCATACTTAACATTGCGTACGCCTCATAGACCCAGGAGCAACCTTACGCCGGAAAAAGCCTAACGTAAACGACGTAAAAAAATGCGCCGGGCGCACATACGTTTCTGAATTGGCGTATCCAGGTCATTTGCATATTCTATGCTGAAATCGACGGCAGCGCCACCTGGCGGCCAGCGTAAATATGCACCCTAAAATACGACGGCATATGAGATTTACGCCAGTCGGATCTTATCCTAATTTCAGCGTATCTAGCTTTCTGAATACAGAGGGCTAGATTCAGCATTGATTTACGCCGGCGTATCTATAGATACGCCGTGTAAATTCAAAGCTGCGCCGGCGTATCTTCTTTCTGTATTCAGAAAGCTAGATACGCCGAAATTAGGCTAAGATCCGACTGGCGTAAGTCTCTTACGCCGTCGTATCTTAGGGTGCATACTTACGCTGTCCGCTAGGTGGCGCTTCCGTCGTTTTCGGCGTAGAATATGCAAATTACCTAGATACGCCGATTCACAAACGTACGTGCGCCCAGGGGAATTTTTTACGTCGTTTGCGTAAGGCTTTTCCGGCGTAACGTTGCTCCTGCTTCTATGAGGCGTACGCAATGTTAAGCATGGACGTCGTTCCCGCGTCGAATTTTGAATTTTTTACGTCGTTTGCGTAAGTCTTTCGCGAATAGGGCTGGACGTAATTTACGTTCACGTCGAAACCAATACGTCCTTGCGGCATACTTTGGAGCAATGCACACTGGGATATGTGCACGGACGGCGCATGCGCTGTTCGGAAAAAACTTCAATCACGTCGGGTCACCACCCATTTACTTAAAACACGCCCCCCTCATACTCATTTGAATTAGGCGCGCTTACGCCGGCCCCATTTTCGCTACGCCGCCGTAACTTAGGAGGCAAGTGCTTTGTCGTACAAATGCGCCGCCCTACCTGAATCTAGCCCAGAAAGAAGATACGCCGGCGCAGCTTTGAATTTACGCTGGGTATCTATAGATACGCCGGTGTAAATTCTTGCTGAATCTAGCCCAGTGTATGTGTGTATATATATATACACACACTCACCGGACACTTTATTAGGTACACCTGTTCAATTGCTCCTTAACACAAATTGCTAATCAGCCAATCACACGGCAGCAATTCAATGCATTTAGGCACCTAGACGCAGTGAAGACGACTTGCTGAAATTCAAACTGAGCATCAGAATGGGGGGAAGAAAGGGGATTGAAGTGACTTTGAATGTGGGATGGTTGTTGGTGGCAGACGGGCTGCTCTGAGTATTTCTGGGATTTTCGCACACAACCATCCCTCGTGGTTTACAGGGAATGGTGGGGAAAAGAGAAAATATCCAGTGAGCGGGAGTTGTGTGGAGGAAAATGCCTGGTTGAGGTCAGAGGAGAATGGGCAGGCGGCACAGTGAGGCAGATGATAGAAAGACAACCGTAACTGAAATGACCCCTCATTACACCCAAGGTATGCAGAATACCGTCTCTGAACGCACAGCACATCCAACCTTGAAGCAGATGGTAATGACGTCACCGTAAGATCCAGATATGGCGGTCACTTTACTGCCTCTACATGTTTCGCTGAACCAGCGTCTTCAGGAAGCTTCCCCCCCCAGTGATCAGACTGTACATTGTAACTTTGTAGAAGGAGGAGGAAGCAGTTCCTCAGTCTCCCCTCCCCCAGTGTGTTCCAAAGTGCGGAATCGGGAATTACGTCACCGTAAGATCCAGATATGGCGGTCACTTTACTGCCTCTACATGTTTCGCCGAACCAGCGTCTTCAGGAAGCTTCCCCCCCAGTGATCAGACTGTACATTGTAAGTTTGTATCAGACGGGGAAGCATTTCCTCTGCCCCCCCCATTGTATTCCAAAGTGCGGAACCAGGAATGACATCACCGCAAGATCCGGATATGGCGGTCACTTTACTGTGTCTACATGTTTCGCTAAACCAGCGTCTTCAGGAAGCTTCCCCCCCCCCAGTGATCAGACTGTACATTGTAAGTTTGTATCAGACGGGAAAGCATTTCCTCTGTCCCCCCCCCCCCCATTGTATTCCAAAGTGCAGAACCAGGAATTACGTCACCGTAAGATCCAGATATGGCGGTCACTTTACTGTGTCTACATGTTTCGCTAAACCAGCGTCTTCAGGAAGCTTCCCCCCCAGTGATCAGACTGCACATTGTAAGTTTGTAGAAGGAGGATGTGACATTTCCTCAGTCCCCCCTCCCCCAGCGATCAGACTGTACATTGTAACTTTGTAGAAGGAGGAGGAAGAATTTCCTCAGTCCCCCCTCCCCCAGTGATCAGACTGTAAATTGTAAGTTTGTAGAAGGAGGAGGAATTTCCTCAGTCCCCCCTCCCCCAGTGATCAGTCTGTACATTGTAACTTTGTAGAAGGAGGAGGAAGCGTTTCCTCAGTCTACTTCAATGCCCGGGAGGTAGCGGGACTTCTATATCATGTGACCACTGTGATTGTTGCTCCAATGTCAATTAGCGAGTTGTCAGAAGCTGGTCAAGGCTTCCAATTAGGAGCTTGCAAGGCAAGTAACTGCCAATCACAGCGGTCACATGATACAGAAGCCGCAACATAAAAGCCAATGGATTTGAGTACACTTGTAACTGTTTGAAAACTTAATAAAAATCTGTGGAAAAAAAAAAAAAAGCCAATGGAAGTCTTAAAGGGTTAATGGCCAATTTTCATGCATTTTCTCTGGTGTTAATTATTACTATTCCTATAGGAATTTCAGCTCTAATCTTCCTGTATTTTATTTTTCTCTTTATATAATGTTTTTTTACGGCTGTCGCGTCCACCTTTGTACCTCGGCGGGTCGGGTCGCCTCACGCCCGTGTTAATGAATACACGGCATTTGGATATTTGCTCTGTAGTGATATCCATAGTCCAGACCCGGCACAATGTCTCTGGCACTCTGCAAAAACAAATTGAAATTATTTTCTAAATCTGTGAAGAAGAAGAATTCCCAGCTGAAGAAGAGTCTATTGGAGGTGAGTCACCCTCCCGGGATCAGGTCTCCGTCCAGCCGGAATGCTGATTGCAGCGTTTTGTGCCTCCTTTGATATTGTACATTTTACTAAATCAGCCGTCTGTAAAAGTGCACCGAATTACATTTCCCGAGGTATGGAGCGCCTCATTTCCCGATGTATGGAGCTCCTCATTTCCCAGTGTATGGAGCTCCTCATTTCCCGAGGTATGGAGCGCCTCATTTCCGAGGTATGGAGCTCCTCATTTCCCGAGGTATGGAGCTCCTCATTTCCGAGGTATGGAGCTCCTCATTTCCCGAGGTATGGAGCTCCTCATTTCCCGATGTATGGAGCTCCTTATTTCCCAAGGTATGGAGCTCCTCATTTCCCGATGTATGGAGCTCCTCATTTCCCAAGGTATGGAGCTCCTTTTTTCCCGATGTATGGAGCTCCTCATTTCCCGATGTTTGGAGCTCCTCGTTTCCCGATGTATGGAGCTCCTCATTTCCCGATGTATGGAGCTCCTCATTTCCCGATGTATGGAGCTCCTCATTTCCCAAGGTATGGAGCTCCTCATTTCCCGATGTATGGAGCTCCTCATTTCCCGATGTATGGAGCTCCTCATTTCCCGATGTATGGAGCTCCTCATTTCCCGATGTATGGAGCTCCTTATTTCCCGAGGTATGGAGCTCCTCATTTCCCGATGTTTGGAGCTCCTCATTTCCCGATGTTTGGAGCTCCTCATTTCCCGATGTATGGAGCTCCTTATTTCCCGAGGTATGGAGCTCCTCATTTCCCGATGTTTGGAGCTCCTCATTTCCCGATGTATGGAGCTCCTAATGTCACAATGGAGCTCCTCATTTCCCGATGTATGAAGCTCCTCATTTCCCGAGGTATGGAGCTCCTAATGTCACAATGGAGCTCCTCATTTCCTAATGGATGGACTCCCTGGTGGCCCCTCCCACCAGCCAGGCTCTGTCTGCATCGCATAGAAAACCACACGATGATGGTTCTAAAATAAGAAAATAAGATATATAATTTTCATTAGCCTGGCGACGAAGGAGGAAAAAGAGGATTGCAAATGTAAACTCTAACGTGTATGTACAAGTGGAACTTCGGATTGCAAGTATAATCCGTTCCAGGAGAACGCTCGTAATCCAAATCACTTGCATATCAAAGCGAGTTTCCCCATAGAAGTCAATGGAAACGAAAATAATTCGTTCCGCATGGACTTCTATGGCATGCAATACCACATGCGGCCAGATGTGGGGGGGGGGGGGGGCGCTGGAGAGCTCAGCTGAAGTCGGAAAGGCTCGGGATCGGAGCATTTCCGAACGGCTCCGGCACCCTCACACCTCTGGCCAAATGCGGTACTGCACACCGCTGTGGCTTGAATCCTGCTAGTTTTGCGAGACAACACTCGCAAACCGAGTCAGGATTTAAAAACAAAAAAAATGCTTGTATCGCGAAACGCTCGTTAACCGCATTACTCACAATCCGAGGTTTTACTAGTATAGCCTAAACTTTTTTTTTTTTGAGCTTTGTATGATATGTGGAAGGATTAGAACCCTTGCCAGGTTTTTACTTCCATTTCACACCAACTTTACGTTGCTGTCCCAGTTTCACCAGAAAGGAAATGTAGGAAAATCTCCGACGGCAACACAAACTATTTATTTAATTTTTTTTATTTTTTTAAATTTAAACATTTTTTTTTTTTAGTTGCTGTCTTTTAGGTAGATTCAGTAAGAGTTAGGCCGGCTTATCAGTAGATTATCAGTAGATAAGCCGACCTAACTCAGAATCTACGCCGACTTATGTTTAAGCGTATGCTCAAACAGAGATACGCTTAAACATATCTAAGATACGACGGCTTGCGCCGTCCTATCTTAGATTGCAATATTTTGGATGGCCGCTAGGTGGCGCTTCCATTGCGGTCGGCGTAGAATATGTAAATGAGGAGATACGCCGATTCACGAATGTACGCCCCGGCCGACGCAGTACTTTTACACCGTTTACGTAAGAGATAGGCCGCGTAAAGTTAGAGCTAGGCTCTATTGGAATAGTAATGTCAAGTATGGCCGCACTTCCCGCGTCAAAATTCGATTTTTTTACGTCGCTTGCGTAAGTCGTCCGTGAATCGGGATTTACGTCCACGTCAAAATCAATAGGCCTGTGCGGCGTACTTAGCCGCAATGCACACTGGGAAATGTAGGCGCCCGGCGCATGCGCAGTGATAAAAAACGTGAGTTCAAGCGCCATTAACATAAAACACGCTCCCCTCAAACACATTTGACACGCCCGCCGATTCAGGCTACGCCGACGTAACTTAGCAGGCAAGTACATTGTGAATCATGTACTTGCCTCGCTAACTTACGGCGGCGTAGCTTAAATTCCTTAAGCTACGCCGCCGCAAAGTTACGCGAACGTACCTGAATCTACCTATTTGTCCCTATTAAAGAGTTCCCTTCACTTCCCGACTGCCGAGTTTCTTGTCTCCTTGGCAAGTAATTAATGGGAAATCTTTTTAAACGGAGCCCCGGAAAGCAGTAAAAAAACAGTGCTAATCATCCAAAAGTAAAAAAAAAAAAAAAAAATTTTTGCTGAGGCGTTACTCTGTAACACAATTTGGATACAATGTCCTCTCCTCCTCTTCCTGTGAAAAGTTGCTGATTGTGACATAAAAATGAACTTTTTTCTCTCTGCGGATGTTTGAACTCGCAGGGCTGTGATCTTCACCGTCCCGCCGCGTGATTTAAGGGTTAACCTCTGCGCTGGGATCCTCTCCGTCTTCTTCACCCACCTACGCTTCCAGCTTCTCCTAATAATATTAGACTGGGAAGTGCGGGGGAGGGGGAAGCAGCTCCTGTGATTAATCTCCCCCCCCCCCTAAAGCTCTGACACCCCCCAATATCATCTCTGTTCCATGGGAAAAGTGGGCTGGTCAGCCCCTCTTCCTATCAATACCTTCCCTCCCTCACCTTTCCAAAAAGTCCCTGGCAAGCCCGAGACCCCCAACGTGCCAACTTTTTTTTTTTTTTTCGTTTAAATCAAATTGAGAAGAAACGGTTATTTGGGAAGAGATATTACATCCCAACTCTGGAGGCTTCGTGATTGTTACCATTCATTCTACTCATCGGTCCTCCATGGAATCATTAGAATAGTTGATGGCTATAATTACATTTAACCACTTAAGACCCGGACCTTTAGGCAGCTAAAAGGACCCGGCCAGGTTTTGCGATTCGGCACTGCGTCGATTTAACTGACAATTGCGCGGTCGTGCGACGTGGCTCCCAAACAAAATTGGCGTCCTTTTTTTCCCCACAAATAGAGCTTTCTTTTGGTGGTATTTGATCACCTCTGCAGGTTTTTATTTTTTGCGCTATAAACAAAAATAGAGCGACAATTTTGAGAAAAATGCAATATTTTTTACTGTTTGCTATAATAAATATCCCCCAAAAATATATAAAAAACATTTTTTTTCCTCAGTTTAGGCCGATACGTATTCTTCTACCTATTTTTGGTAAAAAAAAATCGCAATAAGCGTTTATCGGTTGGTTTGCGCAAAATGTATAGCGTTTCCAAAATAGGGGATAGTTTTATTGCGTTTTTTTTTACTACCAATGGCGGCGATCAGCGATTTTTTTCGTGACTGCGACATTATGGCGGACACTTCGGACAATTTTGACACATTTTTGGGACCATTGTCATTTTCACAGCAAAACCACAGTCCAAGGTTCAGGAGGGCACAGTACTGGGACCAGGAGGGCACAGTACAGGGGGGGATCAGGAGGGCAGAGCACAGGGGGGAATCAGGAGGGCACAGTACTGGGATCAGGAGGGCACAGTACTGGGATCAGGAGGGCACAGTACTGGGATCAGGAGGGCACAGTACTGGGATCAGGAGGGCACAGTACTGGGATCAGGAGGGCACAGTACTGGGATCAGGAGGGCACAATACTGGGATCAGGTGGGCACAATACTGGGATCAGGAGGGCACAATACTGGGATCAGGAGGGCACAATACTGGGATCAGGAGGGCACAATACTGGATTCAGGAGTGCTCAATACTGGGACCAGGAGGGCACAGTACTGGGATCGAGAGGGCAGAGTGCATGGGTGGATCAGGAGGGCACAGTACGGAGGGATCAGGAGGGCGCACAGTACAGGGTTCAGGAGGGCAGAGTACAGGGGGGAATCAGGAGGGCACAGTACTGGGATCAGGAGGGCACAGTACTGGGTTTCGGAGGGCACAGTACTGGGTTTCGGAGGGCACAGTACTGGGATCAGGAGGGCACAGTACTGGGATCAGGAGGGCAGAGTACAGGGGGGTATCAGGAGGGCACAGTACGGGGGGGGATCAGGAGGGCGCACAGTACAGGGTTCAGGAGGGCAGAGTACAGGGGGGGGGGGGATCAGGAGGGCACAGTACAAGGTACAGGAGGGCAGAGTACAGGGGGGAATCAGGAGGGCACAGTACTGGGATCAGGAGGGCACAGTACTGGGATCAGGAGGGCACAATACTGGATTCAGGAGTGCTCAATACTGGGACCAGGAGGGCACAGTACTGGGATCGAGAGGGCAGAGTGCATGGGTGGATCAGGAGGGCACAGTACGGAGGGATCAGGAGGGCGCACAGTACAGGGTTCAGGAGGGCAGAGTACAGGGGGGAATCAGGAGGGCACAGTACTGGGATCAGGAGGGCACAGTACTGGGTTTCGGAGGGCACAGTACTGGGTTTCGGAGGGCACAGTACTGGGATCAGGAGGGCAGAGTACAGGGGGGTATCAGGAGGGCACAGTACGGGGGGGGGGATCAGGAGGGCGCACAGTACAGGGTTCAGGAGGGCAGAGTACAGGGGGGGGGGGATCAGGAGGGCACAGTACAAGGTACAGGAGGGCAGAGTACAGGGGGGAATCAGGAGGGCACAGTACTGGGATCAGGAGGGCACAGTACTGGGATCAGGAGGGCACAGTACTGGGATCAGGAGGGCACAGTACTGAGATCAGGAGGGCACAGTACGGGAGGACGAGGAGGGCACAATACAGGGGGGGGGATCCAGAGGGCACAATACAGGGGGGGGGATCCAGAGGGCACAATACAGGGGGGGGGATCCAGAGGGCACAATACAGGGGGGGGGGATCCGGAGGGCACAGTACTGGGATCAGGAGGGCACAGCCCTCCTGGGACAGCTTAGTAAAAAGCGTGGATGTCCTGCCAAATCTGGGACAGTTGGCAAGTATGATGTAATGCAAGATTATCATGGGGCCGCCATGCACCTGGGGACCCTAAGCACTGCCCAGGGGTGCCCATGCATTAAGACATCCCTGAGCCTGTGTGCGCTAGCCCTGATTGAAGCTTATTCTCCCATCTCTGTTAGCCGTGCGTTTTCTTTTCTGTGAAAACAGAAGAGGGTAGAAGTGCTGAGATTTATTCATCGTGTATTGTGTGTATTCTACCCGGCAGACGTGGTGACAGGTACCGGTAAGACAGGTGTGTCGCGTAGGGCGAGTGTCAGCGGTGTGTTGCGGCACTTGTCAGTAGCAAGTCCCAGCAGGACGGGGGAGGATTGTGCGCGCACGGGATAATCTGCGGGGAGAATGGTAAATGAAGACAGGGGATTAGTCTACATGTAAATAAATTAGAGCGGGGGATAATTGACGCCTGGGACCGGAAAAACTGGCTGCCCAACCACAGACATGTCCAAACCCGAGATCTGATTCCCCAGACTTTATGTAATGCCGGATTGTAGAGTTTCTGGTTTGGGTTTCTTTAATCCAATTCCATAGAGGCAAACCAGCCATGAGTCTGGGGCAGCAACAATTAGGGGGCAGCACAAAGTATGGAGTATGGTGGTCCTTGACACTTCCACATTCATTAGGTGTGAAGAGGTGGCTGTACCGTCCGACTTGCAGCCCTGGCATTCTATAGGAAGATCTTTCCAAATGTCCAAAGTCGCATTACAAGGTGGGCATGCAGCTGCCAAGGGGGTGGGGCCTCTCTCTATTAAAACCCTGGCCCCTAATCCCCCTCCAACCTGCCGTTTGCATACCCACTTGCTGATCGACTCACTAAGAAGGACGGCGGCAAAGTAGCGTAAATGGGGCCGGCGTAAGCGCGCCTAATTTAAATGAGGATGAGGGGGGTTGTGTTTTATTTAAATTAATGTTGACCCCGCGTATTTTACGTTTTTTACGAACGGCGCATGCTCGAAATTACTCCGCAAATCGTCATTGCTTTCAAAGTGAACGCAAATGACGTCCGGCCCTATTCGCGAACGACTTACGCAAACGACGTAAAAAATCAAAATTCGAAGTGGGAACGACGTCCATACTTAACATTGGCTGCGCCTCCTAATAGCAGGAGTAACCTTACGCCGAAAAAGCCTAACGTAAACGAGGTAACTAAATTGCGCCGGGCGTACGTATGTTTGTGAATCGGCGTATCTAGGTCATTTGCATATTCTACGCTGAAAACAACAGAAGCGCCCCTAGCGGCCAGCGTAAAATTGCACACAATTATACGCCGCCGTATTCAAGTTACTCATTAACATATTAAAGCTTCTGTGAGATTTGGGTGACGGAATTTCCATCTTACTTGAAATGTATCATTTTGTAAATCCCCAAACCTCAGTGAAGAATTGTGGAGATCTCAGCAGGATGTAGGGAGGTCCCATACATCAGCGCACGCACGCGGCCGGGCACGTTACATGTGTAAACAGATGTGTGGATTCTGTGTGACAGCCAGTAATCCACCAAAATGGAAAAAACCTGTTTTCAAAAAATTTTCCCACCTCCCAGACAGGAACGGTTTTGAGAAACCTTCTCAACGGCCGCGGCTTTATGGTGACAATTAATCATGAACCGTCACTCAGCGCTCCCACTCAGCACTTTTTCTGTACCCCCCTCCCTCCACTCGCCCTTCCCCTCGCACTCCACTGAATGCGATGCGTGCAGATAACTCACCAATGACAACCAATCAGAAATCATCTTTCATCGCCCTGAATACACTGAAGGCTTGAATGCTGAAATTCTGATTGGTACTTCGGGCCATAGCACACTATTTTGTGCCGATTTTTGGGGGGCACTTTGTAGAATGACCAAACAGTAACGCCCCTTTCATACTGGGGCGGCTTGCTGGCGATATTGCGGTAAAAATAGCGCCTGCAAACCGACCCTAAACAGCGGCTGCTCTTTCTCCAATGTGAAAGCCCGAGGGGCTGCGCTAGCAGGACCGCTTCAAAAGTCCTGCTAGCAGCATCTTTGGAGCGGTGAGAGGAGCGGCGTGTTTACCGCTCCTCCACCGCTCATTCCCATTGAAATCAAAGGGAAACCGCGGCTTTACCGCCGGCAATGCGCCTCTGCAGAGGCACATTGCCGGTGGTATTAACCCTTAAAGCCGCACCGATAGCGGCCGAATACTGCCGCAATTCCGACGGTATAGCGCCGCTAAAAATATACCGCCACCGCACCTCCCGCCCCAGTGTGAAAGGGGCCTTATGCCGCGTACACACGATCATTTTTTGGGTTTTAAAAAAACGAAGTTTTTTAAAAATGTAATTTAAAACGATCGTGTGTGGGCTTCAGAGCATTTTTCGGGTTCTGAAAAAGGACCAAAAAAAAAAATCGAACATGCTCTATTTTTTCACGACGTTTTAAACAATGCAGTTTTTCGGGTTGTAAAAAATGATCGTGTCTGGGCTTTAACGACGTGAAAAACCCGCGAATGCTCAGAAGCAAGTTATGAGACGGGAGCGCTCGTTCTGGTAAAACTAGCGTTCGGAATGGACTAAGCACATTCATCACGCTGTAACAGACAGAAAAGCGCGAATCGTTTTTTACTAACACGGAATCGGCTAAAAGCAGCCCAAAGGGTGGTGCCATCCGCATGGAACTTCCCCTTTATAGTGACGTCGTACGTGTTGTACGTCACCGCGCTTTGCTAGAGCATTTTTTTTTAACGATCGTGTGTAGGCAAGGCCGTTTTAATGATGAAGTTGAAAAAAACTTTGTTTTTTCTAGAGCCTGAAAAACGTTGTTTTTTACAACCCGAAAAATGATTGTGTGTACGCGGCATTACTGCTGTACTCTGAAATGCATGAGATGTTTTAGCTGGGGCCAAAAATACAGAAAGTCTAAAAAAAACAGCAGCTGAAATGGGAATTTCAGAAGAAGTTGATGCCTTACAGCAAATATTTTTTGTGTTGGTACACAGGTATAGCACCCCGATGTTTAGGCAGGGTGGCTATTAAATTTATTTGCCAAGTGATAGTTGCCTTGGCCAATTGTCAGGAGGTCAATTGATTTCGCTTTAATTCTGTAATTGCTGCACTTCTCTCTTCTGTCACTAGGTGGCCGGGTATCTGGTGACATTACATGAGACAAGAGCAATGTGGATTAGGAATGAATGGGGTGTTTCTTGGGAGAACCTATTTATTTGGGTGGAGTCAGGTGGATCAAGGTTCTGTGCCACCTGGACGGCTGGTAAAAGATGGGACTCTATGGCGCTCTGTTTAGACATTTTGGAGACCCCTGGTGTAGGGCAACCTTTTAGTTGTGCCCCCAAAGGAAGATTTCCTCTCACTTCCTGTGCTAGTGAATATTTTGGATTTTTCCCCTTGACAATGATCACTAGGACAGATATAAAGAGAATGAATTTCCCGGTGGAGAGCCAACCCTTCACAGCTTTTTGGTTTTAGATGCGCTCTAATGCCGCGTGCACACGGTCGTAAATTCCGCCAGCAAAATGTGAGCTTTTGGTCGGAAATTACGACCGTGTGTAGGCTCCATCGGACTTTTGCTAGCGGAATTCCCGCCAGCAAGAGATTTGAGAGCGGGTTCTCTATTTTTCCGACTGAAAAAAATTCCTATCGGAAAATCCGATCGTCTGTAGCAATTTCGACACACAAAATTCAGACGCAAGCTCAGAAACAATTTGACGCGTGCTCTTAAGCATTGAACTTAATTTTCTCAGCTCGTCGTAGTGTTATACGTCACCACGTTCTTGACGGTCGAAAGTTCAGAGAACTTTTATGTGACCGTGTGTATGCAAGCCAAGCTTGAGCGGATATCCGTCGGAAAAACCATCCAAGGTTTTTCCGGCGGAAAATCCAATCGTGTGTACGCGGCATTAGTTCACCAAATCTCTGTTATGAATTTCTTCTAATAAAAGCCAAAGAACCCAAGTTCAGCAATCCATGAGATAAGCCGTCCCGTCAGTCGCTGTGCGTTATTAATGTCCCTTTACTTTCTGTATATGGTAAACGGACTTTTCCCACCAGTGACTTGTCCTTACACCGTGTTATCACTCTCGTACTATATTTACAAATTCCTCAGCCCTGCTCAATATTTGTCTTATTTTGGTGGTGAGGTGACATATCTCGGGCCCCGGCCATGTTGACGTAGCGCAGGATTTTCCCACGCTCTCTCTGTCTCTGAATGAAGGGGGACTGTACATAAGTGCGGTACACATGCAATTTATAACGTCCTGCCCGCCATACCTGACAATTCACACCGTGGCCTTCTATCTCCATTACCCGGATCCCCCTGGCTTAGTTCTCCATTACGCCAAGGACGTGTTTGTTAAACAGAGGAGGAGGAGGAGACGTTCCTTCACACCCTCCATTCATCGGGATCTGGCGTGATCTTGGCAAATGGGGGCTCGGTTGGAGAAATACGACTTTATTGACAGAGCGGGAGATGGAAAAGGGCAAACCTCCAGCAGGGCCTGGTTGTAAACACAACATTAAAGGAAACTAAATACGCTTGGGAGAAATGTGGGTCTATCCTGAGAAGAAGTTCTCCATCAATTAATAGTAAAAGTAAAAACGAGTCGGTGTTTATCCATCCTTAAGGGATGTTGGTGCAAAGGTTTCCTTCACTGTTGTTCTTTTACCAAATACACATGGCAAGCTTTTCCGTGATATCATATTTGAAGAATTCCATTAAAAACAGACTAAAAAGTAAAAAATATATATATATGTATTAAATAAAAAATCCGAGAAGACTTGATAGAGACCATTTGATCTTTTTATTTATTTATTATTCTTCTTTATTTAGGGGATTTGCAACATAACAAACTGTTATGACATGAGCGCACATTCCTGATGAAAGTCATCAGCAGAAACGTGTTAAATATGAAAAATACAGAGGTCAACAGTCACTAACCATGTATCCTACCAAGTGTCAATATGGTAACATGTAGTAACTAACAACTCAGGGTCAAGACACCCTTAGGTAAAAAAACACGGCAAATGAGTTGAAAAATACACTATATCACCAAAAGTATTGGGACACCTGCCTTACATGAACTTTAATAATGGTGTCCCAGTCTTAATCCGTAGGGTCCAATATTGAGTTGGCCCCACCCCAAAGTGTCACACACAACAACCATTGTTTGCATTTGCCTTGTTGACTTTTTGAAAAACACAACTTTTCCATTCCGGTTTTTCTCTGTGTGTTCAGCCATGTCTGTTTATCCCCCAGCCCTGATAAAGAGGCACTTGTTGGGTAATATTGGTAAGAATTGTGCCCCATCGTTGGGTATTATTGGGAAGAATTGTGCCCCATCGTTGGGTATTATTGGGGAGAATTGTGCCCCATCGTTGGGTATTATTGGGAAGAATTGTGCCCCATCGTTGGGTATTATTGGGAAGAATTGTGCCCCATCGTTGGGTATTATTGGGAAGAACTGTGCCCCCATCGTTGGGCATTGTTGGGAAGAATTGTGCCCCATCGTTGGGTATTATTGGGAAGAATTGTGCCCCATCGTTGGGTATTATTGGGAAGAATTGTGCCCCATCGTTGGTGTCATTGGGAGAGATTGTGTCCCTTCATTGGTGTCAGTGGGGGAAATTATGCCTCACTGTTAAATATCAGTGGATAAAAGGGCCAGATAAAAGCATGCAAAGGGCTACATCTGGCCCCGGGGCCGCAGTTTGGGGCCCACTGCTATACACTGTCACTGTACTAATGACACTGGTTGGAAAGGAGTTAACATGTGGGGCAATCAAGGGGTTAACTGTGTGCCTAACAATGTGTGCGGCTTTTACTAAGTGATCTTATTATTTTTTTGCCATTTTGGATGGAGTATGGGAGGGTCATAACCCCTCTCACATTGTGGTCCAATGTAGAGATCTCCCTTCACTTCCTGGTGAATAGCTAAAACAGGAAGTGAGAGGAAATCCCTCCAAAGGGATGCTGTAGGGACAGGTGAATGAGTGTGTGTATGCAAAGCCCAAGCATAGAATAACAATTTTGTGTTCTTTCTCTTTTAGGTGTTCACATCACATGGGCCGACCATCATTATGCCGACCTGGTTCTGCTCCAGAGAGTGGTTCTGTTATGTGGGACAGTTTGTTGAAGATGGACAGGTAAGAAAAAAAGCTTCTACACCCAAAGTTCTCAATGTAAAAGGTCTATTGACTACATGATTCTGACGCCAATTCCCTTCAATGTTTTCTCAGTGTATTTATAATATACGGCCATAGTTCACACATTGAGAGGACGGGGACATGCAGCACTTACTACAGAAATACAGGTCATTGAATATGAAGGGTCTATGTGATGTCACTGGTTTCTAGTGATTGGATAGGCTGTGTTCTCATGAATATGAAGGGTCTCGGTGATGTCACTGGTCTCTAGTGATTGGATAGGCTGTGTTCTCATGAATATGAAGGGTCTCGGTGATGTCACTGGTCTCTAGTGATTGGATAGGCTGTGTTCTCATGAATATGAAGGGTCTCGGTGATGTCACTGGTCTCTAGTGATTGGATAGGTTGTGTTCTCATGAATATGAAGGGTCTCTGTGATGTCACTGGTCTCTAGTGATTGGATAGGCTGTGTTCTCATGAATATGAAGGGTCTCGGTGATGTCACTGATCTCTAGTGATTGGATAGGCTGTGTTCTCATGAATATGAAGGGTCAAGGTGATGTCACTGGTCTCTAGTGATTGGATAGGTTGTGTTCTCATGAATATGAAGGGTCTCTGTGATGTCACTGGTCTCTAGTGATTGGATAGGTTGTGTTCTCATGAATATGAAGGGTCTCGGTGATGTCACTGGTCTCTAGTGATTGGATAGGCTGTGTTCTCATGAATATGAAGGGTCTCGGTGATGTCACTGGCCTCTAGTGATTGGATAGGCTGTGTTCTCATGAATATGAAGGGTCTCTGTGATGTCACTGGTCTCTAGTGATCGGATAGGTTATGTTCCCTTGAATATGAAGGGTCTCGATGATGTCACTGGTCTCTAGTGATTGGATAGGCTGTGTTCTCATGAATATGAAGGGTCTCGGTGATGTCACTGATCTCTAGTGATTGGATAGGCTGTGTTCTCATGAATATGAAGGGTCAAGGTGATGTCACTGGTCTCTAGTGATTGGATAGGCTGTGTTCTCATGAATATGAAGGGTCTCGGTGATGTCACTGGTCTCTAGTGATTGGATAGGTTGTGTTCTCATGAATATGAAGGGTCTCTGTGATGTCACTGGTCTCTAGTGATTGGATAGGTTGTGTTCTCATGAATATGAAGGGTCTCGGTGATGTCACTGGTCTCTAGTGATTGGATAGGCTGTGTTCTCATGAATATGAAGGGTCTCGGTGATGTCACTGGCCTCTAGTGATTGGATAGGCTGTGTTCTCATGAATATGAAGGGTCTCTGTGATGTCACTGGTCTCTAGTGATCGGATAGGTTATGTTCCCTTGAATATGAAGGGTCTCGATGATGTCACTGGTCTCTAGTGAATGAGAGCCAAAGTTTCTAGGGTGCTCCTGGCAATGCTGTATCTTGGCCTAGGCCAACACTTTGCAGGGAGGCAGCAGGAAAAGAGTCCCCGTGGCTTGCGCTACACTTTTAGTGTAGCGCCAGTCTTGGGGCGGACTGGGCCGGTAGGCAAATCAGTCTAGTGCCCCCATAAAGGGCCGCACTACTGCTGGTATAATAATACTGGCAGAGCCATCAGGGCGAGCAGCCCATACACATGGAGGAGGCTAGGGCGGCAGACCCCAACCAATGAGTAGTTGTGTGGGCGGGCGGCGTTCCGCAACTGGGGGGGGGGTTTGTGTCGCTTCAAGTTTTGACTGTCCTATCATAACCGTGGACCTCCCACGGTTATGATACAAGTTCTTAGCTAGAGAGAGACAGGTGCCATATCGGGAGGCTAAAAACTGTCAAAAAGTCAGCTGACGGGCTCCATAGCAAAACAGGAAGTCAGAGTAAATCCCTGCAAATGAAAGGACTCTACTGCCCCCCCAAGGCCCTCAGAACTAGTGTCCCCACTGGAAAATGTCAGGGCGGGTCTTAAATGGGGGTGTGGTCTTGACAGGAAAGGGTGGGTCATATTTAAATTAGGGGGTGCACAAGTTTCGTCAGGCCTAGGGCAGCATAAAACTTAAATACACCCCTGGCTCCTGGTCATTGTACATACTTTGCCACTTTAACACAATCCTCAACATGAATTTCATTCTGCAACATTTTGCGCTTTCTGTTTTTATTGCATCCAGCGCCAACAACTTCTACTTCAGCCAATAAGATACAAGTTCCTCCTGATGGACGGGTTGTATGAAGTGTGGCTGGACCCATGACTTTTATGTTGTCATTGTGAACATATAAGGGAATATTGCTCTGTCCTTCCAGAACTATATAAGGGAAGACCGGCAGATTTTCTCATCCTTTCTGACCCAGAAACCAGAGTCTCGGTGTACCGCGGCCCCTTCTCTGGCCCTGCTGAGATAAGGACAGTTTGTCGGCGAGCCAGTGTCAGCAGGGACCCCGTCCAACTGGCGGGGAGAACAGAAATCCAAGTGTGAGGGGTCAGATATGACAGTTGTCACCACGCCGTCCTCCTACGAGACTCGCGTTTTCAAATCACTGCCAAGTCTCAGCAGGAATGTTGCTCTAGAAATTCTCATTAAGTGTCGGAAGAGATAAAGAGACTTCATACAGGAAGAACTCCAGATTTTTACTTTTTAGTAAATTAAAGGAACAAAGGTGACGGCTGGACCAGCTATTGCTGCAAGAAATAAAAGTGTATGGAATCCGAGGGGCAGGAATGGAATATCCACGTGAAGAGCAGAACTTTTCTGGCACTTTTTGTGTAAGAATCCGTATTTATTGCTAGAAAATTACTTAATACCCCCAAACATTATATATATATATTTAGCAGAGACCGTAAAGAATAAAATGGCGATGGTTGCAATATTTTATGTCACACGGTATTTGCACAACGGTTTTTAAAATGCAATTTTTGGGGGGGGGAAAAACACTTTAACCGTTTGCCGACCGCCGCGCGATCATATACGTTGACAGAATGGCACGGCTGCGCAAATGGGCGTATATATACAGGTCCCCTTTAATTTGCTGCAGTGTGGACCCTGTCGCAAGCTCCATGACCGCCAACTCAATATTGAACCCTACGGACCAAGACTGGGATGTCATTAAAGTTCATGTGTGTGTAAAGGCAGGCGTGCCAATACTTTTGTCAATATCGTGTATTTTTCTATAAAACCTGGCATAGTCCAGCAATATTCGATCCTTGGTTGGTTTGTTCCCGCTCATTGCGTTTCTTGGTTTGCTCCCCTCCTGTGAGAAGAAAGTAGGAATAGTGGCCGGTGTACCGCGCCTCTCGGCCGGCGACTGATGTGGTCGTTCTCCCCCGGGAAGCAGTGGGTGTATCTTCTGTTTTTGGCACCAGAGTGACAATGTAATTAGGGTTGTATTAAAGTGGGGGATGGGAAAAGAAATATCAAGTTCAGGTTTATATAAACGGTTTCCAAACTGACAGAGGAGATTCCCACACTGGGGGGCTGAATCCCGGTGTTCCCAACCCCCACCCACACACGTTCTCCCATCCCCCACCCACACACGTTCTCCCATCCTTATACATTGTCAGTGGTGGGCTTCATTTCCTGCCATGAAGGGTGGGAAAGAAACCTTAATATGTATCAGACGTTACGGGATAATGTATTCCCTGTGATCAGTCCGTTACATCAGGAACGTCTTCTATCCTTTCATCTGGATAGCAGAGCAGGCTGGGAATTGTAGTCCTTCAAAACAGCCGTTCATATAACTTGTTGTATTTTATATATCAGTGATGAGTGGGAAGAATGTCCCTTACATTGGTGATCAGAGAGAAGAATGTCCCTTACATTGGTGATCAGTGAGAAGAATGTCCCTTACATTGGTGATCAGTGGGAAGAATGTCCCTTACATTGGTGATCAGTGGGAAGAATGTTCCTTACATTGGTGATCAGTGGGAAGAATGTTCCTTACATTGGTGATCAGTGGGAAGAATGTCCCTTACATTGGTGATCAGTGGGAAGAATGTCCCTTACATTGGTGATCAGTGAGAAGAATGTCCCTTACATTGGTGATCAGTGAGAAGAATGTTCCTTACATTGGTGATCAGTGAGAAGAATGTCCTTTACATTGGTGATCAGTGAGAAGAATGTCCCTTACATTGGTGATCAGTGGGAAGAATGTTCCTTACATTGGTGATCAGTGGGAAGAATGTCCCTTACATTGGTGATCAGTGAGAAGAATGTCCCTTACATTGGTGATCAGTGGGAAGAATGTCCCTTACAATGGTGATCAGTGGGAAGAATGTTCCTTACATTGGTGATCAGTGGGAAGAATGTCCCTTACATTGGTGATCAGTGAGAAGAATGTCCCTTACATTGGTGATCAGTGGGAAGAATGTTCCTTACATTGGTGATCAGTGGGAAGAATGTTCCTTACATTGGTGATCAGTGAGAAGAATGTCCCTTATATTGGTGATCAGTGGGAAGAATGTCCCTTACATTGGTGATCAGTGGGAAGAATGTCCCTTACATTGGTGATCAGTGGGAAGAATGTTCCTTACATTAGTGATCAGTGGGAAGAATGTCCCTTACATTGGTGATCAGTGGGAAGAATGTCCCTTACATTGGTGATCAGTGGGAAGAATGTCCCTTACATTGGTGATCAGTGGGAAGAATGTCCCTTACATTGGTGATCAGTGGGAAGAATGTCCCTTACATTGGTGATCAGTGGGAAGAATGTTCCTTACATTAGTGATCAGTGAGAAGAATGTTCCTTACATTGGTGATCAGTGAGAAGAATGTCCCTTACATTGGTGATCAGTGAGAAGAATGTCCCTTACATTGGTGATCAGTGGGAAGAATGTCCCTTACATTGGTGATCAGTGGGAAGAATGTTCCTTACATTGGTGATCAGTGAGAAGAATGTTCCTTACATTGGTGATCAGTGGGAAGAATGTCCCTTACATTGGTGATCAGTGAGAAGAATGTCCCTTACATTGGTGATCAGTGGGAAGAATGTCCCTTACATTGGTGATCAGTAAGAAGAATGTTCCCTTACATTGGTGATCAGTGGGAAGAATGTCCCTTACATTGGTGATCAGTGGGAAGAATGTCCCTTACATTGGTGATCAGTAAGAAGAATGTTCCTTACATTGGTGATCAGTGGGAAGAATGTCCCTTACATTGGTGATCAGTGGGAAGAATGTTCCTTACATTGGTGATCAGTGGGAAGAATGTCCCTTACATTGGTGATCAGTAAGAAGAATGTTCCTTACATTGGTGATCAGTGGGAAGAATGTTCCTTACATTGGTGATCAGTGAGAAGAATGTCCCTTACATTGGTGATCAGTGGGAAGAATGTCCCTTACATTGGTGATCAGTGAGAAGAATGTCCCTTACATTGGTGATCAGTGAGAAGAATGTTTCTTACATTGGTGATCAGTGAGAAGAATGTCCCTTACATTGGTGATCAGTGGGAAGAATGTTCCTTACATTGGTGATCAGTGAGAAGAATGTTTCTTACATTGGTGATCAGTGAGAAGAATGTCCCTTACATTGGTGATCAGTGAGAAGAATGTCCCTTACATTGGTGATCAGTGAGAAGAATGTCCCTTACATTGGTGATCAGTGGGAAGAATGTCCCTTACATTGGTGATCAGTGGGAAGAATGTCCCTTACATTGGTGATCAGTGGGAAGAATGTCCCTTACATTGGTGATCAGTGAGAAGAATGTTTCTTACATTGGTGATCAGTGGGAAGAATGTCCCTTACATTGGTGATCAGTGGGAAGAATGTCCCTTACATTGGTGATCAGTGGGAAGAATGTCCCTTACATTGGTGATCAGTGAGAAGAATGTCCCTTACATTGGTGATCAGTGGGAAGAATGTCCCTTACATTGGTGATCGGTGGGAAGAATGTTGCTTACATTGGTGATCAGTGAGAAGAATGTCCCTTACATTGGTGATCATTGGGAAGAATGCCCCTTACATTGGTGATCAGTGAGAAGAATGTTCCTTACATTGGTGATCAGTGAGAAGAATGTCCCTTACATTGGTGATCAGTGGGAAGAATGTCCCTTACATTGGTGATCAGTGGGAAGAATGTCCCTTACATTGGTGATCAGTGAGAAGAATGTTCCTTACATTGGTGATCAGTGAGAAGAATGTTCCTTACATTGGTGATCAGTGGGAAGAATGTCCCTTACATTGGTGATCAGTGAGAAGAATGTTCCTTACATTGGTGATCAGTGAGAAGAATGTCCCTTACATTGGTGATCAGTGAGAAGAATGTCCCTTACATTGGTGATCAGTGGGAAGAATGTCCCTTACATTGGTGATCAGTGAGAAGAATGTTCCTTACATTGGTGATCAGTGAGAAGAATGTTCCTTACATTGGTGATCAGTGGGAAGAATGTCCCTTACATTGGTGATCAGTGGGAAGAATTTCCCTTACAGCTCCAGGTGATAGTTGCTCCGCTTATGTCTGGTTTTGGACTGTTGCTCTCTCATCCGTAGACATTCATCATGAGGAGGATCAGCCATAAAATTTATGAGGATAATGAGACGTATTTATATTATTTATGACAAATCTCTTGTATGTACTTGAAATGTGACTTTTATAAATGTCTTTTCTCAGGGAACTCCGGAAGATTTATTGTTCTTTTACGAGCACCTCAGGAAAGGTGGAGAAGTGCACCGCGTGGATGAATGTCTCCTGAAGTATCGCTACCATGAGGGCGCCGCGACGCACGCCGTGTCAGAGTGAGTGCCGCTCCTGCTGTGTTATATGTGATGTGGGGGTATCGGGAGGATGTGCCATCCACCTATGAATATATACTGTATATACAGTGAGGAAAATAAGTATTTGAACACCCTGCTATTTTGCAAGTTCTCCCACTTGGAAATCATGGAGGGGTCTGAAATTTTTATCGTAGGTGCATGTCCACTGTGAGAGACATAATCAAAAAAAAAAATCCAGAAATCACAATGTATGATTTTTTTAACTATTTATTTGTATGATACAGCTGCAAATAAGTATTTGAACACCTGAGAAAATCAATGTTAATATTTGGTACAGTAGCCTTTGTTTGCAATTACAGAGGTCAAACGTTTCTTGTAGTTTTCCACCAGGTTTGCACACACTGGAGGAGGGATTTTGGCCCACTCCTCCACACAGATCTTCTCTAGATCAGTCAGGTTTCTGGGCTGTCGCTGAGAAACTCGGAGTTTGAGCTCCCTCCAAAGATTCTCTATTGGGTTTAGGTCTGGAGACTGGCTAGGCCACGCCAGAACCTTGATATGCTCCTTACAGAGCCAATCCTTGGTTATCCTGGCTGTGTGCTTCGGGTCATTGTCATGTTGGAAGACCCAGCCTCGACCCATCTTCAAAGCTCTAACTGAGGGAAGGAGGTTGTTGCCCAAAATCTCGCAATACATGGCCCCGGTCATCCTCTCCTTAATACAGTGCAGTCGCCCTGTCCCATGTGCAGAAAAACACCCCCAAAGCATGATGCTACCACCCCCATGCTTCACAGTAGGGATGGTGTTCTTGGGATGGTACTCATCATTCTTCTTCCTCCAAACACGGTTAGTGGAATTATGACCAAAAAGTTCTATTTTGGTCTCATCTGACCACATGACTTTCTCCCATGACTCCTCTGGATCATCCAAATGGTCATTGGCAAACTTAAGACGGGCCTTGACATGTGCTGGTTTAAGCAGGGGAACCTTCCGTGCCATGCATGATTTCAAACCATGACGTCTTAGTGTATTACCAACAGTAACCTTGGAAACGGTGGTCCCAGCTCTTTTCAGGTCATTGACCAGCTCCTCCCGTGTAGTCCTGGGCTGATTTCTCACCTTTCTTAGGATCATTGAGACCCCACGAGGTGAGATTTTGCATGGAGCCCCAGTCCGAGGGAGTTTGACAGTCATGTTTAGCTTCTTCCATTTACTAATGATTGCTCCAACAGTGGACCTTTTTTCACCAAGCTGCTTGGCAATTTCCCCGTAGCCCTTTCCAGCCTTGTGGAGGTGTACAATTTTGTCTCTAGTGTCTTTGGACAGCTCTTTGGTCTTGGCCATGTTAGTAGTTGGATTCTTACTGATTGTGTGGGGTGGACAGGTGTCTTTATGCAGCTAATGACCTCAAACAGGTGCATCTAATTTAGGATAATAAATGGAGTGGAGGTGGACATTTTAAAGGCAGACTAACAGGTCTTTGAGGGTCAGAATTCTAGCTGATAGACAGGTGTTCAAATACTTATTTGCAGCTGTATCATACAAATAAATAGTTAAAAAATCATAAATTGTGATTTCTGGAATTTTTTTTTTTGATTATGTCTCTCACAGTGGACATGCACCTACGATGACAATTTCAGACCCCTCCATGATTTCCAAGTGGGAGAACTTGCAAAATTGCAGGGTGTTCAAATACTTATTTTCCTCACTGTATACACTCACCAGCCACTTTATCAGGTCCCCCTTGCTAGTATCGGATTGGACCCCGTTTATTGGGTCTTCCTTGCTAGTAGCGGGTTGGACCCCCTTTATTAGGGTTCCCCTTGCTAGTAGCGTGTTGGACCCCCTTTATTAGATCCCCCTTGCTAGTAGCGGGTGGACCCCCTTTATTAGATCCCCCTTGCTAGTAGCGTGTTGGGCCCCCTTTATTAGATCCCTCTTGCTAGTAGCGGGTTAGGACCCCCTTTATTAGGTCCCCCTTGCTAGTAGCGGGTTGGACCCCCTTTATTCGGTCCACCTTGCTAGTAGTCGGTTGGACCCCCTTTATTAGATCCACCTTGCTAGTGGCGGGTTGGACCCCCTTTATTATATCCACCTTGCTAGTAGCGGGTTGGACCCCCTTTATTAGGTCCCCCTTGCTAGTAGCGGGTTGGACCCCCTTTATTAGGTCCCCCCTGCCAGTATCGGTTGGACCCCCTTTATTAGGTCCCCCTTGCCAGTAGCGGGTTGGACCGCCTTTATTAGGTCCCCCCTGCCAGTATCGGTTGGACCCCCTTTATTAGGTCCCCCTTGCCAGTAGCGGGTTGGACCGCCTTTATTAGGTCCCCCTTGCCAGTAGCGGGTTGGACCCCCTTTATTAGGTCCCCCTTGCTAGTAGCGGGTTGGACCCTCTTTATTAGGTCCCCCTTGCCAGTATCGGTTGAACCCCCTTTATTAGGTCCCCCTTGCTAGTAGCGGGTTGGACCCTCTTTATTAGGTCCCCCTTGCCAGTATCGGTTGGACTCCCTTTATTAGGTCCCCCTTGCAAGTAGCGGGTTGGACCCCCTTTATTAGAACCCACTTGTTAGTAGCGGGTTGGACCCCCTTTATTAGATCCCCCTTGTTAGTAGAGGGTTGGACCCCCTTTATTAGATCCCCCTTGTTAGTAGAGGGTTGGACCCCCTTTATTAGGTCCCCCTTGCTAGTAGAGGGTTGGACCCCCTTTATTAGGTCCCCCTTGCTAGTAGCGGGTTGGACCCCCTTTATTAGGTCCCCCTTGCTAGTAGCGGGTTGGACCCCCTTTATTAGATCCCCCTTGTTAGTAGAGGGTTGGACCCCCTTTATTAGGTCTTCCAAGAAATACTCAGACCAGCCCGTCATTCAAAGTCACTTCAATCCCCTTTCCTCCCCACTCTGATGCTCAGTTTGAACTTCAGCAAGTCGTCTTCACCACGTCTAGATGCCTAAATGCATTGAGTTGCTGCCGTGTGATTGGCTGATTAGCAATTTGTGTTACCAAGCAACTGAACAGGTGTACCTAATAAAGTGGCCGGTGAGTGTATTTGGATGTTATACGAGAATGTTGGACAGCTCGTTCTATTGAAAAACAACAGACTTAGTGGCCAGATCCTCCGGTGAACATAAAGGAAAGAAAGCCTAAAAAAAATAAAAAAACGAATGCAGCCACCACATGGAAAAAGCTGCAATATAATAAATGTTTGTTTTTTGGGTATGAATGGGCTGCTGATGGAGTTGTTGAAGTCCATGTTTTCTCGCGTGCGTTTCCTCCGGCGGGGGTCGCACAGTAGCTCGCTCTCACGCGGTGGAAACTGTCGGCTTTCACACAATTGCAGTCACAGGCGTACGGCACACTTTACACGTCCCGCGTCCGACCCCTCTGGAACGTCCCCCCCCCCCGTGCCTCGTCTTCTCAGCGAGCTCCATCCGTGTCGGCTTTACATGAGACAGGCGCCCCGTGCCAAGTACAACATCCTGCTGGAGGAGTGCGAGCCGAGCGCAGAGATGTTTTCCTAAGCTGCATCCTTATTATTTTCAGGGGTGTAGCCGCTCCCCTTTCTACGCTCCAAGAGAAGGCGATTTCTGGCCTGTATTCGGACATTCATACGTCCTCGCCTCGTGCCTCGCCAGAAACCTTGGGCTTAAAGCTGAACCCCAGAAAAATTCAAGTGGTATTAGTCACTTACGGACCGCCCGTCGCAGGAATACGACGGTTGTTTGCATAGGAATACCGTTGTTATGACAGCAGCGAGCTACCATAACCCCGGTACCCTCTTCTTCTGCGGGCGGTCCTCTACAAGATAGAAGTGGTCCCAAATATTGATTAAATAACAGAATATAAAAGAAAATAATTTGTGTGAAAAAAAGGACAGAAATTTCATATGGGTACAGTGTTGCATGACTAAGTGAGTAATTGTCATTCAAATTGCGCTAAAAGCTGAAAATTGGCCTGTCCAGGGCAGGGGCGATCCAAGGGGGAGGGCAACGGGGAGATTGCCCCGTTTGAGAATTTGGGTGACCGTGAGAGAGCGGGTGGCTCCGCAGGTGACATCACGGACGGCTCCGTGCCTCCGCGAGTGACATCGCGGGTGACAGAGCAAGTGCGGCTCTCTGCGGGGGAGCGGCTCCACAGGTGACAGCGCAGACGGCTCTGTACCTTCGGCGGTGACTTTGGCGGGTGACAGAGCGGACGCGGCTCTGCGGGTGCGTGGCTCCGCGGGTGACAGCTTGGGTGGCTCCACACCTCTGCAGGTGACATCGCGGGCGGCTCCGCGGGTGTGTGGCCCCGGGGGTGACAGCTTGGGCGGCTCCACACCTCCGCAGGTGACATCGTGGGCAGCTCCGCGGGTGACAGCTTGGGCGGCTCCGTACCTCCGCAGGTGACATCGCACTCGGCTCCGTGGGTGACAGAGCGGGTGCGGCTCTGCGGGTGCGTGGCTCCGCAGGTGACAGCACGGACGGCTCTGCACCTCCGCGGGTGACATCGCAGGTGGCTCAGCGGGTGACAGAGCGGGTGCGGCTGGGCGGGCGGCTCCGTGGGTGACAGTGCTGGTGGCTCCACAGGCTGCTGGTCAAGCAGGGAGATGACATCATTTCTCACCGCCTGGCCCCGCCCTGCATCCTTGCAGTTCCACCCTTACTGTGCAGGCAGCCGTGTGCAGCAGAGAGATGACATCATCTCTCTGCTGCTTGACTGTGGGACACAACAAGAGACCACCTTAGCAGGAAAGTGACACAGCAGGTGACAATCCGCAACGTGGGGCAGGTGATGTGTGACCTGATGTGTGACCTGTGATAAAAATTCTAGACCCTCCATTTCTTTGTAAGTGGGCACACTTACACAATCTGCATCAAGTAATTATTGTCCCCACTGTACAGAGATCACCGAGAGGGAAAAGTTTTTTTCAGAAGTGGAGTTACTCTTTAAGGCGTTTATGGAAATGCCGCTGTAAATGGCTCTTTATGCAACCGTGAGCGTGTCAAGACGTAATCTTAGATGTCAACAGAGATGCCGCTCATTGACGAATCTTCTTTTTTTTTAAGTCAGCGAGAATTGTGCTGGGGGCCGTTTCACATGCTGGAGATGTGCGCACCACACCACATGACTCTGCGAAAAAAAAAAATGTTCTGTCTTTAACCCTATCAGTGCCACAACCAACACCAGCCCACAGCCCCTCTGTGGCACTCCGGCTACGGTGGAACTACAAGTCCTAACAAACCTGGGCGGAGCCGGTTAGACGTTGTGGTTCCGCCACATCTGGAGATGTTGTTCCTCGGCGAGAATTCAATTTTAATGTTGAGATAATAGATTCAGATAAATGCGGCTTGTGTTTCGTATTTTACCAGAAGGCAGCCTGGCTGAGCCCGTCTCCCACGATTGTTTGCGTATTTCTATTGGTGGTTTGTTTGCTTGTGACGTTTCCAGGAGTTGCGAAATTTCTACAAGATATAAACATTTTCGGAACGCGGCTCCATTGTTGAAACATTCGATTTCCGAAAAACATTGGCGGCTTGTATCAGAAGGTTGCTACTTACCTGCTACCTGTTCTCTATTACCAGGAGGCGTTTTTTTTGGGGGGGGATTTCCAATATTTTTGGGACTTCCGTTCAAGAAATCAGTCGGCTGAGGACTATCGGGATCTACAAAGATGTGAAGATCGACTTCGCTACATTCTTCCGAAATTGTCATTTCATTGTCTTTGATACAACTTGTGTTTTTCTCACCTTCATCCTCTTTGGGATTAATATGTTTCCACAATGGCTCTGCAATGATTATCCCGTCATCTCGTTACATAATCCAAATGAGAGAACAAAAAGTTGGCAATTTTTCTTCCCTAATTAACAACAAAATGCTAATTTTTATTTTCCCGCCTTTGATCCGCGCGGGCCGGTTAGGCGACTTCTAGCGGCCTCGGGGAAAGTGTTTGATTAATACAAAGCGGAGAGGGAAGCCGAGAGCTGGAGAAAGTCAAATCAGGTGAAGGTTACGTTCTGCTCCATCAGAACCGCCAAACCGGCGGCGGGGGGAGGGTGCCGAAGTGGTCAGCAAAGGTGGTCTACAGAAATTCTACGGAGAATTGTTTACCGACTTGATGCAACTTCAATGAGAAGGACTTTGAGTTTTTTTTTCAACCACTTGCCTACTGGACACTTACACCCCCTTCCCATTTTTCAGCTTTCAGCGCTTGTCACACTTTGAGTGACAATTGCGCCGTCATGCTACGCTGTACCCAAACAAATGTTTTATCATTTTCTTCACATTAATGGAGCTTTCTTTTGTTGGTATTTAATCGTTGCTGTGTTTTTTTTGTTTTGTTTTTTACTTGGTTTCTGTCAGTAAATTTTGTAACTAAGTAAGTTTTCACCTTCACTGATGTGTGCTGATGAGGCGGCTCTGATAGGCTAAACTGGTGGGCATTGATGAGGTGGCACTGATAAGAAGGGACTAATATGCCACACTTATGGACACTGATAGGTGGCACTGATTGGCACTGTTAGGTGGCACTGATGGGCACTGTTAGGCGGCACTGATAAATGCACTAGGTCGGTGCGCCCTCCCTCTTTTGTTTTTTTCTCTTAGTCTATGAACACCCATGGTTCAGAGGAGGGCTGCAAGACCTGCAATTCTATCTCACGATTGGACTGCATTACCCCATAACAAAAGCACCAGAGCGCAGGAGAATTTTTTGTAAGGCGGCACTGATGGGAACTGTTAGGTGGCACTGATGGGCACTGTTAGGTGGCACTGATGGGCACTGTTAGGTGGCACTGATGGGCACTAATAGGCAGCACTGGTGGGCATTGAAAGGCGGCACTGATGGGTACTAATAGACAGCACTGGTGGGCATTGATAGGCGGCACTGGTGGGCATTGATAGGCGGCACTGGTGGGCATTGATAGGCGGCACTGGTGGGCATTGATAGGCGGCACTGGTGGCCACTGATAGGTGGCACTGGTGGGCACTGATAGGCGGCACTGGTAGGCATTAATAGGTGGCATGGATAGGCGGTACTGATGGGCATTGATCGACAACAGTGATGGGCATTGATGGGCAGCACTGAGAGGTGGCACTGATAGCCAGCACTAACTGGCATTGCTAATGGGCACTATTTGGTGGCACTTGTGGGCAGTGGTTGGCACTGATTGCTGCCACTGGTGGGCACTGATTGGTGAACCCAAATTGCTAAACTGTAATCAGATCACTGATGATCAGTGCCCTGATTACATCCCTGGATGTCCCCCTGCGTGGAGATGCCGCTGATCGGCTCTCCTCCCCACACGCTCTGTCAGTGTAAGGCGAGGAGAGACGATTACCGGCATCTCCGTGTTTACATGTGATCGGCTGTGATTGGTTAAAGAGCTGCGGACACGGTTCGTGACAGAAATCGCTGCTGAACCGCTACTAAAAAAAGCTATTACCAGCATTTTTTTTAACCAGCGTTTTCTTCAGCATTTTTTTAGCCTAAAAAATCGCTAGTGTGCATGAAGCCTGCTTTTACTTTGGTGCGTTTTTGCTAAAAATGCAAGAAAACCTCAATAAAATATTATCATTGGAACTCTTTTAACATCAGTTTCCTTTACAACTAAAGCTTTGTGCAGTTAAAAAAAAAATGGGAAAAAAGCATTGCAGCTCTTTTTAAAATGCAGCGCAGCATGCAAATGTATCTCAACACTTCTGCATTTCCGTGCGTTCAGCGCACACACCGCGGTCTGAATAGACCCTTAGAGACACACAATGTTTATTCATTGGACTTTTTTGGTGTCAGGCATTAATAACACGTTCATAAAAAAAAAAAAAAAAAGATTGATGCATTGTAAAATCTGTACAAATTTTTAAAAAAACTGGATATTCAATAAAATTAGAAAAGAAATTGAGGTCTAACATTATCTCTCATTATATAGGTCTTAATTGTTGTGTGTGTGTGTGTTTTTTTTTTTTTTTTTTTGTGAAACGATTTTACAATGTATCAATAAATATATTAAATAATAAAAACCTCTATTGTTTGATCCAAGAATATAAATAATAATAATAAAAAAAAATAGGACCTAGATATGGAGGGCTAACATTATCTCTTATTACATGGATCTTAATTTTATTGAATATGTTTGGACCATATAATGAAGATAAAGATTTAACAATGTATCAATAAATATAAAAAATGTATTTAACTTCTGCCACCAAAAAAAAGTCCCAATGAGCAAGCATTGTGTGTTTTTGATATTAGAAGAGAGCTGGTGCCCATACATGTACATGCCTTTGCCATTAGAAGGGAAGTGTTGCCCATACATGTACATGCCTTAGCTATTAGAAGGGAAATAGCGCCCATACATGTACATGTCGTCTATATTAGAAGGGAAGTGGTGCCCATACATGTACATGTCTTTAAACTTAGAAGAGAGGTGGTGCCCATACATGTCTTCCATATTAGATGGGAAGTGGTGCCCATACATGTACATGTCTTTGATATTAGAAGGGAAGTGGTGCCCATACATGTACATGTCTTTGAACTTAGAAGAGAGGTGGTGCCCATACATGTACATGTCTTCCATATTAGATGGGAAGTGGTGCCCATACATGTACATGTCTTTGATATTAGAAGAGAGGTGGTGCCCATACATGTACATGTCTTCCATATTAGAAGGGAAGTGGTGCCATACATGTACATGGCTTTGATATTAGAAGGTTCCATGATCACCCATAAATCCACTCAGTATGTTTTCTAACATTGGTAATCATTGACTATGGACTTGTCCCAGCTCAGAAAAGCAGCTGTTGACAGACGGGGATCTAGTTTTGAGGTCATGAAGAGTCAGACACAACCAAGAGACCAGACTGAAAAAAAATCCAAATACCTGGTGTTATATTACAGACCGTGACCAGACATAATAAAGGCCAGTTGGGTGATTTGGCTCTCTCGGAGAATATAAAAAGACACTTTATTTCAGTTTTTAATAAAAATTAACAAAACAAATGTTATATACAGCAAAGCAGACCTTGGAATAGGAAAGGCTGTAAATAGGTGTGTGGGGGACCTCCAATTTCTTTCAATAGGGTTTTCCTCTCACAGCAAACCCTGCTGAGTCTCCCACAGCTAATCTCAAATGGCCCAGTTTGCACGTGTAAATGGGGCCTAATATTTTCGAGTAATTTATTACAAATTGCTAACAGCCGTTTCTGGCTTTTTGCCTATCATCAATGCAGTGTGTGTAAACCATGGGCTTCTGTGGATGAGTTCTTGGCCTTGTGTGGATGCGTTCTTGGCCTTGTGTAGAGGCGTTCTTGGCCTTGTGTGGAGGCATTCTTGGCCTTGTGTGGAGGTGTTCTTGGCCTTGTGTGGAGGCGTTCTTGGCCTTGTGTATAGGCGTTCTTGGCCTTGTGTGGAGGAGTTCTTGGCCTTGTGTGGAGGAGTTGAGTTCTTGACCTTGTGTGGAGGCGTTCTTGGCCTTGTGTGGAGGCATTCTTGGCCTTGTGTGGAGGTGTTCTTGGCCTTGTGTGGAGGCGTTCTTGGCCTTGTGTATAGGCGTTCTTGGCCTTGTGTGGAGGAGTTCTTGGCCTTGTGTGGAGGAGTTGAGTTCTTGACCTTGTGTGGAGGCGTTCTTGGCCTTGTGTGAAGGAGTTGAGTTCTTGGCCTTGTGTGGAGGAGTTCTTGGCCTTGTGTGGAGGAGTTCTTGGCCTTGTGTGGAGGAGTTCTTGGCCTTGTGTGGAGGAGTTCTTGGCCTTGTGTGGAGGAGTTCTTGGCCTTGTGTGAAGAAGTTCTTGGCCTTGTGTGGAGGAGTTCTTGGCCTTGTGTGGAGGAGTTCTTGGCCTTGTGTGGAGGAGTTCTTGGCCTTGTGTGGAGGAGTTCTTGGCCTTGTGTGGATGAGTTCTTGGCCTTGTGTGGAGGAGTTCTTGGCCCTGTGTGGAGGCGTTCTTGGCCTTGTGTGGAGGAGTTCTTGGCCTTGTGTGGAGGAGTTCTTGGCCTTGTGTGGAGGAGTTCTTGGGGACCAAACATAAAGCATAATAAGACAGGTCATGGTGAAGAAGGCTAAAAGAAAGACACAGAAACATGGGGGGGGGGGGGGGGGAGAAACCATTCATTCAGATCATGTTATCTGGTGGAATTGTGTAGTTGTGACTGATTTTT
Source organism: Rana temporaria (assembly GCF_905171775.1). Lineage (NCBI taxonomy): Eukaryota > Metazoa > Chordata > Amphibia > Anura > Ranidae > Rana > Rana temporaria. The sequence continues at coordinate 143,615,859 of NC_053500.1, read as the reverse complement.
ATGACCTCTGTGTTGTCACCACAGTAGTGGGGGTGACCATTTTTCCATTAAGAAAGGTGAAACATTCAGAAAAATCTCTAATATTTGGGTATTGGGAATTATTTTTCGCTTTTTTACTTTCTCTGAAGATGTTCTCAGCGTTTTAATTTTCCATTTCATGGGTTTCCTATTTGTACAGTAGGGCACATTGTTCCTGTTGGGTTTGGCAGAGGTTCCTGCTGGTAGTTGTTTCCTGCTACCGCAGGTGAGAGATCACCACTGTGACATTTCCAGCTCTCGGTTTGATCTGAAAGGAACTCCGGGATTCAGACAGAGAGACTATTCTCACAGTGTTATGACAAGCGCTGCGAGGCTTGTTCGCTCGGCTCGGCTTGTTGGAGTGTAGACGGCAAGTTCCTACTGCTCAGGCTGCACCTGTCCTGGCTGTGACTCTGGGAACCGGCTTTTCCTTCTTACCCCGCGCTCTAATGTCAGGTACCAGCCTCGGGGGACGTGGCAGCAAGAGTTCCTGGCACTGGAGGATTCTGGGTAGAATCCAGCTGTACACTTGCAGGGTGAAACCAGGATCTTCTGTGTATTCTTCATGGCAGCCAACATCAAAAAAATAAAAAGTTTAGTTCTATTTATACGATTTCTGACAAGTAACATTAATTATCCCGGGAGACGACTCGTCCCCATCAAATTCCATCCCTTCCAATAACTAGCGTCAGGATTTCACCTCTTATGAGTGGCGATATCGGCGTACTTTTATGTTCCTTATTTATCCCGGTCATAAAGATTACATATTACAGGAATACGTATTGTATTTATTTATATCTGCGCTAAAATAAACGTGGAACCGATCGAGATCAGCTGACCTCCGGTGTAGTACTGTAGACGGACATTAAAGTCTGGGGTTCTATTACAATTAGGGTGACACAATTGTTTTTATTCCAGTAGATGTTCTTATTCAAAAAAAACATTCCATTGCTCTGTCTCCTCCAAATTCCTTTTTTGTGCTGCTGTGATCCAAATCCTGTGTTCATTCTCCATGGTCCCACTGAATGTAGGATTGTAGCTGCTCTTGTTCACTCCCGAGATAGACTATGGACTAGTGACCAGTGACTATGGACTAGTGACCAGTGACTATGGACTAGTAACCAGTGTCTATGGGATACTGACCAGTGACTATGGACTACTAACCTAGGTCTTTGGACTAGTGACTATGGATTAGTGACCACTGTCTATGGACTAGTAAATATGGACTACTGACCAGTGACTATAGACTAGTGACCAGTATCTATGGACTAGTAACCAGTATCTATGGACCACTGACCACTTACTTGTGACTATGATCCAGTGACGAGTGTTTATGGACTAGTGACTATGGACCAGTGACTAGTGTCTATGGACTGGTGACCAGTGTCTATGTACTACTGACCAATATCTATGGACTACTGACCAGTGTCTATGGACTAGTGACTATGGACCACTGACCGGTTACTATGGACTTGTGACTATGGACTAGCGACCAGTGTCTATGGACTAGTGACTATCAACCGGTGACCAGTGTCTATGGACTAGTGACTATCAACCGGTGACCAGTGTCTATGGACTAGTGACTATTAACTGGTGACTATGGACTACTAGTGACTATCAACAGGTGACTAGTGACCAGTGACTATGGACCACTGACCAATATCTATGGACTAGTGACCAGTGTCTATGGACTAGTGACCAGTGTCTATGGACCAGTGACTATGATTTGGTGACTAGTGACTATGGACCACTGACCAATATCTATGGACTAGTGACCAGTGTCTATAAACTAGTGACTATTGATGGCTCTGTCAGTGTGAGGCGAGGAGAGCCGATTACCGGCATCTCCGTGTTTACATGTGACCGGCTGTGATTGGTTAAAGAGCCGCGGACGCGGTTCGTGACAGTGATCGCTGCTGAACCGCTACTAAAAAAAGCTATTACCAGCATTTTTTTTAACCAGTGTTTTTTCCAGCATTTTTTTTTGCCTAAAAAAACGCCAGTGTGCATGAAGCCTGCTTTTACTTTGGTGCGTTTCTAATATCCAATATCAATGACCAATGACCAATATCTATGGACTAGTGACTATGGACCACTAACCAGTTACTATGGACTTGTGACTATGGAATAGTGACTATAGAATAGCGACCAGTGTCTAGTGACTATCAACTGGTTACTAGTGTCTATGGACAAGTAACCAGTATCTATGGACTAGTGACCAGTGACTATCAACCAGTGACTAGTGACTATGGACTAGTGACTATCAACCGGTGACTAGTGACTATGGACTAGTGACCATCAACCGGTGACTATGGACTAGTGACTATCAACCGGTGACTAGTGACTATGGACTAGTGACCATCAACCGGTGACTATGGACTAGTGACCAGTGACTATCAACCGATGACTAGTGACCATCAACCGATGACTAGTGACCAGCGTCTATGGACCAGTGACTATGGAATGGTGACCAGCGTCTATGAACCAGTGACTATAGACTAGTGACCAGTGACTATGGACTAGTGACCATCAACCGATGACTGGAGACGATGGTATTTGTAGTGTGCACAGAGCAGTGTACCCTGCTCATTCCAAAGGGAAGTGAGGGGGAAAGGGAAGAGGTTCTTGAACTCTCGGAGGACATTACAAGGAGGTGGAAAAACACAGAAACAATATAATGAAAACAGATTACAGGGGGCCAGTAAGTAGTGGATGTGTGTGGATTATTTTTGGAGAATAAGAATATTTATTTATTGCAATTATGTTTCCATTTTAAATTCAAATTCATTTTCGAATTTTAATGAATTTTTTACTTTTTTAAAATTCAATTTAGAATTTTTCGAATTCGTTATTTTGTTCGAATTTTATTTTCGGATTCATTGAAATTCGTTACATTGTGACTCAGAAGTTCGGCTACATCCGAATCACATCACGCGGTCTTGCTGTGTACGATCTTCTGTAGATTCCCGCTGATTGGAGGGGAACTCCGATTACCCGAAACCTTCAATTTGGGGTGAATCTCTCATCATGAAATGGGAACTTATTTGGCAGAACAAGAGGCTTATCTGAGCACAAGCTGAAGGGTGAAGCTGTCAGAGGAGGTTGTTTGGTGGAAGGTGTCTCTGGATCCCGCAGGGAGAGGTGTGATTTCACAGCCATTGACTCAGCAGAAAGGTTCACCCCGGGGGAAAATCAAATTTCACAATGAGTGAATGGGAACTCTTGGTAGTATGCTAATTCCCCGCTGCTTATTTATCTGTACTCTGCGGCTATGCAGCTCCGTACATTATAAACCTTCTCTGCTCTCGTAATTTTATCGACCTTTTTTTTTTCTTTACAAAAAAGTTTTGTTAGAACTTGAAGTATTTATGTGTGAATCGCCCAATTTGTTAATACCCTGACAAAGCCCTGGGGTGAATTTTTTTTTGGAGGGGGGGCAAAGTGTCACACACAGCAACCCTTCTTACATTTTGCATTTGCCTTGTTGACTTTTATGAAAAACGCAACTTTTCCTTTCTGTTTTTTTCTGTTTATCCCCCAGCCCTGATAAAGAGGCAAAGCCCCTGAAACGTGTTGTCTTGTTGACATTTATGAAGGACTTTTGCACTGATGTCATGATCATTTTATGGGACTTTGTTTATTGCATTTCCCATATACACTCTATTGCCCAAAAGTATTGGGACGCCTGCCTTTACACACACATAAAGTTTTATGACATCCTGGTCTTGGTCCGTAGGGTTCAATATTGAGTTGGCTCCGCCCTTTGCAGCTATAACAGCTTCAACTCTTCTGGGAAGGCTGTACACAAGGTTTAGGAGGGTGTCTATGGGGATAATAGGTGCTGGAACTCAACCACAAAATTTAACAAACAGTAGGAGGGTCTTAAAGGGGCACTAAATACCAGGATTGCATTACATACAGAGTGCAGAGTTCAGGGGGGTTACACACAGAGTGCAGAGCTGTCACTTGTAAACACAGAAACTGGACTTCTGTGTTTACAAGTGATTGTGGTGAGCAGGCGCCCTCCCAAGGGTCTGGGCCAGAGGTGGTAGAACCGAGTTCCATCAAGTTCCCCCTAAAAAAAAAAACCCTGCAGACGTCCCAATACTTTTGACAATAAAGTGTATGTCTTTAGATATGTACTTAAAGGGGTTGTAAAGGTTCACCTTATTGCATCCTATGCATTAAGGTGAAAAAAACACCTGGCTGTCACAGGCCCCCCCAACCCCCCCCCCGTTTTACTGACTTGCTGTGCGCATCCCCCGGCGTCCTCTTCTCCACTGCTTCTCGGCACTTGATTGGATAGATTGATAGCAGTGCAGCCATTGGCTCGCGCTGCTGTCAAGCAAATCCAGTGATGCGGCCGCCGGGGGGGGCGGGACCGAGTCATACACTCTGTGTCTATGGACGCAGAGTGTATGAAAGGGAGCACGCCCGCATGGGTAAGCCCCTTTGGGAGAGCGCTTCCCAGAGGGTGTTAGCTATTGCGGGGAGGAGCCGAGACCCCAGAACAGGAGGATCGGGGCCACTCTGTGCAAAACGAACTGCACAGTGGATGTAAATATTACATGTTTGTTATTTAAAAAAAAATTAAAATAAACCTGTACAACTACTTTAAGGCTAGTCCCGTATAATTTGCAGTAACTAGTTTGATTCGAGTTTAAAACAAGAAATGGTTTGAAAAGTTTAGGAAAAAGGTAGATAAACAAGGAGGATAGGGAGAAAGAAAAAAGAAGAAAAAAATAATGGGCATATTTCAACACAGCTGAAAAGTAAACAGGCTAATGATGTGAAAAGGAGACTAGAGCTCCATCTGCTGGTTGGAAAGAAGACCGCATATTAATTTGCAATATTTAATTTTCACCTGACTGCAAAAACAAAAAAAAATTTAAAACAAGTGTTAGTTCTGATCATATTAAAGTGTCATCTGTTCAGCATTAGGAAACCTCACATGTCCTCTATTTGTTACAAATGTATCCCATTCAACAGCCCAACACCGCCGCGCTCAACACCGCCGCGCCCAACACCGCCGCACTCAACACCGCCGCACTCAACACCGCCGCACCCAATACCGCCGTACCCAACACCACCGCACCCAACACCGCCGCACTCAGCACTGCCGCACCCAACACCACCGCACCCAACACCCCCAACACCGCCGCACCCAACACCGGCGCACCCAACACCGCCGCACTCAACACCGCCGCACTCAGCACTGCCGCACCCAACACCGCCGCACCCAACACCGCCGCACCCAACAACACCCCCAACACCGCCGCACCCAACACCGCCGCACCCAACACCCCCAACACCGCCGCACCCAACACCGCTGCACCCAACACTGCCGCACTCAGCACTGCCGCCATAAGATATGTCATGACTTCCCACCTTCTCTTTCTTCAGGGAGACGATCTGGAACAATCGGGTGAAGTTCCTGGAAGAGAGAGTCCTCCAGCACTGGCCGTCATTCACTATCTGGAACGCGGGAAAGCAAGGGAGGAAGCTGTACCGGAGTCTGACCCCTAATAACCGAGAGAAGGTTAGCGCAATGTGTGATATGATGGCTGGTCCGGGACAAGGGGTGGGCATGGAGGGGCGGATACCCTGGGCACTGTGGTATTATGTGAGGTGCAGGGGCACCACAAGGAGATTAGGGGGAGGGGATTTGTGTTGGGAAAGGGAATATGGGAAACGTAAGGAAGTAAGAACTGGTGTGCTAGGAGTGGTTGGGGGGGGGGGGGGATTTGTGTTGAGAAGAGGGATGGGGAAAGAGGATTTGTGCTAGGAGGGGGGACTGTACTATAAAAGAAACAGACATGGGATTGCCGATTGATCTGGCCAAAGATTGGCAACCTAAGTACATTACTTACAGTTCAATAATACTGAAAATCAAACAGAATATTAAAGATCTGTAGCAGGAACTCCTCCGCCAGCTAATCAGCTCCAGTGAGAATCCCCAACCAGACATTCCTACCTTTCCCTGTATAGTGACAGGTTGTATTTATCCCTGAAGCTAATAAGGTGGAATCAGCTGAAGCAGCATCATTGCTTCCTGAGGAGCACTCAGCAAGCGGCGGCCTTCTGGGAGATCGGCCTTCACCAATTTCCCAGGTTGTCAGTACATCTGATATATCACCGCCCTCCTTCCCCCTCCAGATTGTATCTGTCCTCCCATCTACACTATATTGTCAAAAGTATTGGGACGCCTGCCTTCACACGCACATGAACTTTAATGGCATCCCAGTCTTAGTCCGGAGGGTTCAATGTTGAGTTGGCTCTGCCCTTTGCAGCTCTAACAGCTTCACCTCTTCTGGGAAGGCCGTCCACAAGGTTTAGGAGTGTGTCTATGGGAATGTTTGACCATTCTTCCAGAAGAGCATTTGTGAGGTCAGGCACTGATGTTGGATGAGGCTTGGCTTGCAGTCTCCTTTTTTTTTTCCTTGCATGTGATTGGGTATTCTTTGCAGCTTTGAAGCTTCATCTCATTTACTAATCTCTGGAGCAAATGCCCCTGCAGAGGGCAACTGTACCTGCAAAATGCTGAGTCTATTTGCCTTTCGTAACTCAACCCCAATGTGATGGGAGAATACTCATGTTGCCCTGTCAGTGTTTTATTTTAATAAGATGACAAATAAGCTGCATGTGGAAATAATTATACCCTCAGCTGCTGGGACCACACACACCGCGTCCCAGTACTGAGCTTAGGTGTGAGCCGGGCCGCATGTCCGCCATGATAGGTAGGAATTCATTGCCAAAGTAGTCTCCTCCCTGGGGCTGCAAAGACTACACCACATAGGAACCAGTGCATTAGTCTCCATTCAGTATACTCCTCACTGCCATAGATAATACATTGAAATCTCACTGTACAGATCTATATTCTTCTGTGATCCGTCTAATCTCCTACCTCTTCAGTTTGACCCCTTCTACCTTATCTACCAGCCCTCTCTCCACTATCACAATCCCCGCTATCACTCTCTCCCCGCTATCACTCTCTCCCCGCTATCGCACTCTCCCCGCTATCGCTCTCTCCCCGCTATCACTCCTTCTACCTTATCTACCCGTCCTCTCCCGCTATCACTCCTTCTACCTTATCTACCAGCCCTCTCCCCGCTATCACACTCTCCCCGCTATCGCTCTCTCCCCGCTATCGCACTCTCCCCGCTATCGCTCTCTCCCCGCTATAGCTGTCTCCCCGCTATTGCTCTCTCCCCGCTATCGCTCTCTCCCCGCTATCGCTCTCTCCCCGCTATCGCTCTCTCCCCGCTATCGCACTCTCCCCGCTATCACACTCTCCCCGCTATCGCTCTCTCCCCGCTATCGCACTCTCCCCGCTATCGCTCTCTCCCCGCTATAGCTGTCTCCCCGCTATTGCTCTCTCCCCGCTATCGCTCTCTCCCCGCTATCGCTCTCTCCCCGCTATCGCTCTCTCCCCGCTATCGCTCTCTCCCCGCTATCGCACTCTCCCCGCTATCGCACTCTCCACGCTATCGCTGTCTCCCCGCTATCGCTCTCTCCCCGCTATCGCTCTCTCCCCGCTATCGCTGTCTCCCCGCTATCGCTGTCTCCCCGCTATCGCTGTCTCCCTGCTATCGCACTCTCCCCGCTATCGATCTCTCCCCGCTATCACTCCTTCTACCTTTCCCTGCCGTCCTCTCCCTGCTATCACACTCTCCCCATACCCTTTACTCTCATAATTTCATTCTCTATATTCCAGCACCCCAATCCCCCACTTCCTTTCCCATTGCCTCTATCTGTAAGGTTTAGGATCTGTCTCTCTTTGGGGTCTTGTAGCATTTCCAGGTGTTGGGCCAGTATGGAGTCTCTCTGTAGTGTCTAGTAAACAGTTGGTCTCTTGGAATTTATTTAAACCCCCCCCCCCCACACACTTCTCTTTCCCTCCCACCCTTCTATTCCTATCTTCGATCATCCGATCTCTTCCCCCTGCCTCTCTCCCTTTTTATTATCCTATTTCCCCATTCTCCTCTCTCCCCTTTTATTATACCTTCTCCCTCTGCCTTTCAACTTTCCTCATTCCCCTCTCTCCCTCCTGCCTGTCTGCCTTTCCCATTCTATTCCCCACCCTCTGCTCCTTTCCTTTCCTATTCCCCACCTTTCTACATTCCCCTCTCTCCCTTTCTCTCGCCTCTCTCTCTCTCTCCCTTCCCCATTCTTTCCCCCTCTCTTCCCACATCTCTCCCTTTTCTGTTCTTCCTTTCTCCCCTAACTCTCTCCCTTTCCCCTCTTCTTTTCTCCTCTGTCACTCTCTCTTAACCATTTCACACTCTCCTTTTCTCGCTCCTCGCTTCCCCCCTTGCCTCTCTCCCTTCCCCATTTTTCCTCTCTCCCGTCCCCATTCTTCCTCTCTCCCCCCCCCCCCCCCTCTCTCCCTTCCCAATTTTTTCCTTTCTCTTCCACGTCTCTCCCTTTCCTATTCTGCCTTTCTCCCCCAACTCTGTGCCGTCCCCATTCTTGTGCCCTTCCACTGCTTCTCTCCCTTCCCCCATTCTTCTTTCTGCCCTCTGTTGCTCTCTGTTCCCCATTCCCCTCTCTCCCCTGTCTCTCTCTCTCCCCTCATTCTTTTCTTTTTTTTTTCAACTTACTCCCTTTCCCATTCTTCTTCTGTCCCCCTCACTACTCTTTCCCCCTGCTCTGGCCTTCAGCTTTCCCCACTGTCCTCTCTCCATCCTGCCTGTCTCCCTTTCTCACCCCCACCCTCCCGCCACCCCTCTCGCTATTCCTCTTCTCCCCCTGCCCCTCTCCCTTCCCCATTCCCCTACCTCTCTCTCACCCCCATTCTTCCTCTCTCCTCCCACTTCTCTCCCATTTCCATTATTTCCTCGCTCTTCCTGCCTCTCTCCCTTCACTATTTTTCCTCTAACTTCAAACTCCCTTCCCCATTCTTCTCACCCCCTCACTTCTTTTCCCCTCTCTTTCCCTTAGCCCTCCTCTTTTTATTCACCTTTCCCCATCTCCTCTCTCCCTCCTGCCTCTCTACCTTTCCCATTCTCCCTACACCCTCCCTCCCCCATTCCTCTCTTTTCCCAATTCCACCTCTCCTCATGTTTCTCCCCCTTGTATATTCTCCCCTCTCCCTATTCCCCTCTCTTCACCTACCTCTCTCCCTTCTTCATTCTTTCTCTCTCTTCCCCATTCCCCTCCCTTCTCTCTTTCCTTTTCCCACTCTCCCTTCTACATTCTCCCCTATCCCCCTGCCCCTCTCCCTTCCCTAATAATACCCTCTCTTTCCCTACCTCTCTCACTTCACCCCCCCCCACTTCTCTCCCTTCCCCATTCTTCGTCACTTCCCTGTCCTTTCTCCCTTTCCCCTCTTCACTCTTGTGGCCCATACACGCAATCTGAAAATTATATTAAAAATACCGCTTTCGAATCGATCGTACCATAATCTAATCGTTGGTACACAGCTTTCGATAACTGATCACGACAGTTCATCCGATATTATCAGATCAGACAAGCAACAAAAAAATTCTCGTTCATTTTCATTTAATCAATAACTTTAGTAACCTATTCAATCCCCACTTGCGACTAACAAGCGATCTGTCGTCAAATTTTCAGATCGTGTCTACAGGGCATTAGTCTCTGCCCCCCATCCCCTTCTGCCCCCCCCCATCCTCTTCTTACCCATCCCCCATCCCTTCCCTTCCTCTCCCCCATCCCTTTCTCCCCCCTCCATCCCCTTCTGCCCCCCCATCCCCTTCTGCCCCTCCCTTCCTCTTCTTACCCATCCACTTCTCTCTCCCCATGCCCTTCTCCTCCCCTTCCCACCCTCCCCCATCCCCTTCTCTCCCCTTCCCACCCCCCCATCCCCTTCTCTCCCCTTCCCTTCCTCCCCCCATCCCTTTCTTTCCCCTTCCCCATCCTCTTCATCCCCCCCCCCCATCCCCTTCTCCCCCCCCCCCCCTTCCCCTTCTCCCCATGTGCTCTGTGCTTCTTATTTTTCCCTTTTCTTCATTCTTCTGTTTTCCCTCCATGAATAACACATTTCTTCTTGAACATGATACAATGATACATAGGTGTTACTGGGCTGTCTTTCCTCGTTCCTACATCTGTCTGCTTCCAATTACCCCTCCAGTCCTGCCATCCCCTCCTGCTGACCTTTTCCTCACATTTGCTTTGGCAGAGCTCATAGACTTCAGCATTAGACGCCTTGCACAAAGGTTGCAATTATAACGTTCAGCCTGATATTATTTTCTTACCTCTGCGCTTAAAGCCAGAGATTCCCGAAACTTTCGGGTCTGCAGCAAGAGGCCCATCCACATCCATCATGGCGGCCATTTTCTTCCATGTATAGGACATACGAAGGGAAAGCTGGGAAGAGTTAAAGTTCTGATGCTATAGGAGCCGCACTTATGTCATCCCCTAATCTGGTGCAGATCACACAGCTGCTGAACAGCTGCAGATAATCCCGTCACTTGTTGCTGAAGAGGCTGTTGTGTAGGTGAGCACTCCTCCAGCTGGAGGCCGTCTCCGTAGATGGTACCTCCGAGTTGTAGAGTCTCTGCGTTGCTAAGTACTAACAAAACATCCTTCGTGTAGCTAAAACATTGCAAAGCGATGTTCCTGTTAACATTTCGGAGGGAATGAGGCTGAACAGGCCCCAGAATTTCACAATATTAACACAAATCTCATACCGGTCAGAGATGGAAACCAAATGCTGCTGGACTGACGGCCGCCAATGGAGAGAGAGAGATGAGGAGCTAAACACGGCAAACGTTAGATTTGCTCTCTCTGTGTGGGGAAGATTTGGAAAAAGACGAAAAATAAAGTTCTGTTTCTATGGATAGTCGACTCCTATCCTAATATTGATCAGTGGTTGCAAATGAACCACTGCTGTAGGGAACGAACTCTGAGGCATGGGTGCGCAACCTGCGGCCCTCCAGCTACAAGACCCATTTAGGGTGACCACATTTTCAAATTGCCATTCAGGGACACACCCCCTCTCTCACCTTCCCCCCAAAAAAGATGAGGGGGGCGGGGGGGGGGGGGGATGTAGTCTCGGGGTTGATGGGGAATTTGGCAGGGGGTTATTTGGCAGGTGAATGTGCAACCCATAGTCTGCCATAGTCTGCCATCAGATGCAGTGACGCTTGCCACCCATAGCCTACCACCAGATGCAGTGCCGCTTGCCACCCATAGCCTGCCACCAGATGCAGTGCCGCTTGCCACCCATAGCCTGCCACCAGATGCAGTGCCGCTTGCCACCCATAGCCTGCCACCAGATGCAGTGCCGCTTGCCACCCATAGTCTACCACCAGATGCAGTGCTGCTTGCCACCCATAGCCTGCCACCAGATGCAGTGCCGCTTGCCACCCATAGTCTACCACCAGATGCAGTGCCGCTTGATACCCATAGCCTGCCACCAGATGCAGTGCCGCTTGCCACCCATAGTCAGCCACCAGATGCAGTGCCGCTTGCCACCCATAGCCTGCCACCAGATGCAGTGCCGCTTGCCACCCATAGCCTGCCACCAGATGCAGTGCCGCTTGCCACCCATAGCCTGCCACCAGATGCAGTGCCGCTTGCCACCCATAGTCTACCACCAGATGCAGTGCCGCTTGCCACCCATAGCCTACCACCAGATGCAGTGCCGCTTGCCACCCATAGTCTGCCACCAGATGCAGTGCTGCTTGCCATCCATAGTCTGCCACCAAAAGTAGTGCCGCTTGCCACCCATAGCCTGCTACCAGATGCAGTGTCGCTTGCCACCCATAGCCTACCACCAGATGCAGTGCCGCTTGCCACCCATAGCCTGCCACCAGATGCAGTGCCGCTTGCCACCCATAGCCTACCACCAGATGCAGTGCCGCTTGCCACCCATAGTCTGCCACCAGATGCAGTGCTGCTTGCCATCCATAGTCTGCCACCAAAAGTAGTGCCGCTTGCCACCCATAGCCTGCTACCAGATGCAGTGTCGCTTGCCACCCATAGCCTGCCACCAGATGCAGTGCCGCTTGCCACCCATAGCCTACCACCAGATGCAGTGCCGCTTGCCACCCATAGTCTGCCACCAGATGCAGTGCCGCTTGCCACCCCATATATGTAATACACATGTTGCATATAGCCGCTCACCCCGGAGTGAGAGCAATAATTCTAGCACAAGCCCTCCTCCATAACACTAAACTTATGACCTATAGGGAGCTTTTGAAGCATCGCCTATAGAAGGTACTGAAGTTTGTCGCCAATTCACAGGCGCACACAAATTTAAGGTCTGACATGTTGGGTATCTATGTACTCGGTGCAACCTCGTCTTTTATATTTTTACCAAACATTTGGGTCATTTATTGCATTTGTTTGCCATAAAAAAAAAATATTTTTTTCTTCCAAAATTTTGCGTTTCCTAGACCTTTGCGGTAATATCACTTATTGTAGGAGCGCACAAGTTGCAGCACCTACAGTGTTAAAGAATTAATACTGAGTAGCTGTCCAGAAACGCAGCTTTCCCCGGTCCTGGCTCGCGTCCCCAGCCACGATATTAAATCCGAGAATCAGTCTATCCCCAGGAAATGGCTGTGATGGTAGAAACAGGAGTGCTGGAATCCGTACAATGTGTGTCAGGTGAGGAATAACTTACATGAGGTCAGCATCGGTCTCCCAAGCCATCTTCCTAGACTGTGATTGTTGCTTTCCTATGGCAACGCTTTGTGCGCAATGCATTTTACAGACCCCGTCCGGCCGTTTTCCTTCACACCTGCTCCGGGCTGCACAGTTGCGGGAGCACCGGAATGAGTCCCCCGAGGACACAGAAGGGAACTGAATTATGATGAAAGATCCTCTGCCGGGGATAACGGGATTATCATACACCGAGGCCTGGAGACCCCCCCCCCCCATTTCATCCCCCCCGCGCTCTCATACCTCTCCTCTACCCTTCATTTATATTATTACCTCTCACTGCCAGCTCCATGATACTTCAGACAGAAAGCGCTAACCCTGATTCATACCGGGGTGAGCGCCGGCTACCCTTCTAATTGCCAAAACAGATTCGTCCCAAGAGAGGTGAAATACCGTTCAGCAGACGGTCTGCGTTTCACTTATTGGAATTCTTGTTGAGTTACCATTCTGCGGTGCCGTGACTTCTGTGCGTTATGTTTATATCTACCGAGCATGCGCAGCAGATGGAGGAAACAAGAGACGAGGAGTTATTGTATGGAAACCCTACTTCTATTTTTCAGTATTTTTGGCATCAATTGTTATTTTTTGTTACAGTTTGTGCTTTGTATAATAAAGGACGCCTTGTATTGGCAGCACCCTGAAGAGCCGGACCGCTGCAATCAGTGTGCAACTGTCTGACATGATGCCCCCCCTGCATAGTGCTCCAATCCAGTGGCGGCTGGTGCTCCATCTTGGGGGTCGTCAAACAAACCAAAAGGCCCCCCGAGGTCGGTCGGTCCCCACAACCCCCCCATTGTTTTCTCGTTCCGTCCACCCATTAGCCCCGCACTTACCCCATCTAGGTCGCAAGCAGATTGGGATCCTTCCTGCGTTTCCTTCGCCTCGGCGGCTTCCCCTGCATCTCCTTCCACCTCATCGGCCAATACGGTAGTTTCTCCTCTCGGCCAATCCTGCTTCCTGATTACCCGTGAGGAGATACAGGAAGATAATAGTGAATATTAATTTGCTATTGTCACAAAACAGGGTGGGCTCAGGGCGCAGTGCTCTCCGCTCCGAGCCCACCCTTTTTAAAGAGTCTCAGGCTCTAATCATATGCTTAAAAAAAAAAACCCCATTGGAGTCCATGCCTCCGGCACCCTGCATGTAGATTAGGGATGGGGCGCATGGATTAAGGGGAAGGTGCCCTATAAGGATGGGCTGCCACTGCTACAATCAACAACACTGCTCAGGAGGAATGAACATTGTTGATTGGAGCAGTGTGTAGGGGGTGTGTTTGCCCGCTGGAGACCCAGGCCGCTGTGCAGGGGTCCGACTCTCCAGTGTGCTGCTGATAGAGCACAGCTTTTATGGTATGAGGTACATACACTTAGTGATAATAATGTAGCGCACAGACGGGATTGGTTTTGGGGGTTTGATCCCGGCTTCCATTGGAAGACATTTCCACACTCACTTAAGTCAGTAACCAGGCTGTGGAAGTCTTTTTTTTTTTTTTTTTGGGGGGGGGGGGGGGTAGGGTGAGGCTACATATACTCCAGCAACAAACTTGAAAATGAGGACACTAACTTTGCACTAAGACTTCAGGGTGAAAGGACCCCCTTTGAAGTGTATAGATGAACGATATCAAACAGGAATTACTCAACAGGAATACAAGTCCTGAACAGTGGTGGCCCCTGCATTACGGGCGCGCGGGTGCCCCCCCCCCCATCCATGCATCTGGCCCCCTAATCTACATGCAGGGTGCCAGACGCATGGATTCCAATGATGGGGGGGTGGAAATAATATCATACAATATTTATATACACAATCCTATACCCACATGATCTGAAGGAAGGTGAAAAACCCCACCAAACATGATCCAATAAAAAAAACAATTCTGACCCCCCCGAAAGGCAATCAGATTTTTCCTGGATCAACTTTACCTATCAATATCAGTACCCGGTTATAATATGTACATTTAGGACAGGATCCAGGCCTCTCTTAAAACAATCTACTGATCTGGCCAGAACCACCTCTGGAGGGAGTCTATTCCACATTTTCACAGCTCTTACTGTGAAGAAACCTTTCCGTATTTGTAGCATTTACGTAGGTTGCCCAGCATTATATCCCAATGTTCCGGAGTAAACTGTGCATCGCAATCAGTTTTCCACTTGTTCCTATACGGAAGCTCACTAGAGAAATAGGGAGCTAATGCAGCTTTATAGAGGACAGAAATGAGACCTTTGCCTCTGGGAGAGTCATGGCAAATCTGATCAAAGGATGGGGAAAGGCTATAATGTGAGATAAAATAGTGCCTTATCTGCACATAGTGATAATGTTCCGGAAGCAGGATTTGTTTCTGTGAACTTAGGAGATAAAAGATGTATGAGTAAATCTTGAAGACCTTAGGAGCTTTGCCATTAGAACCTTTAGGGGAACTCTTTATGTATACTGGAGATTTCCTTGAAGAGACATCCAATTATAAATGAGTAAATCTTGAAGACCTTAGGTGCTATTAGATCCTTAGGAAAATTCTTCTGGTATACTGGAAATTTCCTTGAAGAGACATCCAATGATGTATAAGTAAAACTTGAAGCCCTTTAGAGCTCTGCTATAAAAACCTTAGGGGAACACTTGAGGTATCTTGGAGATTTCCTTGAGATGGTCCAAAGATACGTGAGTAAGACCTTAGGAGCTCTGCTATTAGAACCTCAGGGGAACTCTTGATGTATACTGGAGATTTCCTTGAAGAGACATCCAATTATGAATGAGTAAATCTTGAAGCCCTTTAGAGCTATGCTATAAAAATCTTAGGAAAACTCTCAAGGTATCTTGGAGATTTCCTTGAGATGGTCCAAAGATACGTGATGTATGAGTAAATCTTGAAGACCTTAAGAGCTCTACCATTAGAACCTCAGGGGAACTCTTGAGGTATATTGGAGAGTTCCTTGAAGAGACGGTCACATGATGTATAAGTGAATTCTGAAGACCTTTTACTTTTTATGTATTTTATCAGCAAGACAGTAAGTAGAACCGTGCAGGTTAAGGTGAGAAGACAAATGAAAAAGAACAGTAAAGCTTCCTTGGAACGGAAGGTACTCCCGCGGTTTATTCCATCACATATCACAAGAATTAGAGGATTATTCCTCATTTCAGGACAGTGGGTGGAGCCATACAACTTTCTTACCCCAGCAGCCATATGTGTCCCCCTCCCCTCCCCCCACAATATGTATTCCATCCGATATTCCGGTAGCCTGGTGCCAATGTATAGTGTGCCTCTGGTGTACAAATAAACACTTTACAAAGCTCTCAGCAGTTGTTTTGAAGCACACGGCCCCCCGCCTGTCCTCGGAGTGGGTGGTCTATCGGTCGTCTGATTATTTTCCTAGCACATGTCTGCACTCCACATTAAATAAGCATTGTGGAAATGAGATGCGCGGTTTACATGTCGCTGTTTACACGTCACAGCAGCTCTCGTGGCTGTGTGCGTCTCCAGCGACGGCCGCACCTCGTCTGTCTCGGATCTGTTTGTTGTTTTTTTTTTTTTTTTTGCAGTGTTTTCTTTTTCGTCCATGGGATTTGTTTTGCAGCGTGCGCCGGTCTACGTCACCCCGGGACACGTAGTCAGTGCCAGGCCCGCTGTGTACTTTCCATCTGTCTACACGGCTCAGTGTACACAACTCCCCGGCATGTGAGCAGAGGAGTGATCGGCACGCCCGGGCCGCTGTGGTGGTGCGCCGCCGTCACGGCTGAGTCCTGAAAGGTGTTTATTTTACTGCAACGTATTCCCTCCCCCCCCAACTGAGCAAAAATAGAAAAGGTTGCAGAAAATGAGGAACGATTTTAAAATAAGTTCCTGACAGTCCTGGTTTTGGCTCAACTGTCCCTGTTTTTCGGGGTTTGTCAGATTAACGCGGAAATTCCAGGCAGATGGATGAGACACAAATGACACGCGTGTTCTGTATTAAAGCAGAACTAAAAAAGAAACAAGATAAAAATGAATCGGCAGTTACAATGTAACCAAACCAGGTTTTGTTGCTTTATTCACTTCCAATGCAGAAACTTCCCCTGCAGTACTTCTTTCTGCCTCTAGATGTCCTCAGTCTGATGGTCAGCATCATTCAGTATACTTCCCTTGAGCTTTGGATGCGATTGCATTGCGGCCTCATTCTCCTATATGGAAATCAGTGGCAGGTGGTTCACTGTATTACCAAAAGTATTGGGACGCCTGCCTTTACACACACATGAACTTTAATGGCATCCCAGTCTTGGTCTGTAGGGTTCCATATTGAGTTGGCTCCGCCCTTTGCCGCTATAACAGCTTCAACTCATCTGGGAAGGCCGTCCACAAGGTTTAGGAGGGTGTCTATGGGAATGTTTGACCATTCTTCCAGAAGAGCATTTGTCAGGCATTGATGTTGGAGGAGAAGGCCTGGCTCGCAGTCTCCACTCTAATTCATCTCAAAGGTGTTCTATCGTGGTGAGGTCAGGACTCTGTGCAGGCCAGTCAGGTTCCTCCACACCAAACTTGCTCACCCATGTCTTTATGGACCTTGCTTTGTGCACTGGTCCAAGTCATTTGGTGGAGGGGGGATTATGGTGTGGAATTGTTTTTTTCAGGGGTTGGGATTGGCCCCTTAGTTCCACTGAAGGGAACTCTTAAGGCATCAGCATAACAAGACATTTTGGACAATTTCATTCTCCCAACTTTGTGGGAGGAGTTTGGGGGATGACCCCCTTCTCGTTCCAAGTGCACAAAGCAAGATCCATAAAGACATGGAAGAGCAAGTTTGGGGTGGAGAAATTTGACTGTCCTGCACAGAGTCCTGAATTCAGCCCAAAAGAACACCTTTGGGATGAATTAGAGCGGAGACTGCGAGCCAGGCCTTCTCATCCAACATCAGTGCCTGACCTTACAAATGTTCTTCTGGAAGAACGGTCAAATATTCCCATAGACACACTCCTAAACCTTGTGGACGGCCTTCCCAGAGGAGGTGAAGCTGTTATAGCTGCAAAGGGCGGAGCCAACTCAATATGGAACCCTACGGACTAAGACTGGGATGCCATTAAAGTTCATGTGCGTGTAAAAGCAGGCGTCCCAATACTTTTGGTAATATAGTGTATATAGACTCCACCACATATCTTCAATATCAATCTGTCACTGGTTGGACTCCAACGCATTTCAACTCATAAAGAGTCTTCATCAGGGGGGGGTAAGCAATATTGAACCCTACGGACTAAGACTGGGATGCCATTAAAGTTCATGTGTGTGTAAAGGCAGGTGTCCCAATACTTTTGACAGCACTGTGCATCTCCCTTGTCTTCATTAATGAGCTTCGTGAACGTCTGTCCTTTATATCAGCTTATATAAATCATTAAGTACATATCATTTTTTTTAATGCAAGCAGTTGTGAGTAGTGGAGTTTCTTTCAGCCTCTTGCAGTTCCCTTGTACAGCAGAGGTCAGAGTGGGGGAGGGAGAAGCAGCACAAGGAGCCAATCAGTTCCTGTGCTGAGCAGAACCACGCAGATGAACAGAAGGACGATGAGGCCTATGTTCAATCCAGAAGACTGGCGACATCTGCTGGCAGAAGAGAGTCACTGCGGGGGAATAGCTCCAGGATGAAGGTGTGTTGCAACAAAAGCTGATTTTGGGGTTTTTATTATTTAATAGGCTATTATTATTATTATTATTATTTTTGTCGGTGTTCTGCTTTGAAGGGAACCTCCAAAAGATAGACATTTTGGAAAATTGCATTGCCAACTTATTTTATAAAGGTTCAGGCTCACTGTAATGTGACCCTCTGGACTCGTCTTGCACCCGTCACTGCTGAGCATCCAATGGATTTGCTTTTTCTACAGGCAATTTGGGGGGGGGGGGGGGGGGGTTACTAAAACCGGAGCACTCAGGATCTGGTGCAGCTCTGCATAGCAGCCAATCAGCTTCTTGCTTCAGCTTGTTCAGTGAAGCTTTGATATAGAAAGCTGATTGGTTTCTATGCAGAGCAGCGGAGGCGGCTCTAAGCTTTGTGAGCCCTTAAGCAAAACTTAGACACGGGGGCCCCACTTGTGCCCAATTTCAACCGAATAAAAATGGCTGCAGAGAGTTGCACGGATCTATCACACAGTGATTGAGCAGAGGCAAATTAGGCGGCCGCGAGGCCCCTGTGAGTGCGAGGCCTTAGGCGGCCGCGAGGCCCCTGTGAGTGCGAGGCCTTAGGCGACCGCCTAATTAAAGAGCCGCCTCTGGCAGAGCGGCACCAGATTCTACATACACCAGTTTTAGTAGATCCCCCCCCCCCTGCCCCCCAACTCTGGAGAAGTCCTCGGCAGATGGAGACTGACAGCCTGTTCTTTGTGTTGCAGGTAACGGCGTTCTGCGATGTCGATTGCAAAAAGATCTGCAAAGGTTTCTACACACACGAGGAGTCCGAGGTGAGAGCCGAACGAGTCTTCTAATCCGCTTACATTACAATCCCTGATACATAACAACACACTCATGGGTCCAGATATTTGTTACCCCGGAAAGTGGTGATGGAAATAGCAGAGCGGTGAGGTGCGGGTGATGGGACACAGACCTTTCTGTTATCTTCTGTGCTGGAATTCTTCTATACAGAGCGGTCTTATCGGGGCTACAAGGACTGTAATGTCCTACATACCTCCCTTCTATCGTCTATGGAATGACCTCATGAAGACCCCAGAGCAGCATTTATACCACTAAGGCTTCATGTACACGGGACGCTTTACAACCTCTCCTGAGCAATTTAACTTGACAGATAGTAACCCGCGTTTATAACGTCTGTTTGGCCGCGTTTAGAAACGTTTAATAATATATACCTCGTAGGGCAGATCATGGGACATACCTCATAGGACAGATCATGGGATATACCTCTGTAGGACAGGTCATGGGATAGACCTCCATAGTACAAGTCATGGGATATACCTCCATAGTACAAGTCATGGGCTATACCTCGCAGGACAGGTCATGGGATATACCTCGTAGTACAGGTCATGGGATATACCTCGTAGTACGGGTCATGGGATATACCTCGCAGGACAGGTCATGGGCTATACCTCGTAGGACAGGTCATGGGATATACCTCGCATGACAGGTCATGGGATATACCTCTGTAGGACAGGTCATGGGATATACCTCGTAGGACAGGTCATGGGATATACCTCGTAGGGCAGATCATGGGATATACCTCATAGGACAGATCATGGGATATACCTCGCAGGACAGGTCATGGGATATACCTCGCAGGACAGGTCATGGGATATACCTCGCAGGACAGGTCATGGGATATACCTCGCAGGACAGGTCATGGGATATACCTCGCAGGACAGGTCATGGGATATACCTCGTAGTACGGGTCATGGGATATACCTCGTAGGACAGATCATGGGATATACCTCGTAGGACAGATCATGGGATATACCTCGCAGGACAGGTCATGGGATATACCTCGTAGGACAGATCATGGGATATACCTCTTAGTACAGGTCATGGGATATACCTCGTAGGACAGATCATGGGATATACCTCGTAGGACAGATCATGGGATATACCTCGTAGGGCAGATCATGGTCTATACCTCGTAGGACAGGTCATGGGATATACCTCGTAGTACAGGTCATGGGATATACCTCTGTAGGACAGGTCATGGGATATACCTCGTAGGACAGATCATGGGATATACCTCCATAGTACAAGTCATGGGATATACCTCTGTAGGACAGATCATGGGCTATACCTCGCAGGACAGGTTATGGGATATACCTCGTAGGGCAGATCATGGGATAGACCTCGCAGGACAGGTCATGGGATATACCTCGTAGGACAGGTCATGGGCTATACCTCGTAGGACAGGTCAGGGGATATACCTCGTAGTACAGGTCATGGGATAGACCTCTGTAGGACAGGTCATGGGATATACCTCGCAGGACAGGTCATGGGATAGACCTCTGTAGGACAGGTCATGGGATATACCTCGTAGTACAGGTCATGGGATAGACCTCTGTAGGACAGGTCATGGGATATACCTCTGTAGGACATGTTATGGGATATACCTCTGTAGGACAGGTCATGGGATATACCTCGTAGTACAGGTCATGGGATATACCTCGTAGGACAGGTCATGGGATAGACCTCTGTAGGACAGGTCATGGGATAGACCTCTGTAGGACAGGTCATGGGATAGACCTCTGTAGGACAGATCATGGGATATACCTCGTAGGGCAGATCATGGGATATACCTCGTAGGACAGGTCATGGGATATACCTCTGTAGGACAGGTCATGGGCTATACCTCGTAGGACAGGTCATGGGATATACCTCTGTAGGACAGGTCATGGGATATACCTCGTAGTACGGGTCATGGGATAGACCTCTGTAGGACAGGTCATGGGATATACCTCTGTAGGACAGGTCATGGGATATACCTCGTAGTACAGGTCATGGGATAGACCTCGCAGGACAGATCATGGGACATACCTCGTAGTACGGGTCATGGGATATACCTCTGTAGGACAGGTCATGGGATATACCTCGTAGTACGGGTCATGGGATAGACCTCTGTAGGACAGGTCATGGGATATACCTCGTAGTACGGGTCATGGGATAGACCTCTGTAGGACAGGTCATGGGATATACCTTGTAGTACGGGTCATGGGATATACCTCGTAGTACGGGTCATGGGATAGACCTCTGTAGGACAGGTCATGGGATATACCTCGTAGTACGGG
Organism: Rana temporaria; assembly: GCF_905171775.1. Classification (NCBI taxonomy): domain Eukaryota; kingdom Metazoa; phylum Chordata; class Amphibia; order Anura; family Ranidae; genus Rana; species Rana temporaria. The sequence goes on along the minus strand of NC_053500.1, from coordinate 143,594,494 downwards.
TCATGGGATATACCTCTGTAGGACAGGTCATGGGATATACCTTGTAGTACGGGTCATGGGATAGACCTCATAGGACAGGTCATGGAATATACCTCTGTAGAACAGGTCATGGGATATACCTCTGTAGGACAGGTCATGGGATATACCTCTGTAGTACAGGTCATGGGATATACCTCGTAGGACAGGTCATGGGATATACCTCGTAGGACAGGTCATGGGATATACCTCGTAGGACAGGTCATGGGATATACCTCTGTAGGACAGGTCATGGGATATACCTCGTAGTACAGGTCATGGGATATACCTCTGTAGGACAGGTCATGGGATATACCTCTGTAGTACAGGTCATGGGATATACCTCGTAGGACAGGTCATGGGATATACCTCGCAGGACAGGTCATGGGATATACCTCGCAGGACAGGGTTTAGAGGGTTTGTATTGCTGACTTGTATTGTAAAGGTGTAGGATCCAGGCTGTCATCCCGATCCTCACCACACTTCCAGCAGCAAGTACCATCTCCTGTCCATCTTGTTCCCTCCTATGATTAGACCTGAACCTCTGCTTTTTCTTTCTTTCAGAAAAGACCAAAACCAAAGATTCCTATCCTCCATTTTAAAGAAGCCAAACCGCCATTTATTATCTGCGTCAAACTGGTGAGTGTGGGGATCTGAAATGCTGAGGGATGTGTACCCCATTGTTCTGTACATGGGGGGGTTCTGCCAGACCGGGACAGGAGGGGGCTATATACCCCATTTTGTATATATGTGGAGTATGCAAGAATGCCAGGGCAGGAAGATGCTGTGTACCCCATTGTTCTATTGAAGGGTGTTCTGTGAGGGGACTAGGGCAGTAGGTGGCTGTGTACCCCATTAGTTCATATATGAGGGTTCTGGGAGGAGACCGGAGCAGTAGGTGGCTGTGTACCCCATTAGTTCATATATGAGGGTTCTGTGAGGAAACCAAGGCAGGCGGTGACTGTGTATACAGGGAGGGGTTCTGTGAGGGATTATGACAGGAGGTGGCCGTGTTTTCCATTATTCTATATATAGGGGTTCTGTAAGAAGATGGGGACAGGAGGTGGCTGTGTACCCCATTTATCTGTACATGGGGGGTTCTGCCAGGAGGGGGCTATATATCCCATTATTTATATGTGGTGTATGTGAGGTTACTGGGGCAGGAAGGGGCTGTGTACCCCATTGCTCTGTAGAAGGGTGTGAGAGGACTATGGCAGGAGGTGACTGTGTACCCCATTCTATGGGGGCTTTGTGAGGAGTCTGGAGAAGGAGGTGGCGGCTGTACACATCATTGCTCTTTATATGAGGGTTCTGTGAAGAGACCAGAGCAAGAGGTGGCTGTGTATCCTATTTGTCTATATATAGGGAGTTCTGTGAGGGGATTTGGGCAGGAGGTGGCTGTGTACCCTATTATTGTATGTATGGGGGTTCTATGAGAGGATTGGGGCAGGAGGTGGTTGCGTATTGGATTGCCCTGTAACTGTGAGGAGACGGCTGTGTACCCCATTAATCTGTATATGGGAGATACTGAAGGAGACCAGGGCAGGGTGTTCCAAGACTCTGTTCCCAGTCTGTCTGTATCATCCAGTCCAGTACCATCCAGTTCAACCAATAATTCTGTAGTATATGGGAGTTATGTGAGGAGACTGTGTACCCCATTATTTCTGTATATGGGAGTGGTGTGAGGAGACTGGGGGTGACTGTGTACCCCATTAATCTGTATATGGGAGATACTGAAGGAGACTAGGGCAGGGTGTTCCAAGACTCTGTACCCAGTCTGTCTTTATACAGGGGTTCTGTGAAAAGCCTGGGGCTGGAGGTGACTGTGTACCCCATTATTTCTGTATATGGGAGTGGTGTGAGGAGACTAGGGGTGACTGTGTACCCCATTTATTTTGCATATGGGAGTTGTGTGAGGAGACTGGGGGGGGGGTTGACTGTGTACCCCATTATTTCTGGATATGGTAGTTGCATTAAAAGACTGAGGGGAGGGTGACTGTGTACCCCATTCATTCTGTATACAGGAGTTGTGTGAAGCCTGGCGATGATTGTGTACCCCATTATTTCTGGATATGATAGTTGCATTAAAAGACTGAGGGGAGGGTGACTGTGTACCCCATTAATTCTGTATACGGGAGTTGTGTGAAGCCTGGCGATGATTGTGTACCCCATTATTTCTGTATATGGTAGTTGTGTTATGGGCCAGAGTCAGGGGGTGTCTGTGTACCCCATTATCCTGTATATTGGGTTCTCTCATGTTATTCCTCTCTGCAGAGGGAATGTAACTGCAGAGTCCATCTGAGCAAATATTATTCATCAGGACATTAAAAAAAAGCGAGCGCGGCGGCTTTAATAACGCCGATAGATGTGGCCACCCGCCCGTCGTTTTCATAGAGTAAAAATTCTTTGGAAATTGTATTTTTCCTTCAGAGGGAGATTTAGCAGAACAAAGCGCTCTCCGCTGGGGGGGGGGGGGGGTTTGTTTGATGATCTCCGGCTCAGAAGGGGGGGGGGGGGGGTTGTAGAAGCCACATTAAAGGGGGGCTCTGCCCCGAACATCAGACCTTTTCCTTTTATTTTCCGCTCTTGACACGACGGCGGAGACGTATATTTAGAATATTTGATGTCGTTTCTCGGCTTTTATTTGCTGCCCACATCTGACACCATGTGGAAAGGCGGCCCGGCCCTGTGATGTGGGGACAGAGAAGTGTAATTAGGGTGGAATGTCAGATAGGAGTGCGCCGCGCCTCCCCGCACACGCTCCTGTCATGTGGTCACATTGAAGTAGCAGCTTCTAAACTCTTTATTGGTTTTGGTCTGATCAGAAACACGTGCGGGGAAGTTGGAGGAGGGGAAGCTTAACCTGCGACTGCTTTGTGTTCAAAATTGTATGTTTTATTGGACATTTAGATTCATTTTTGTCTATTATCTATGTTGGGCTTTTTTTTCTTTTTATACATCTCGTTATAGACGGGTCCGACCGCCAGCAAGTCCTCTTTCTGTGCTGGATGGATGGGGGGGGCGGGAGGCGGCGGCACCTAAATGGCAAATAATATTCTATTCAGATACCACATCTATGAATTTAGAGTATTCTGTATGTGAAATATTCTTTTATTTCCTGTTTGCCTTTTTTATATAAAAATTCTTGACCTATAGGCCGTGCTTGTCCAGCAATAGTGGCAGAGATACCACTGCCGGGGGACACCTGTTACTTGGTGTAAGGCGCCATTCACACTATAGCGCCACTTCAAAGTCACACAATTGCAAATCTAATCCAACTTTACACTCCCTGGATTAAAGTCGCATCAAAGTAGCGCAGCCGCCTTTTTTTCGAAGTCATGGTGCCATTGATAAGAATGGGCTGGGACTTGTCCTGCGATGTCCAAAGTCGCACAAGTATGAATGGAGCTGCAATCTTATCAAAGAAAACTACTGCTGTGACTGCCCCAGCTCCACTGGAGGGGGGGTGGGGGGTGTTCTAGTTTTCCCCCAACCCATCACCGGCCCTCTTGCCAGATATCTTTCTCTGCCTGTACAGAACTGTGCAAACGTTTTTTAAAAGGTGTGAAGAAACACTGTAAAGTAAAAATTCTCTCAGAGATAAATAATTTGTTTGTTTATTTTTTTATCAATTTATAACATGCAAGGTGAGAGAACAGAAGAAAATGTGAAATCCGATCAATATTTGGGGTGACCGCCCTTTGCCTTCCTCTACATAGACGTACACACAGTTGAAGGAACTCGGCAGGTAGGGTGTTCTCTGTGTACATCTTGGGAGAGAACCAATCACAGATCTTCTATGGATGTCGGCTTCCTCCAATCCTTCTCTCTCTTCATGTCATTCCAGGTAGATAGATGGTGAGATCAGGGCTCTGTGAGGGCCAAACCATCACTTCCAGGACTCCTTGCTCTTCTTTACATTGGAGATAGTTCTTAGAGTGGAGTTCCACCCAAATATTGAACTTCCGCTTTTTGTAATACTCCCCCCTCCGCTGTCACATTTGGCACCTTTCAGGGGGAGGGGGAAGCAGATACCTGTGTAACACAGGTATTTGCTCTCACTTCCGGGGATAGATGACCACGGTGTCCGGCGCCTACTCCGTCCTCCCCGCTGTCTTCTGGGAGACAAACAGGTCCCAGAAGACAGCAGAGACCAGTGGAATCGCGATGCACGACTCGTGCATGCGCAGTAGGGAACAGGCAAGCGAAGCTGCAAGGCTTCACTTCCTGATTCCCTTACCAAAGAGCCGAGGGACAGATCGGCTTCGGGACCCGACATCGCAGGCGCCCAGGACAGGTAAGTGTCCATATATTAAAAGTCAGCAGCTGCAGTATTTGTAGCTGCTGCCTTTTAATATTTTTTGTTTTCAGCAGAACCCCACTTTAATGACATTGGTTGTATGTTTGGGGTGGTTGTCCTGCTGCAAAATTTAATTTGGGGCCAATCACACGCCTCCCTGGTGGGGAAGTATCTGTCTGGATTTCTCAGCATTGAGAACACCATTCATCTTACTTAAATCTCCAACTCCATTTACAGAAACATGCAAGGAACCTCTACCATGCTTCACAGTTGGCTGCAGACACTCATTATTGTACCGCTCTCCAGCCCTTCCCCCAACACACTGCCTCCTGCTACAGCCAAATATTTCACATTTTGACTCATCAGTCCAGAGCACCTGCTGCCATTTTCTATGTTTTCCTGCATAGTTGAGTCGTTTTGCCTTGTTTCCACGTCTGAGGCATTTTGGCCACAAATATTTCATAAAGACCACTTCTGGGCAGACTTCTGACAGTAGATGGGTGTACCCGGGTCCCACTGATTTCCACCAGTTATGGCCGATGGCACTGCTGACATCTTCCGGTGTTGAAGGGAAGTAAGCATGATGTGTCTTCATCTCCTACATTGTTTCCTTAGCCAGACACATCATACTTACTTCCCTTCAACACCGGAAGATGTCCAGGAGTGCCATCGGCACAGAACCGGTGGGACCCGGGTACACCCATCTACTCTCAGGAGAATTGCTACCAAAATGCCTCCGCCATGGAAACAAGACTAAGCAAAGAAACTATGCAGGAAAACATAGAAATGGGGGTGCATACATGGCAGCAGGTCCTCTGGACTGATGAGTCAAATGTGAAATATTTGGCTGCAGCAGGAGACAGTTTGTTGGAGGAAGGGCTGGTACAATAATGAGTGTCTGCAGACAACTGTGAAGCATGGTGGAGGTTCCTTGCAAGTTTGGGGCTGCATTTCTGTAAATTAATTTGGAGATTTGGTCGGGATCAATGGTGTCTTTAATCCTGAGAAATCCAGGCAGACATTTCTCCATCATGCCGTACCACCAGGGAGGCGTGTGATTGGCCCCTAATTTATTCTGCAGCAGGACAACCACCCCAAACATTCACCCAATGTCCCTAAGAACGTGTAAAGAAGAAGTAGTAGTGAGGGTTTGGCCCCCCCAAAGCCCTGATCTCACCATCATGGAGTCTGTCTGGAATGACATGAAGAGACAGAAGGATTGGAGGAAGCCGACATCCACAGAAGATCTGTGTCTGGTTCTCCAAGATGTACACAGAGAACAACCTACCTTGCCTGGTCCTGCCATAGAAGGCGCAGTGTAGAGTATCCTTCATCTCAGGGAAGATCTCCTCCTGTGTCTAGGACCGTCATTACTAGGTCTTGTCTTCATTGCCCCTCTAATCTCTATGCTGCCCCCAGTCGTGGCATTAGGGTTATTTTCATGGATCAAACTGGCCTTACAGGTTGGGAACAAATCTCAATTTTCATTCCGTTTTCCATTGAATTTTTCACCTGCTGATTTCTCGTTGAGACTTTTCTTGAAAACGGGATTGTTTCCAGGGGGGTTCTTCTTTTTTGATGATTTCTAATTGGTTGCTTTTATCCTTATGATAAATTACATCTGTTCTGGTTCTTTGTTGGACGATCGCGTCGTTCTGTAATGTCAGGTTGTCTGAATTCTTTCATTTGTGATCAAAAGTGCCAAATGCCTAAAAATTGGATGGCCAGCATAAGAGAAGCTGTCTGTTCTGGGGGGCCTTGTGTAGAACATCGTACAGAATAAGCACGGCTAAGATATGGAGTTACACCTAAACCTGGCAGTCTGTGAGCACCCCTCTGTACACGAGGAAAGGGGGGGGTGTATTAACTTTCTCTTATAGGTGAATGTAGACACAATATGGAGGGGGGAGGGGCTCAGTTCTATGCTATGTACAGTAATACTTTACAGCAGGGCAGTCTGTTCCTTTGAAGGGTAACCCCATCCAGCAGGTAAGCCTAGAAATCCCGTCATTAGCAGGGACCCCTTTCATCAACGTTTCTCCCCCTCCCCCCCAGACGTTGTAAACACAAAGAAGAAAGGGGGGAGATTGGGGAGCGCTCACCTCCTTTATGGTGGAGGGATCAGAGTGCAGCGCCAGCTGTAGGTGTCTCTTTTCATCTCTTTATAGGTTGGGGGGGGGGGGGAGAAAACGCCTGTAAAAGTATCTACAAGTTGTTAAAACAACACGGGGGGGGGGGGCTCAGCTCCTGTGTCTGTTACAAGGATGTTTCCATTCCATGTCACAGCAATAAAAGTGATCGGAAAAAAAATGAAAGCAACAGTGTAAAAAAAAAAACAACAAAAATAATAATAAGTAAATAAAAATGCCCCCGTCTCCCCATGCTAGCGGGCAAAGTGCGATCATCAGATGATGGGCGGTAATTTTAGCACCAGACCTCCTCTGGACATCTAAAGTGATAACCTGTAAAGGCTTTTAAAGAGTCACCTATGGATAGTAAAATGTACGTTGTTTGTTGCCGCTGTGCGCAGTTTTAAGAGCGTGACGTGTTTGGTATCTATTTACTCAGCATGACAGCATCTTTTACATAATACATAAGCCAATTTTTTTTTTTGTGTGTTTTTATGCATTAAAATTGAAAAGTGTATTTTTTTTCCCCCCTCAAAAAAAGCGTTTGAAAAACCCCTGCGCAAATACCGCGTGACTTAAAAAAAAAAAAAAAATCAAAACCCACTATGTTTTATATATATATATATATTCTAGAAAATTGGTTAGAATGCCCAAACATTATATATATTATTTATTACGGGGGGGTTGCCTCATTGGTTGAAAAGGGGTAGGGGGTGGGTACCATCTTTCTATGACAATTGAAGGAAGTAAAGGTGATATATGGGGGGCGATGTCCCTTTAGGAGTAGCCCCCCGATATATCTCCTTTTTCCTTCCTTCAATTATCATAGGATGATGGTACCCACCCCCTACCCCTGTTAAACCAATTAGGCAACTCCCCTTAATCCAAATATTATATATAATGTTTGGGCATTCTAATTAATTTTCTAGAAAGAAAAAAAAAGATTTTCACATGGAAACAAGTGTCAGAAAATTGCTGGACTTTTAGTGGTTAACTGCAAAATCCACTCTTTGTTGCGATGGGTGATGCCAGTGGGGGGGGGCCGCCTGGCATGAATTTCAGGCCGTGTATTGGTGGGCAGGTTGAGCCTGGCAGGAAAAAAGTGCAAATTTATTTGAACTCCATCATTCCCAATGGCTCCCTTCACACAAAGGCAATTCCAATTGCGGCAAAACAATGTGGCGATTCTGATGCGCGTCCCCCAAAAGAAATTCCGGAACTTCTTTTGGGCAGCATGCGTTGCGCAATTGTACTGTGATTTGTCGAGCGGCAGAATCCCGTTTGGGGTGACATTAAGAAATAACAGCAATGTAAACATGTCCTGCGATTTGATGTGTGGGCGGAGCCTAAAGGAAAATGATCTACAAGTGGAGTAGATTTCAACCAACTGCGTTACCCCGGAGCCACCACCTGTGCTGGAAAATGGTCAGAGGAGAGGAGAGGATGTGATTGGTGGATGAGGCGTAGTGCAGACAGTCTCTCCCCTGACACACACACACTGATTGGGCCGATTGATGGAAAAGTCGATCCCGTTCCCTCCACCTGATATTTGTTTTCTGTTCCAGGATCTGACTGGAGGAGGATTGGAGGAGAATCTGCACTCACTGAACCTGAAGGAAGGTCTGGATTATTATCACTTCAACTGAGGGGCTTATCCCAGGTATGGGGCCGAGTTTTATGACTTTATATCTGACATGCTATGGGGGGGTGGGGGGGCACGGATCTTCACACTGGTGTGGTGCGTTAACAACATGCATTCATTCCAAATGGGCTGCTAATGCACTAGGAACCGCAGCTGACCGTATTCTGAGAATGCAATGCAGGGCAATGTGCAAGGGGTCCGATCTACAATGAAAGGCCCCTCCCTGCAAAGCCGTAATATGTGCATGCATTACCATAATGCAGGAGGGTGAAGCTGGACTATTATGCCAAACACCCCTCCCGAGCCGTCCCTGTCCCCCGCACTCCGCCCGTCCCTATCCCCCACACCCCTCCCGAGCCGTCTCTATCCCCCGCACCCCTCCCGAGCCGTCTCTATCCCCCGCACCCCTCCCGAGCCGTCTCTATCCCCCGCACCCCTCCCGAGCCGTCTCTATCCCCCGCACCCCTCCCGAGCCGTCTCTATCCCCCGCACCCCTCCCGAGCCGTCTCTATCCCCCGCACCCCTCCCGAGCCGTCCCTATCCCCCGCACCCCTCCCGAGCCGTCCCTGTCCCCCGCACTCCGCCCGTCCCTGTCCCCCACACCCCTCCCGAGCCGTCTCTATCCCCCACACCCCTCCCGAGCCGTCTCTATCCCCCGCACCCCTCCCGAGCCGTCTCTATCCCCCGTACCCCTCCCGAGCCGACCCTGTCCCCCGCACCCCTCCCGAGCCGACCCTGTCCCCCGCACTCCGCCCGTCCCTATCCCCCGCACCCCTCCCGAGCCATCCTGTCCCTATCCCCCCCGCACCCCTCCCGAGCCATCCTGTCCCTATCCCCCGCACCCCTCCCGAGCCGTCCCTATCCCCCCCGCACCGTCCCTATCCCCCCCGCACCGTCCCTATCCATCCCCCCACCGTCCCTATCCATCCCCCCACCGTCCCTATCCATCCCCCCCGCACCCCTCCCGAGCCGTCCCTATCCCCCCCGCACCCCTCCCTATCCCCCCCCGCACCCCTCCCGAGCCGTCCCGTCCCTATCCCCCCGAGCCATCCCGTACCTATCCCCCCGCACCCCTCCCGAGCCGTCCCTATCCCCCCAAACCCCTCCCCATCCCCCCCAAACCCCTCCCGAGCCGTCCCTATCCCCCCGCACCCCTCCCTATCCCCCCAAACCCCTCCCTATCCCCCCGAACCGCTCCCTATCCCCCCCAAACCCCTTCCTATCCCCCCGAACCGCTCCCTATCCCCCCCAAACCCCTCCCGAGCCGTCCCTATCGCCCCGCACCACTCCCGAGCCGTCCCTATCCATCCCCCCGCACCCCTCCCGAGCCGTCCCTATCCATCCCCCCCCGCACCCCTCCCGAGCCGTCCCTATCCACCCCCCCCGCACCCCTCCCGAGCCGTCCCTATCCCCCCCCGAGCCGTCCCTATCCCCCCCCCCCGCACTCCTCCCGAGCCGTCCCTATCCCCCCCCCCCCCCCCCGAGCCGTCCCTATCCCCCCGCACCCCTCCCGAGCCGTCCCGTCCCTATCCCCTCGAGCCATCCCGAGCCGTCCCTATCCCCCCAAACCCCTCCCCATCCCCCCAAACCCCTCCCGAGCCGTCCCTATCCCCCCGCACCCCTCCCTATCCCCCCAAACCCCTTCCTATCCCCCCGAACCGCTCCCTATCCCCCCAAACCCCTCCCGAGCCGTCCCTATCGCCCCGCACCCCTCCCTATCCCCCCGAACCGCTCCCTATCCCCCCGAACCCCTCCCTAACCCCCCGCACCCCTTCCTATCCCCCCCGAACCCCTCCCTATCCCCCCGCACCCCTCCCTATCCCCCCCAAACCCCTCCCTATCCCCCCCGCACCCCTCCCTATCCCCCCCAAACCCCTCCCTATCCCCCCCCGCACCCCTCCCTATCCCCCTGCACCCCTCCCGAGCCATCCCTATCCCCCTGCACCCCTCCCGAGCCATCCCTATCCCCCAGCACCCCTCCCGAGCCGTCCCTATCCCCCCCTCCCGCACCCCTCCCGAGCCGTCCCTATCCCCCCCGCACCCCTCCCGAGCCGTCCCTATCCCCCCCGCACCCCTCCCGAGCCGTCCCGTCCCTATCCCCCCGAGCCATCCCGTCCCTATCCCCCCCGCACCCCTCCCGAGCCGTCCCTATCCCCCCCGCACCCCTCCCGAGCCGTGCCGTCCCTATCCCCCCGAGCCATCCCGTCCCTATCCCCCCCGCACCCCTCCCGAGCCGTCCCTATCCCCCCCGCACCCCTCCCGAGCCGTCCCGTCCCTATCCCCCCGAGCCATCCCCCCAAACCCCTCCCCATCCCCCCAAACCCCTCCCGAGCCGTCCCTATCCCCCCGCACCCCTCCCTATCCCCCCAAACCCCTCCCGAGCCGTCCCTATCCCCCCCGCACCCCTCCCTATCCCTCCGAACCGCTCCCTATCCCCCCAAACCCCTCCCCCCAAACCCCTCCCGAGCCGTCCCTATCTCCCCGCACCCCTCCCTATCCCCCCAAACCCCTTCCTATCCCCCCGAACCGCTCCCTATCCCCCCAAACCCCTCCCTATCCCCCCAAACCCCTCCCGAGCCGTCCCTATCGCCCCGCACCACTCCCGAGCCGTCCCTATCCCCCCGAACCGCTCCCTATCCCCCCGCACCCCTCCCTATCCCCCCGCACCCCTCCCTATCCCCCCAAACCGCTCCCTATCCCCCCAAACCCCTCCCGAGCCGTCCCTATCCCCCCGAACCGCTCCCTATCCCCCCAAACCCCTCCCGAGCCGTCCCTATCCCCCCAAACCCCTTCCTATCCCTCCGAACCGCTCCCTATCCCCCCAAACCCCTCCCCCCAAACCCCTCCCGAGCCGTCCCTATCCCCCCGCACCCCTCCCTATCCCCCCAAACCCCTTCCTATCCCCCCGAACCGCTCCCTATCCCCCCAAACCCCTCCCTATCCCCCCAAACCCCTCCCGAGCCGTCCCTATCGCCCCGCACCACTCCCGAGCCGTCCCTATCCCCCCAAACCCCTCCCGAGCCGTCCCTATCCCCTCCCGAGCCGTCCCTATCCCCCCGCACCCCTCCCGAGCCGTCCCTATCCCCCCAAACCCCTCCCGAGCCGTCCCTATCCCCCCAAACCCCTCCCGAGCCGTCCCTATCCCCCCAAACCCCTCCCGAGCCGTCCCTATCCCCCCGAACCGCTCCCTATCCCCCCAAACCGCTCCCTATCCCCCCAAACCCCTCCCGAGCCGTCCCTATCGCCCCGCACCACTCCCGAGCCGTCCCTATCCCCCCGAACCGCTCCCTATCCCCCCAAACCGCTCCCTATCCCCCCAAACCCCTCCCGAGCCGTCCCTATCCCCCCGCACCCCTCCCGAGCCGTCCCTATCCCCCCGCACCGCTCCCTATCCCCCCAAACCGCTCCCTATCCCCCCCAAACCGCTCCCTATCCCCCCGCACCCCTCCCGAGCCGTCCCTATCCCCCCGCACCCCTCCCGAGCCGTCCCTATCCCCCCGCACCCCTCCCGAGCCGTCCCTATCCCCCCGCACCCCTCCCGAGCCGTCCCTATCCCCCCGCACCCCTCCCGAGCCGTCCCTATCCCCCCCGCACCCCTCCCGAGCCGTCCCTATCCCCCGCACCCCTCCCGAGCCGTCCCTATCCCCCCCACCCCTCCCGAGCCGTCCCTATCCCCCCGCACCCCTCCCGAGCCAAACAGACCCCACACTAAACTTGTCAAGATTTGAACCGTTTATGGCTACCCTTAGATAACGCTTTAGTATAAAGATGTATTTACAATACGTACCCTGACCTGTGTTTTACTGCACTGTCACTGGGACACCCAGAAAACAATTGCTGGGTACAACCAGCCTGACGGATTTTACATACGATTATTGCTAGAGGCTGGTATCGCCCCTAAGCCCCCTTTCACACTGGGGGCACCTGAAGGAAGCTGCATCTGCAATCCCAATGTGAAAGCCTGAGTGCTTTCACACTAAGGCGCTGTGCTGGCAGGGCATCAAAAAAAGTCCTGCAAACAGCTTCTTTGCAGCATTGAATACATGGCTCCCAAAGCGTCCCCTTCACATTGAGGGACCTTTTTTTTAACGCCAAAGCGCCCCAGTGTGAAAGGGGTCTTAGCGGCGCTTTACCAGTGGTTTTCGGGAGCTGGCAGTGTGAAAGCACTTTCACATTGGGATTGCAGATGAGGCTTCTTTCAGGCGATTTTTTTTTTTTAACGCCAAAACGCCCGAAAAATGCCCCAGTGTGAAAGGGGTCTTCTCCCCCAGCATCGTGTTGATGGGGGGGAAATTGAGTGACCTCGCTCTGTGTATGGCCAGCCTAAGAGGACCTGTCTTGTCTTTCTTGCCATGTGATGTAATACAGCTCTGCATGGGAGCCAATCGGCTTCTATTTCAACTTGTTCAATGAAACGTGGAAGCTGATTGGTTTCTTTCTATGCAGAGCTGCGCCAGATTTTGCCTGACTGTGAAAATTGTCCCTTTTTCCTTGTGTGACAGGATGGGGAATGTTCTCTGAGGGGCCGATGTGGACAGACGACGAGACACAACATGCGATTCGGAGAGATGCAGCCGACTCCCCGTGTAATGTAAAGGGGGTTACATGACTTTTCTAGGCAGATCATTAATAAATGTATATACAATGTTTTTTACACAATGCATGGGATTGGTTTTCCCCTTTATATTCTGTGCTGGTGATGAGTTAGTAAAGTGTACCTGTCTTCAGACACCCGGCACTGCAGCACTGAGGTCACTTTGGTGGGAGCGACGCTCGCCTTTACTGGGAATCTTTTTAAAGTGTCGGCGATCTCTTTGTGTCCAGTCAGCAGATCTGGATCCGCGCCGCGGCGGCGGAGATATCACACACTATGTGCGGCTCGTAGTAATTGACTGCAGGTGACTGTACAATAAACATGGTTTTATTTTAGAAGTGACACAATACAGGACAGTCTATTATTATAATGAACACATGCATATAGCGCCACTTGCTGACCAAAACAAGGTATGACAGCCAAGTTCCGACAGGTGTCTGAGGATTCTCATCAAGAACGAGGGACCTGTGGGGGGAGAAAATTCAAATTTTATTGTCACATCTGTACTGACATTGGAGAGACTCTGATCACTTTAGGCAACAGAGACCCCCCCCCCCCTTTGCCTTCTATATACATCTTGGAGAACCAAGCACAGATCTCGGCTTCCTTCTGTCTCTTCATTGATGGGTGAGATCAGGGGGGGGCAAAACCATCAGAGAGGTGTGTGATTGGCCCCTAATTTATTCTGCAGCAGGACAACTACCCCCAACATCCAGCCAATGTCATTAAGATCCATCTTCAGTGTAAAGAAGAACAAGAAGTGATGGTTTGGCCCCCACAGAGCCCTGATCCCACCATCTGATGAAATGAAGAGACAGAAGGATTGGAGGAAGCCGACATCCACAGAATATCTGTGATTGGTTCTCCCAGATGTACATGGAGAACAACCGACCTGCCGAGTTCCTTCAACAACTGTGTGCAAGTCTACCACGAGCAGGGATATGCAATTAACGGACCTCCAGCTGTTGCAGAACTACAAGTCCCATGAGGCATAGCAAGACTCTGACAGCCACAAGCACGACACCCAGAGGCATGATGGGACTTGTAGTTTTGCAACAGCTGGAGGTCTGCTAATTGCATATCTCTGCTCTAGAGGAAGGCAGATGATACCCAGTGATTGGGGGGGTTTGGGGGGGTGCCAATCTCATGGAGGAATCCGCAGCACAGGCAGTGTTTACTACAAGAGGCAGATCACACCCTGATCCAGCTGGATTCCCCCCTCCCCCATTCCCACCAAACAGCACTTCTCCATCAACAAAACAATTCATTACTAAACTCCTGGCAGACCCCACTACAGCCAATCAAATGTTTACAATCTGTGATCACTAATATCTGATTGGGTGTCTATTAATTACAGATATTTTCTCCCGCAGCAGCTTTATGAAATGGGTTGTGTACCCCCCCCCCCCCCCCCCCCCCCCCCCCCCCCCCCCCCCCCCCCCCCCCCCCATCACCCATACTCCACACATAGATTGTACGGTACATAAAGCACACATATGACAGGCGGCGGTGTTAACACGGCGCTGTGTGCTGGCGGCACGGTTCTGGCTCTTCCAGCTGAGATGTATCGGGTGACTGGGACTGTGGGGGTTATTCTAATAAATTCCTCCCATTCCTCACAGATAAGAGCATCACTGACACCACATCTGGATTAGATTTACTAATGTATGAATATCATATAGTGAGCCCTGCAGAGTAACCCCCCCACCCCGTTACGTCACAGGCAACTGACCCCCACTACACCCCCCCCCTCATATATAAATATACCCAATAGGAGCCAACACAGCTCATCAACTTCTAATATCCACACATAGACCATCAGGGGGCCCCCTATTCACACCACAAGATGTCCCCTCCTCCAATCGGCTTTGCGAAATATAAAAAAATAATATATATAATTTCAGATTCTAACTGGCTGACAATATCAACAATCGCTACTGTGCGCCCTTCACCACCCCCCCCATCACTGCCAGACCTCGCCAATATATCCACATACTATATAATACACCTCCCCCATTCCCCCTGGATATAAATATATCCATATATACTATAATAGACCCCCCCACTACTGTGCACCCTCCTTCCCCCCAAATCACTGCCAGGCTATGCCACTATATACTATAATACACCTCCCCCAATCCCCCCTGCCGCTACCAACCACCACCTATATCTCCCTGGATATAAAATATATCCATACACTTTAATACACCCCCCCCCCCCCCTGTATACAATGTGTTCATTATACTTATTTCACATTCAAGTCTATAGGTTTACACCCCTCCCAGAACGCTCTGCACATTGCAATGATTGGGCAGCACTTTAGAAAAGATTCGGCAGCAATATGAGCGCAAGCAGCGGATTGGTGGGTAGCTGTGCCAGGGCTCTACCAGACCGGCACCCATGGGGGGGTAATTGCTGCTCACCGACTATATGACAAATCCCTCCCCCCAGATTAGTGCAGCTTACCTTGGTCGCTGGGGTTGGCTTTGGCACTTTCATCAAATCGCAGAGGTGATTCCGCTTCTCTCTCACATTCGTCACATCCGTATCCCTGCGGGGGAAGCAGACACAGCGTCAGCACCGAACGGCACAGGAGACGAAATATCAATGTATATAAAGCTTCATAGGGGGGCAGATAGGGAAATGCAACTTCCCCAACTGGTGCCCCATCGTTGGTATCGGGGGAAGAATAACACCCCACCCATCGTTGGCGACACGGTGAGGAATAGCGCGCCCCCATCGTTGGCAACACGGGGAGGAATAATATGCCCCCAACGAGGGGAGGAATAATAGCGTGGCCACATGGGAGTAGAACCCCCCCCCCCCCCATCGTTGATGACACAGGGAGGAATAGCGGCCCCATCGTTGGTGTCAGCCCCCAAGGGCCGAATACAGGCAAGAAAAGGGCCACATCTGGCCCCTGGGCTGCAATCCAGAGACCTCTCCTCTATCACATAGATATGTACTGAGCACTGACACACAATCATTAATGACCAATCAGCGGACGCACGCCTCTGAGAGCGATCAAGTCAGGGTTATGGTGAGGTTTGGCCGGTAGGTATTGTACATATCAGATGGACTGGGAAAGGGTAAAACAATTTGCACCTTATATCGCAATAATAGCAAATAGAGCCCTGGTTCACACTGGGTTGCGGGAGTGAAGCCGTGCGAGTTCAGCTGAACTCGCACGGCTTCACTCCCGCCGGCAGTCCCGATTTCGGCCGCGATTTAAGAGACATCTGTGCAGGTTTCTGCACAGATGTCTATGTAAATCGCGACCCGAAATCGCAAAAAGTAGTACAGGAACTACTTTTTGAAATCGGTGCGGCGTCGCACCGATTAGGACAGTGTCATTGGCGGCAAATGCCGCCGATTTGAGATGCGATTTCACATGTGAAATCGCATCTCAAATCGAAGGAAATCGTACCCAGTGTGAACCTGGGCTTAGGGAAAATCTCCTCTTACACAGGCAGGTGTCCTCATCAGAAGAGTTGCCCTCAGAGGTTCACATTTAAAATTAGGGACTTTCTGTTCCGGTAATTTTGGTGAACAGGATAAACAGAGAGGTGGAATCTCCTCCGTGGGGGCGCAGATAACAATCTAATACACAGAAGCCCCCGGATCACGTCCCGTCCAGCAAGTTTACGAAGGTCTAATGTAAACAAACAAAACAAAACCGGGTTAAATTAACCTTTTGCCACCCCGGTCAATTCTGACATTTCTTACAAACGCTACAATCAGCTTTTTTTTTTTGCTAAAAATGACTAAAATTGTGCACAACGGCATTCATGTCTATGGACGCAAATGCTGGACCACTAAATGTGGTGATATGCTTCATCCACGTCCTGCCTGTCTTCGATCCGATTGGCCCAGGCTGACCTCCATGCTAGAAGTGGGCTTCATTAGACCGGGTCGGGTTCTGAGCAGTTTTGGGAATCTTTCCTCCCATGTGCTCCTCTATTATAAATCTACTTAACGCCGGCCACAGGAAGATCTCTGCTGGTCAGGTGATTAGTAGGAAACATTCGGTATTTGGGGGATCTGGAGGGACGAGATTGATGGTGTGTGAGGAGATCCTCAGGAGCCAAATGTCAGACGGCCTGCTATGTTGTTTTCATTCCCCCGAGCCGCAGGCTTCAAAGAGCCTCTAGAATTCCAACACGTTTTTAATAACCTCCCCGAAATCTTTCAATCGCACTTTCCAGAAGCGCCAAATTCCTCGGGGCAATTCTCTTATCCAAGGAAAATCTCGGGGATTACACACCAGACCGCATGGTGTTTATACGAACGGTGTTCACGCCAGAGGAACCTGAAACTACCGAACCCGTCCAGTGTCTGCACCCCTCCCCCGACTCCGGATCAACGCAAACACGTCTCGGGTGAGAGATTCCAACTCGCCATTAAGGGGGGGCTTATTATATGAGGCAGATCAGACCAATCAGTGAGGATCGATCCTTTACTGATCGGAAATCTGATCATCTGCTGAAGGTTACCGCAGGCTGGACATCCTTCCCCCCCCCCCATCTGTCTCATAATGAACATTGTACTAGGACCGACTCGAGGCTTCTGAATACAATATTCCAGAGGTAAAAACCACTCCGGCAAATCCAATCCTACCTCTGGGAGTCGTGCCTGGGGCTATCGGAGTCTTAAGCCTCGTACACACGATCGGATGTTCCGACGGGGATTGTGTGATGACAGGCGTGTGTTGTCAGATTTTCCGCCAACAAATGTGGGATAGCATTAGCTTTAAAGTTTTCCGATAACAATTGTGTTTTGTCGGATTATCCGATTGTGTGTACAGAAGTCTTCACCCCTCTTCCTTGCGCGTGAGTGACGTCACACGACTCCGGCCAGTCACAGAGCCCGCGGCCCCGGAAGGAAGAGGAGTGAAGAATGGACGCTTCCTGCAACACGGGACAGCAGTGACATTGCAGGCTTTGTTTTCAGGTAAGTGACACATAATGGGCTACTCTACTATGCGATGCATACTAGCCCATTATACTTTACCTTTGCAGGGAAATAAAGAGGAAGTAAAACCCATCAGAGTTTACTTCCTCTTTAAGCCCTCGGAGCCGGCGCCTTCTCCGCCCCTTTAAGGTGTTTCAGATGCCGGGAGGTGGGGTTTATGATCATGTGACTGCTGTGATTGGCAGTCACATGATCGGAAATCTCAAGATTGCACGCAATATATAATGTTTATGGGGTTCTAAGTAATTTTGCAGCAAAAAAATGCAGATTTTTACATGTATGTGAGAAATGTCAGAATTGGGCTGGGTGGCAAGTGGTTAAAAAGCTTCTCCCTTCCTGTCCCTATGACACTTATACAAAAAAAAAAAAATATTGTAGTTGTCACAAGGACAGGAAGGCACAAATACCATTAAAGACACAGTGTCTCTATTGCGAAGATTTACCACCTCTTCCTGTCCTTACAGGAAGTGGGAGGAGTTCTTACAATGGGGACACGGGTGGCCATGAAGACCTGGCAGAAGCTCCTTTCCTTCTTTTATGCAAAAGTAAATAGAACATTTTGGCAGCACGTCCAGATAATATAAAATGCCTTCCCAGCGATGGGAAGATCCGGTACTCACCAGGTGGTCTCACTCAGAACTTCCATAACTTCCTCCAGGATTTCAGGATCCACAATGTCATCGTATGTGATGAACATTTCGTACAGCTCGCTGGCTGTGGATTTTCTCACCTGCAGAGGGAAAATGACAGCTTATTAAATGGTAAGACAACAGGGACCTGCCGGTACACGGGACTGACACACAACCGTCAGCACGGGACCCGACCTGTAGGTACATGGGACTGCCACACAGCCGTCAGCACGGGACCCGACCTGTAGGTACATGGGACTGCCACACAGCCGTCAGCACGGGACCCGACCTGTAGGTACACGGGACTGCCACACAACCATCAGCACGGGACCCGACCTGCCGGTACATGGGACTGCCACACAACCGTCAGCACGGGACCCGACCTGCCGGTACATGGGACTGCCACACAACCGTCAGCACGGGACCCGACCTGCCGGTACATGGGACTGCCACACAACCGTCAGCACGGGACCCGACCTGCCGGTACACGGGACTGCCACACAACCTTCAGCACGGGACCCAACCTGCCGGTACATGGGACTGCCACACAACCTTCAGCACGGGACCCGACCTGCCGGTACACGGGACTGCCACACAACCGTCAGCACGGGACCCGACCTGCCGGTACATGGGACTGCCACACAACCGTCAGCACGGGACCCGACCTGTAGGTACATGGGACTGCCACACAACCGTCAGCACGGGACCCGACCTGCCGGTACATGAGACTGCCACACAACCGTCAGCACAGGACCCGACCTGCCGGTACATGAGACTGCCACACAACCGTCAGCACGGGACCCGACCTGCCAATACACGGGACTGCCACACAGCCGTCAGCACGGGACCCGACCTGCCGGTACATGAGACTGCCGCACAACCATCAGCACGGGACCCAACCTGCCGGTACATGGGACTGCCGCACAACCGTCAGCACGGGACCCGACCTGTAGGTACATGGGACTGCCACACAACCGTCAGCACGGGACCCGACCTGCCGGTACATGAGACTGCCACACAACCGTCAGCACGGGACCCGACCTGCCGGTACATGAGACTGCCACACAACCGTCAGCACGGGACCCGACCTGCCGGTACATGAGACTGCCACACAACCGTCAGCATGGGACCCGACCTGCCAATACACGGGACTGCCACACAGCCGTCAGCACGGGACCCGACCTGCCGGTACATGGGACTGCCACACAGCCGTCAGCACGGGACCCGACCTGCCGGTACATGGGACTGACACACAACCATCAGCACGGGACCCGACCTGCCGGTACATGGGACTGACACACAACCGTCAGCACGGGACCCGACCTGTAGGTACATGGGACTGCCACACAGCCGTCAGCACGGGACCCGACCTGCCGGTACACGGGACTGCCACACAGCCGTCAGCACGGGACCCGACCTGCCGGTACATGAGACTGCCACACAACCGTCAGCACGGGACCCGACCTGCCGGTACATGGGACTGCCACACAGCCGTCAGCACGGGACCCGACCTGCCGGTACATGGGACTGACACACAACCATCAGCACGGGACCCGACCTGCCGGTACATGGGACTGCCACACAGCCGTCAGCACGGGACCCGACCTGCCGGTACATGAGACTGCCACACAACCGTCAGCACGGGACCCGACCTGCCGGTACATGGGACTGCCACACAGCCGTCAGCACGGGACCCGACCTGCCGGTACATGGGACTGACACACAACCATCAGCACGGGACCCGAACTGTAGGTACATGGGACTGCCACACAGCCGTCAGCACGGGACCCGACCTGCCGGTACATGAGACTGCCACACAACCGTCAGCACGGGACCCGACCTGCCGGTACATGAGACTGCCACACAACCGTCAGCACGGGACCCGACCTGCCGGTACACGGGACTGACACACAACCGTCAGCACGGGACCCGACCTGCCGGTACATGGGACTGCCACACAGCCGTCAGCACGGGACCCGACCTGCCGGTACACGGGACTGCCACACAGCCGTCAGCACGGGACCCGACCTGCCGGTACACGGGACTGACACACAACCGTCAGCACGGGACCCGACCTGCCGGTACATGGGACTGCCACACAGCCGTCAGCACGGGACCCGACCTGCCGGTATATCTGCTCTCCCCAGGACTCTGCAGTCACTATATCTGATCTCCCCAGGACTCTGCAGTCACTATATCTGCTCTCCCCAGGACTCTGCAGTCACTATATCTGCTCTCCCCAGGAGCCTGCAGTCACTATATCTCCCCCGGTACACAAAACATGTAAAATGTAATTATTTTAGTAAATATAAGCTGCTAAATACCTTTTCTCATCAGCAGTATATAGCAGTCTTGTGACTTCTATCAGTGTCTGGTTAAAGCTTGTAGGAGTTTTCATTCTCCCCTGACTGTCCTATGAGGCTGCAGGACCCCTGACCCTCTCTGTCTGGACAGTGCCGATTGGCCCTGTGCTGATCACATGCACCCTCCCAAGAAAAAAATATCTCTCTAGCAATATACACCAAACTGAGCATGTGCAGAGTGCCTCCCAAGGTTCTGTTCTATCAGGAGATGGTTTGGGGACTGTGGAAGAAGGGGAGGATCAGAGAAGACAGAATCAAAAAAGCCTTTTTACACAATGCAGAGGATTAACCCCTTAGGTTCCACAGTGAGTATAACAAGCATGCTTTACTGTATATACAGACTGATTTTACTGTTGTGGGTTTAGTAAAATGTAATTTCACAATAAACTGAGATCCATGGTACAATCTCTTTTGCATAAAGCAATTTATGAAAGAAGACGGTACAGCTCCCCCAACAGCCTGTACAGCCCCCCCAACAGCCTGTACAGCCCCCCCCAACAGCCTGTACAGCCCCCCCCAACAGCCTGTACAGCCCCCCCCCAACAGCCTGTACAGCCCCCCCCAACAGCCTGTACAGCCCCCCCCCAACAGCCTGTACAGCCCCCCCCAACAGCCTGTACAGCCCCCCCCAACAGCCTGTACAGCCCCCCCCAACAGCCTGTACAGCCCCCCCCAACAGCCTGTACAGCCCCCCCCAACAGCCTGTACAGCCCCCCCCAACAGGCAAGTATGCGGGGAAGATCGTCAGCCGACTCGTCTGCTGGGTCCTAGAACCGTCTCCCTTTCACCCACATAGAACAACAATGAAAATAGTCTGAAATGCGCCCAACACTGTCACACCTACCACAGGGAACGCGTGACACAGCAGGAGTAGCAGCTGCATCATCACCTCTTTCCTGATCTCCCCGGGAAATTGGATCATGCCGCAGAACCTACAACATAAAAGAGAAAACGGTAGAGGCAGTGTGAGAGACCTGCTGAAAATATTATATTATATATTATCGGATCCGGAGACTCACACAGCGATGCTGGAGCGCAGCTTCTGGATGTTCTTCGATTTTCTAATCTCCATTTTACACAATAACAGCAACTCCCGGGCAAAGTGGTGACTGTAGGAAGAGAATAATCAGGTCAGCAGAGGAAACAAAATCATCACAGGAAAGATGTAATCCCTGTCAGGATCCCACCAGGTGTACTACAAGTCCCAGCATCCCCAATACCAGCCATTGGATCTTGCCTGCTGTACTACAAGTCCCAGCATTTCTTAATACCAGTCATTAGATGCTGCCAGTTTTACTACAAGTCTCAGCATCCCTGATCCTAGCCATATGATCCCACCTGGTGTACTACAAGGCCCAGCATCCCTAATACCAGCCATTGGATTCTGCCAGCTGTACTACAAGTCCCAGCATCCCTGATCCTAACCTAGCCTTTCCCTTTGGGATTAATAAAGTATTTTGAACCAGCCAGTTGCACTACAAGTCCCAGTATTCCTAATACCAGTCATCGGATGCTGTCAGCTGTACTACAAGTCCCACGCACCCTAAACCCTGCCATCAGATCCCACCCGGTGTACTACAAGTCCCAGCAGCTCTAATCCTAGCTATATGATCCCACCAGCTGTACTACAAGCCCCAGAATCCCTGATCCCAGACATATGATCCTACAAGCTGTACTACAAATCCCAGCATCCCTGATCTCACCAGGTCTACTACAAGTCCCAGCATCCCGGATCCCTGCGGTTGTACTAAAAGTCCCAGCATCTCTGATCCCACCAGCTGTACTACAAGTCCCAGCATCTCTGATCCCACCAGCTGTACTACAAGTCCCAGAATCCCCGATCCCAGCAGCTGTACTACAAGTCCCAGCATTCCGATCCCAGCAGCTGTACTACAAGTACCAGCATTCCTGATCCCAGCAGCTGTACTACAAGTCCCAGCATCCCTAATACCAGCAGGTGTACAAGTCCCAGCATCCCTGATGCCAGCCATTGGATCCCACCAGGTGTACTACAAATCCCAGCATCCCTGATCCCAGCAGCTGTACTACAAGTACCAGCATCCCGATCCCAGCAGCTGTACTACAAGTACCAGCATCTCTGATGCCAGCCATTGGATCACACCAGGTGTACTACAAGTCCCAGCATCCCTGGTCCCAGACATATGATCCCACCAGGTCTACTACAAGTCCCAGCATATATGATCTGAGCGGTTACAAGTCCCAGCATCCCTGATCCCACCAAGTGTACTACAAGTCTCAGCATGTTCTGCCAAGGCCAGAGTCGGTCTTGCTAGACCCCAATCACTGTGCCACATCTCCCTACACATCCCCAACCAACAAGCATAAGGTAATTGGTATGGAGGGGCAGCCTCCAAGCTCGCACGGGACGGGGGCAGCCTTCTGAGCTCTCGCACCGGACGGGGGCAGCCTCCGCGCTCTCGCACCGGACGGGGGCAGCCTCCGCGCTCTCGCACCGGACGGGGGCAGCCTTCTGAGCTCTCGCACGGGACGGGGGCAGCCTCCGAGCTCTCGCACGGGACGGGGGCAGCCTCCGAGCTCTCGCACGGGACGGGGGCAGCCTCCGAGCTCTCGCACGGGACGGGGGCAGCCTCCGAGCTCTCGCACGGGACGGGGGCAGCCTCCGAGCTCTCGCACGGGACGGGGGCAGCCTCCGAGCTCTCGCACGGGACGGGGGCAGCCTCCGAGCTCTCGCACGGGACGGGGGCAGCCTCCGAGCTCTCGCACGGGACGGGGGCAGCCTCCGAGCTCTCGCACGGGACGGGGGCAGCCTCCGAGCTCTCGCACGGGACGGCGGCAGCCTCCGAGCTCTCGCACGGGACGGCGGCAGCCTCCGAGCTCTCGCACGGGACGGCGGCAGCCTCCGAGCTCCCGCACGGGACGGCGGCAGCCTCCGAGCTCCCGCACGGGACGGCGGCAGCCTCCGAGCTCCCGCACGGGTAGGGGGCAGCCTCCGAGCTCCCGCACGGGACGGCGGCAGCCTCCGAGCTCCCGCACGGGACGGCGGCAGCCTCCGAGCTCCCGCACGGGACGGCGGCAGCCTCCGAGCTCCCGCACGGGACGGCGGCAGCCTCCGAGCTCCCGCACGGGACGGCGGCAGCCTCCGAGCTCCCGCACGGGACGGCGGCAGCCTCCGAGCTCTCGCACGGGACGGCGGCAGCCTCCGAGCTCTCGCACGGGACGGCGGCAGCCACGTGTGTTTATGCAGCTGCAGGTTGCCGAGTCGCTTGGCAGGGCTTCACCCTCAACCACAACAACCTGAATAAAAAGCATTCTGTCCTGGCGGTTGTTATTCTTCCGTACTCGGCTGCAGCTGCCCATTAGCTGCCAGGAAATAGTTTCTTCTCTTTTTTTTCTCATTATTGAATTTGAACTCGGGGTAATAATTTCCAGGTGGGCCTCATTAGGTAATACAAGATTAAATGGGGGGGTTTTCCTGCTCTTTAGGTAGTGGTGGTGCCTTTAATGATGGAGCGCAGTGGGAGGGGTTGTCCTGTGATACCCACTAATGATCTCCCGTGTCTGCCCTCCGCCTCGGTATAAGGGGACGACAATCTCATATGTTGGGGCAGCTGTGACTTTCTAAACCTGAGGCTCCTGCAACTGACATTTCCAGCATGCTGCAAAATTTCTGTGTCAAATTACAAGAAAATAAAGCCGGTTCCCAGGAGGTGGAAGACTGGACCCGGGCAAAGCGCAGTAAAGTCCATCAAAACAGAATGGGGAGAATTAATCAGAACTTCAGCAGACAGAACCTGGAGCAGCTGTGAATGGCAACCAATCGGCTTTCATTTTTAAAGCCTAACTGAGCTATCTGATTGGTTGCCATGCACAACCGCTGTTTTGATTAATTCCCCTCAATGTCTCTATTTCATCAATATTGTCCCCCATGGTTAGAATGGTGGGTGGAGCCTTGGAAATAACTCATTGATGCTCCCTGGATACAGGTCAGGCTCTAAATGGACAAATACACACACACCCTATTTATGGGATGGAAGGGAGATATAGTGTTGCAGTGATTGGCCCAGATCTATCGCATGGTACAGGGTGATGTGATTGGCCCAGGGCTATCACATGGTACAGGGTGATGTGATTGGCCCAGGGCTATCACATGGTACAGGGTGATGTGATTGGCCCAGGGCTATCACATGGTACAGGGTGTGGAGATTGGCTCACAGCTATCACATGGTACAGGGTGTTGTGACTGGCCCCCAGTAAGCACATGGTACAAGGTGCTGTGATTGGCATACAGCCATCACATGGTACTGTGATGGGCCCACAGCTATCACATGGTAGAGGGCCCACAGCAATCACATAGTACAGGGTGCCGTGATTGGTCCCCAATAATCGCATAATGCTTGGGCCAATCACAGATGACACACAGTAGTAAACAATGATGTAATGAATGGATTTCATTAATTACTATAGTTTGCTAGGTGTCATTTGACTGCACAGTGACCATGTTGCATCTGGGCCACTCACAGCAGCCCAATATGGACACGCCAGTGTGCACGTGTGCCGCGACTAGGCTCCTCCCAGGGCATATCACTGACGCGTTTCACCATTCCCCACATGGCTTAGTAATAACGTGACGGGGGCATGTCCCAGGAGGCCGCTTTCTATCTTCACCCAATACGCAGGCTGCCAAGGAGAGCGGCATCTTCCAATTCCGTTTCGGGTTTTTACTCTTCAATCATAAAGCATTTCACCTGGTGGGGGAGAGATCCGCCATTCATCCTGTTATGGGATGGGGGGAGGGGGGATATTATCCATGAAATGTACGCTGTGCTGGAATACAGGCACCTGCAGACCGGGGGGCCGACACCCGACACCGGCTCCTTATCAGAGCTTGTAGAAGTAGTAATAGGATTTGAGGATAAACACGGCACCTTGGAGGAGGGGACCGGCGGGTTCTAGCACTGCGGTGTCACGGCGGGGTGAGAGCGCAGATTCTAAGCAGATCTGACATTATGGATTCAGACACAGAGAAGCGAGACAAAGAGGCCACCATTGGGAACATCTGGAAGCCATTGGATAAATATAACCAGATGAGGAGCAGATTAGGCCAGGCACAACCTCGCCCCCCTCCCCCCCCAACCTGCCAACTCCACATCAGGAGGAAGACAGGAACCCGGCCCTCAGCGGGAGGAAATTGGAGGAAAAGTCTGCTAAGAAGCACCGTCTGCCCTCCCAAATATATGAAATGTCCCATAAATCTACCGGCTATAAAAAGGTGGTGACACGGCACCGTCACCGGGATAATACCGGCTACCGCTGCTTTCTACACAATTACAGGGACAGAGGTGAGAGATGAAAAGCTTCCGAGAACACGAGACCGACCGACTACCGCCGAGATCTCACAGCCACCAATCAGAGCCCAAAAAATAAAAAAGACGTAATCTGATTGGTTCCTATTCAGACACTTCCAGACCCCGCCCTTTCTGGCACTTTTTGGTCACAGGTAACAAGCAGTATTCTTTGGAAAAATGTGTTAGAAATGCTGTTTTTATTTCCCTTGCATGCGATTGGGTATTCTTTGCAACTTACTAAGCTCTGGAGGAAATGCACAATGCCCCCCCCCCCTCCAATACACATAAACACCCGTCATCTTCCATACAATTCAAATACTTACTCGTCCTCGTGTGTGTAGAGCTCAAAGCAGCCATTGGCCAACATTTGGTCCAACATCTTCAGCAAAGGGATGGAGACTCTGCAGAGAAAACAGAAAACGTTCATCAGTTCTGAACAATTTAGAGCCGAAATGGAATCTGCCTCATTATTTCCCCCCTCCCTGGTTCCCCCCACCTTATCAGCATACCGACTACATCTCTAAACAAAATCCTTCCATTTTCAGTATATACTCTTATTTTACACCCAGTGATGTCATTTCCGGGATCTCTGCAAAGTGGGCAGATCATGTCTGGTGGGAGGGGCTGGCAGGGTGCCCTGTATATATATATATATATATATATCTTCCTGAAAACATCACAGCACCTTGCTCCTCTTAAAAAGACCCCAGTCCCAATGCAAGCATAGGCTATATATTTTTTGTATTTGTTTTTTTCCCCCCTACAAAAGTGGTTACCCTTTAAAGTGGTAGAAAAGCCCGCTTGGTGATTGAGAGAGAGAGAGAGAGAGAGAGAGAGATATATAGATAGATAAATAGATAGATAGATAGATAGATAGATAGATAGATATAGAGAGATAGATAGAGAGGGAGAGAGAGATATATAGAGAGAGATATATAGAGAGAGAGATATATATAGAGAGAGAGATATATATAGAGAGAGAGAGAGAGAGAGAGAGAGAGAGAGAGAGAGAGAGAGAGAGAGAGAGAGAGAGAGAGAGAGAGAGAGAGAGAGAGAGAGAGATATAGATAGATATATATATATATATATATATATATATATATATATATATATATATATATATATACATATATATATATATAGAGAGAGAGAGAGAGAGAGATATAGAGAGAGAGAGAGAGATAGAGATTATATATATATATGAGATATAGAGAGAGAGATAGATAGACAGAGATAGAGATATATATATATATATATAGATAGATAGATAGATAGATAGATAGATAGATAGATAGATAGACAGAGAGATAGAGAGAGAGAGAGAGAGAGATAGATATATAGATAGATAGAGAGATATATAGAGATAGAGAGAGAGAATTTTTTTACCTACAGGTAAAGAGAGAGAGAGAGAGAGAGAATATATATATATATATAATCTAAGAGAGAGAGATCTATAGATATATACGAAGCAGGAACAAAAATTGTCAGCTAGGACTAAGCACTAGTTTCAGTGCGAAATGCGTCAGCAGTCAGGTTTTATTTTATGTTGCTGTGATTTGTAGTGCTGTCCTTCTTTTAATAAAAGGCTACAATTTTTTCAGAGTGCGGCTGTCCAGAAACAATTTTTGTTCCTGCTTTGCTAAGTGCATTACCTGCACCTGAGTTGTCTGCAATGGAGGATATTCATTTGGGTTCCCACCTGGAGCGGCTACTTCCTTTTCCCTATAGATATATACGCATGTTAATTGTCCGGTGTATCTTGCCAGGGCAAAGGGCTCCCACGTGCATGCGCAGGAGTGACGTCATTGCAGCACCGGCCACTCACAGCACCAGAGCCAGCGATCCCGAAAGAAACGCAGAAGGGGAAAATGTCCGCCCCCTCAGCGGTGACCGGGCGCGATGCCGGAGCTTCGTTCTAAGGTGAGCATTTCATAATGTGCCAGTATGTGATGCATACTAGCACATTATGCTATTGTCTTGCAGGTTTGTTTTTTTCAGCGGTTTACTAGCGCATTAAGTGAGAGAGAATTCACACGACAGGTTTTTTCGTTTCCAGTCCCTCTGCTCTGATAACTCGGAGTTTATGGCGGGTTTCTCTATACACAGGTGCGTCTCCTTCATTGGGATCTGGTCTGCAAAGTACCGGTGTTCTGCCGAAAGCCTCCCACCCACCAAAATCTCCAACCACGTCACTTTGGGCGACTCTCCAGCATCAATAATTGGAGATTTGGACCAGTTGGATTCTTTCACGATACACCGGCATCGTATACACTACGGTAGACGATATGAGTGGACATTGTTACTCCACCCGCTACTAACCAACAACATGGCCGCCTCCAGGGCAGCGACAACTTTTTCTGCCTTACCCGGTGCTGTGTGAAAACAGCCGACTGGTTGTGTACCATAGTGTATACACTGCCGGTTGTTCTGACAGTCACCGGAAGGGACGTGGTAGGAGATTTTGGCGAGTTTGAGTTTTTGGCAGAACATTAGTGTTCCGTCAGATATGGCGACCCGTCAGAATAGGTCACGGAAGTGACGTTCTGTCGCCGCCATCTTGCTACACCCCGCACTCCTCCATAGTAAGGATACACGAGAAGGTGGCAGACAGACATCTTGTTACACCACCGGAGTTTTGCATCTCACAGTTATTTTTAACAGGAAACGGAGCTTATACGCTTAAATTCAGTATTTGGAAATCTGTTTAGATGTTAAATTTTAAAAGCAGCGACAAAGCTGCCGACCTCACAGGTTTGCTAATGCGACAGAACACCTCTGATATTTTATAAATTAAACATACACCATTTCCAAAATCCTGTATTTAAGTGTATAAGCTCCTTTTCCTGTTAAAAATAACCGGTGGGTGTAACAAGATGTCCGCTCGCCCCCGTCTCATGTATCCTTACTATGAAGGAGTGCGGGGTGTAACAAGATGGCCGCTCGCCCCCGTCTCGTGTATCCTTACTATGAAGGCGTGCGGGGTGTAACAAGATGTCCGCTCGCCCCCGTCTCGTGTATCCTTACTATGGAGGAGTGTGAGGTGTAGCAAGATGGCGATGACGGAATGTCACTGCCGTTACCAATTCTGATGGGTCACCATATCTGACAGAACACCAGCAATGGAGGCGACGTCCCCCGGGAGGAAAGATACGGCATCCAGTAGAGAGGCAATCCCTCTGAGCTCCTGATAGGATGACAAAGCAGCACAGAAACTCCACACAGGACAAGGAGGGCTGCTTCACCTACAAGCACCAGCGGCATGATGGGAGTTGTAGTTGGTTGTTGGGTAGAATGAGGAATAAAACATAGAAGTTCTGGTACCGGTCATTGTGCTGGTTGTCCTTGAA
Source organism: Rana temporaria (assembly GCF_905171775.1). Taxonomy (NCBI): domain Eukaryota; kingdom Metazoa; phylum Chordata; class Amphibia; order Anura; family Ranidae; genus Rana; species Rana temporaria. Next base: position 143,565,177 of record NC_053500.1, on the reverse strand, counting down.
GACCTGCAGCAGCGTCTGGACGAAGGAACCCATGGCTTCCGCATCTCTCTGGATGTTCCGGAGATATTCAAACAGACTCTGTGCAGAGAACCTCACCTGTACGGGAGGAAGGTAGAGAAGGTGGTCAGTACAGGGCAAGCACATAGAGTGCCGATTATGCAATACCTTAAAAGTGGTTGTGAATCCTGACATACACCCAGCAAAGTGACCATCAGGTGAGACAAACAAATCCTCCTACCCAAGGTGTACCCATTTATCTGCAGCAATCTTCCCCCTACAATCATCCAAAGTGCAGAATTTACACAGGATCTCTCAGGTCTGAAAAGCAGGGGACAGAGAGCTGAAGTTAGGGCAGGGAGGGGAACTCTGAGAGCTGATTGGAGGGAAGAGACACCCCCCCTGCACACAGGAACAGAGTTGAGGCTGTCAGTCACAGGCTGTGTGCTGGAGATTCCTCCCCGGTCACTGTTTTTTTTTGGGGGGGGTCAGGAAAACTTGTCAGAAATGATTCATGCAGATAGCAGGAGGAAGGAGACAGCAGACAGAAATGACACTTAGTACTCTGGACTGAGACAAGTACACACTATAGAAGGATGTGCTTTGTTCATATTTCATATCTAAAGGTTTACAAACACTTTAAAGCAGGGCCTCCAAATTGCAGCCAGCGGACCACATCTGGTGTGAGGCGTGCCCAAACTTTCTAAACAAAGGGCCAATTTACTGTCCTCCAGGCTTTAGGGGGGCCAGACTGTGGTCATAGGGAGTACAAAATGCCCCAGCATCAGTGTCAATAAACAATCCCCCATTATTGGTGTCAGTGGGAGAAATTGTGCCCCATCATTGGTGTTATTGGGCCCCATTGTTGGTGTTATTGGGAGGAATTGTGCCCCATCATTGGTGTCATTGGGTCTCATTATTGGTGTCAGTGGGAGGGATTGTGCCCCATCTTTGGGCGTCATTGGGAGGAATTGTGCCCCATTGTTGGTGTTATTGGGAGGAATTGTGCCCCATTATTGGCGTTATTGGGCCCCATCGTTGGTGTCATTGGGAGGAATTGTGCCCCATCATTGGTGTCATTGGGTCTCATTATTGGTGTCAGTGGGAGGGATTGTGCCCCATCTTTGGGCGTCATTGGGAGGAATTGTGCCCCATTGTTGGTGTTATTGGGAGGAATTGTGCCCCATTATTGGCGTTATTGGGCCCCATCGTTGGTGTCATTGGGAGGAATTGTGCCCCATCATTGGTGTCATTGGGTCTCATTATTGGTGTTATTGGGAGAAATTGTGCCCATCGTTGGTGTTATTAGGAGGAATTGTACCCCATTATTGGGCCCCATTGTTGGTGTCATTGGGAGGAATTGTGCCCCATTATTGGGCCCCATTGTTGGTGTCATTGGGAGGAATTGTGCCCTATCACTGGTGTTATTGGGAGGAAATGTGTCCCATGATTGATGTGACTGGTAGGCATTGTGCCCTTCATGGTTGTCAATGAATAAAATAGCACCCCAGGGGAAACATAAAAGCAAGCAAGCAAAGGGCCGCATCTGGCCCCCGGGCCACAGTTTGGAGGCCACCGCTCTACAGCACTCCCATGTCACAGAGTATCCATTGTCTAGGACAGTGGTCTCCAAACTGCGGCCCTTTGCTTGCCTTTATCCGGCCCTTGGAGCAATATCCCTCCCACCGATACGAGACACTATTCTGCCATCTGACAGTGGAGCGCCATTTCTCCCACTGACACCACTAATGGGGCACTATTCCTCCCTATGATACCAGCAATGGGGCACTATTCCTCCCTATGATACCAACGATGGGGCACTATTCCTCCCCCTAATACCAGATCTTTAGTCCCACTGATGCCAGGAAAATTTCCACTCCCGCTGGCCAAAGTCCGGCCCTCCAAGAGTCTGAAGGACAATAAACTGGCCCATTGTTTAGAATGTTTGGAGACTCCTGGTCTAGGACACAAAAAGGCTGAATGGGCATTTTTTAGTCTCTCCGGGTTCGGGGTCGGAATGGGTTGCGTGTGATGAACATCCATACTTGGAGAATTAAGTCTTAATGCCTCTTCCAACCTCAGAAGTGAAAAGTAACCCGTCACCCCGGGTTCACCTTTCAGAGGTTAGTGCAGACAAGGATTTTTGCAGTCCTGGCATAAAAGTGAGTCTAGAAATCTCGGGCCGTGTAATAATATCCTATATTCTGGTCCCCGCGCCAAACCGTCCCATCAATTTTTCCTGCGTTGTTTAGTGCCAGGGACTTTTTCTAGCCCCGGTATGAAGCGAAGATGAAGAGCAGGCGGTGGGATGGCGGGTTTCACAAGGCTAATCACACGGCGGTTTATAGAAAACAGAAATATAATGAAAAGCCACTTAAAGGAGGATTGTGAAAGGAGAGTCGTGTCCTGACAGATTCCAGCGGAGGAGCGGTACATTAAACGTGGCACCGGGCCACGGCTATTCACCGCAGCCGTCCCTGGTGGATGAGCCGTACCTCTCTCAGAGCGTGTGCCGAGAGCCAGGAACCCGAAACCGACCAGAACCCTTCACTCTACAAACATCACATGGAAAATATTCCCCGTTTTCAATCTTTACTTCTTTGTCTTCAGAGGGGAGAAAAATCTGCTCACAGCTTGTTTATTATGAATGAAAACCGTCACTGGAAATAACTCTACACTACCGGCTACATAGAAAATAAAGGTCCTTCTGGTCACATCTGCTGAGCCAATGTCAGTCACAGCCAGGGGATACTACTGCTCCCCCCGCCCCCCCCCCTAAAAAAATATATATAGTATACTTCAGCTCTCCAATTCTTAGATGCGACGGCTGCATTAGTTTTATTGATCCGGCAATTAAGTCTGTTTTTCAACCTCCTAACAAGAGGTCTAGCAAAAGTGGCAGAATAGAAAAATCCCTAATAAGCTGCAATATTATATTTTTGTTGTTTTGTGGGTTTATTACGCTCATTTATATTCAATTACAAAAGTTAAAGAAACCATCACCTACATAGTGGCCAGGTACTACCAGGAGTTCAGTGAAGACTTGAGTCAAAAAAAGTAGAATCTACAATTAGCATATATAAGCCAAAAGGGGAGCGGTAGTGAGGTGTGGAGAAGGGAGGTCAGTGGTAGTAGGGTGTGGAGAAAATAGGTCAGTGGAAGCGTGGTGTAGAGAAGGAAGGTCAGTGGTAGTAGGGTGTGGGGAAGGTAGGTGAGTGGTAGTAGGGTGTGGAGAAGGGAGGTCAGTGGTAGTGAGGTGTGGAGAAGGGAGGTCAGTGGCAGTAGGGTGTGGAGAAGGTAGGTGAGTGGTAGTAGGGTGTGGGGAAGGGAAGTCAGTGGTAGTACTGTGTGGGGAAGGTAGGTGAGTGGTAGTAGGGTGTGGGGAAGGGAGGTCAGTGGTAGTAGGGTGTGGGGAAGGTAGGTGAGTGGTAGTAGGGTGTGGAGAAGGGAGGTGAGCGGTCGTGAGGTGTGGAGAAAGGAGGTCAGTGGTAGTAGGGAAGAGAGGTCAGTGGTAGTAGGGTGTGGAGAAGGGAGGTCAGTGGTAGTAGGGTGTGGAGAAGGGAGGTCAGTGGTAGGAGGGTGTGGGAAAGGGAGGTCAGTGGTAGTAGGGTGTGGGCAAGGGAGGTCAGTGGTAGTAGGGTGTGGGGAAGGGAGGTCAGTGGTAGTAGGGTGTGGGGAAGGGAGGTCAGTGGTAGTAGGGTGTGGAGAAAGGAGGTCAGTGGTAGTAGGGTGTGGAGAAGGGAGGTCAGTGGTAGTAGGGTGTGGGGAAGGGAGGTCAGTGGTAGTAGGGTGTGGAGAAGGGAGGTCAGTGGTAGTAGGGTGTGGGGAAGGGAGGTCAGTGGTAGTAGGGTGTGGGGAAGGGAGGTCAGTGGTAGTAGGGTGTGGAGAAATGAGGTCAGTGGTAGTAGGGTGTGGGGAAGGTAGGGGAGTGGTAGTAGGGTGTGGAGAAGGGAGGTCAGTGGTAGTAGGGTGTGGGGAAGGGAGGTCAGTGGTAGTAGGGTGTGGAGAAGGGAGGTCAGTGGTAGTAGGGTGTGGGGAAGGGAGGTCAGTGGTAGGAGGGTGTGGGGAAGGTAGGTGAGTGGTAGTAGGGTGTGGAGAAATGAGGTCAGTGGTAGTAGGGTGTGGGGAAGGGAGGTCAGTGGTAGTAGGGTGTGGGGAAGGGAGGTCAGTGGTAGTAGGGTGTGGGGAAGGGAGGTCAGTGGTAGTAGGGTGTGGGGAAGGTAGGGGAGTGGTAGTAGGGTGTGGAGAAGGGAGGTCAGTGGTAGTAGGGTGTGGGGAAGGGAGGTCAGTGGTAGTACTGTGTGGGGAAGTCAGTGGTAGTGAGGTGTGGAGAAGGGAAGTCAGTGGTAGTAGGGTGTGGGGAAGGGAGGTCAGTGGTAGTAGGGTGTGGGGAAGGTAGGTGAGTGGTAGTTGGGTGTGGGGAAGGGAGGTCAGTGGTAGTTGGGTGTGGGGAAGGGAGGTCAGTGGTAGTTGGGTGTGGGGAAGGGAGGTCAGTGGTAGTTGGGTGTGGGGAAGGGAGGTCAGTGGTAGTAGGGTGTGGGGGAGGTAGGGTGTGGGGAAGGTAGGTCAGTGGTAGTAGGGTGTGGGGAAGGGAGGAGAGTGGCAATAGGGTGTAGCGGTGAAAGGGTCACATACGTATTTTTCCAGTAACAAAGCCGCACAGTGTTTTTCTGGTTTCTGCAGCATATAAAGTCATATTATTGAACAGAAGGAATGTGTAGGAATTCCTCTGTTTGGGGCTCTCGGCTTTCCATCCAGCTCACCCTTGTGGTATGTAAAACCGGAGGAAAAAATAACAGAGCTACTGAGCAGATCCTCACCACATAAAAGGGCGACACGGCAGCGCAGTATAATTTACACAGGCGGATCACCTTTCAGGGAAAACGGGGCGCTGGGCCTTGCTTGAGTGATGTTTAATTTGCTGGAGATTAATCCAAACACGGAGAACCAGAGACAATATAATACATATGGCTTCTGACTACACGAGAGGTCATCCAGCGGAGGCAGGAGAACTCTGCAATGGTCCAAACCCAACAATGGAGTCATTCCTGCCAATGGGAGACGCTGATGTCTTAATGTAGGGTGGACTTTATAGTGTATGAGTTGTGACCGCGTGTCGTTACCCGGCACTGAATAAACTATTCTGTTTGGAAGTCATTGAGTCGGAGTTTGTTTTTTCTTTGTCTCCAGGGCTTGCATCTCCACACATGTAATGTGCACTGAAGAGGTCACACGTGGTAACAATTTACTACTTAGTCTGCCATGGTTGTGATCTTCTGATGGCCGGTATTCCTCACCCAGTTTCTGGAGCATAGAAGCAAAGCGCAATCTGATCCTGGCAACATCGAAGGAGCTGCAGACCTAAGAGAAGCAGATGCAGGTTCCACCTGACCCGTATTCGCTCCCTCATGAACCTCATACTGGGTACATTCAAAGCCTTACCAGTTACAGAATATTGTATGCATTGGGATGTCGTACAGTCCATGGAAACCTCTTACCCATCCCAAGCCATAGACTTTGACCAGTATGTGGCCTTCAAGCATCTTCCGTAACAGTTACAGGAAGGAGAATATGCATGGAAAAGCTTGACATTCAAGATCCTATGTTGGCCAAAACCATACCAATGACTGGCCTGGTAACTAATGGCTTTTCAGAGTCCCTGGGGTAATGGAGAAGTCAAGCTGCTGGGTCCAGGAGGAACACCGGGCCAATCACAATATTTAGTGAAGTGTAAAATAACACTTGCTGTTTTTGGGTGTTCTGTATAGAAAGAGAAGTTATTTCCCAGCCTGCTGCAAGGAATATAGCCCACATTTCCGGCACTGGTCTGTTCCAGATTAACTAGCCAATGCACAAGATGCAGAATAAACCAACTGGTGTTTTCTTCCCCTTGAAGGTGATGGTCACAGGTGTGGGGCTCTCTGCATAAACACTGCCATGTGCTCAAAATGGTTCCAGAAGGGATCAAAAGTTTGGTGTTTTCCAAGGCCAAACCTAGGGCTAAAATGCTCAGAAGAGTGGTACCAGTCACCCACCATGGTGATTACGAGGATTGCCTTTTCGGCCATTCGGCATCGGACTTTGCGTATACAGAATCCTGCCCAGTAGTAACTAACCAAGGTGTTTCCAGTACGATGCTATACAGGTCTAGGGTAGTGAACACTAGGAAATGGGGATTAACTCCCTGAAGATTCTGTGCGACATTGCACAGTCGTGGAAGGGGTCGACATGCGAGGGATTGCCTGTAAAGTGATCATTCAGTGCTGGGCCTTGCGTATATGGAACCCTGCGCAGTAGTAACTAACCAAGGTGTTTCCAGTAGGGTGCTATACAGGTCTAGGGTAGTGAACACTAGGAAATGGGGATTGACTCCCTGAAGATTCTGGGCGACATTGCAGTCGTGGAAGGGGTCGACATGCGAGGGATTGCCTGTAAAGTGATCATTCAGTGCTGGGCCTTGCGTATATGGAACCCTGCGCAGTAGTAACTAACCAAGGTGTTTCCAGTAGGGTTGCTATACAGGTCGAGGATAGTCCAGGAAAGGGAGATCCACTCCCTGAAAATCCTGGGTGACAATGCAGAGTGGTGGAAGGGGTCGAGATGCAAGAGATTGCCTGTAAAGCGACCATTCGGTGCTGGACCTTACGTATACAGAATCCTGCGCAGTAGTGACTTACCAAGGTGTTTCCAGTACGGTGCTATACAGGCCCAAGGTAGTAAACACCAGGAAAGGGGGATCAACTCTCTGAAGGTCCTGTAAAAAGAGGGTAACCGCTCAAAGAGAACCAGATAATCAGGTTCCTATTGAATCTGGTTCCTGGGTGACAATGCAGAGTGGTGGAAGGGGTCGACATGCGGGGGATTGCCTGTAAAGTGACCATTTGCCGCTGGACCTTGCGTATACGGAAACCCTACGCAGTATATTCCCAATTGTTTTCACTAGGGTGCTATACAGGTCCAGGGTAGTGAACCCCAGGAAAGGGGCATCGACTCCCTGAAGGTCCTGAATGACATTGCCCGCCGTGATGAGTGAAGACTGGTTCTAGACTGTCCAGGTTTGAAACTGCGACAAGATTGGTCCCTCTCAGTGGTAATCAATTTCTTGGATGTATTCATTATTTAGCATGCTGCACTTATCTGATGCTTTGTCCACTTTTAAAATCAGGTTTGCTGGCAATTTTTTCTCGACTGGATTTCCCCTGTAAATGAACAAGAAGCCCACTAACTGCTAAAGTAGTTGTTTTAATGGGCCCGGGATGTACGGCCACAATAGAGAACGAAACGTCTGTCGGTGTCACAGTATGTGCCTTTATACAATAGCTCTAAGCTGGTTGCGAGTTCTGGAAGGACAGACTCCTGGACTTGTCACCTTTGTGGCCTGGCACGGTGACAGGTGCCATCACCAGGCCGGTCTCCTGTACACCCCACGGGGCCAGAAATGTATTTTTGTGCCCCGAGAGTCTCACGCAGCACAAAGCCGGCACCGCTCACTCAACTGTGAGATGAAGTGTTTGCTGAAGAGCAGCAAAGTGAAATGTTTTTTCCAGATATGTAAACAGTAATTACACCGTTCCCTTGTGTAACCCAATCGGGATAATCAGCCCTGATTACACTGATTGTGGGTTTCTCCTGATGAAGCGAGGCCTGCGGGCAAGAAGGGGCTTGTGCGAGGATTTCCTGCAGTCAACTGCTCAGCAATGGGAGGAAATTTAATATAAGACAGTTGTCAACGTTCCCAACTGTCCCACCACGGTCAGACCTGCAATTCATTCTTCTAAAGGAGGAAACAAACGTCACTTCTAAATCAAACATTATTTTGGCGCCACGTTACCCTCAACAGAAGACGGCGAGGAGGCAGAATAGCGACGGCATTGGGGAGGACGCAGAACATTTCCTGGGATTTCATCCAGAAAGTAACAGGTTTTGTGATACAATTATATATCATCGCTCGTAGATACTTTATAGGATGGTTTATTATCGTATACAGCAACACCTCGGATTCTGAATAACGGGGTTTACGAGCGTTTCATAATACAAGCAATTTTTTTTTTATAAATCCTGGCTTGATATGCGAGTGTTGTCTCGCAAAAAGAGCAGGATTCAAGCCTCTGAGTTGTGCAGTACCAGTGGTCTCTGAGCATCTCCGAGTGTCACCAGTGCCCCCGCACCTCTGTTCCAGAGTATCCCCGAGCGTCTCCAAGTGGTCTCAAAGCGTCTACAAGTGGTCTCAAAGCGTCTCCAAGTGGTCTCAAAGCGAGTCCAAGTGGTCTCAAAGCGAGTCCAAGTGGTCTCAAAGCGAGTCCAAGTGGTCTCAAAGCGAGTCCAAGTGGTCTCAAAGCGTCTCCAAGTGGTCTCAAAGCGTCTCCAAGTGGTCTCAAAGCGTCTCCAAGTGGTCTCAAAGAGTCTCCAAGTGGTCTCAAAGCGTCTCCAAGTGGTCTCAAAGCGTCTTCAGCGCCCCCGCACCTCTGGCCACATGCGGTACTGCATACACCAGCAGTGGCACTAGAACGCATTATCCGAGTTTCTATTGATTCCTATGGGGAAACTCGCTTTGATATACAAGTGTTTTGGATTACAAGCATTCTTCTGGAACAAATTATGCTCGTAATCCAAGGTACTATTGTATATGGTGGTGTTGTATCCCGCAGACACACCTTGTACTGGGACTCCCAGCATTTTGGTAACTAAAAAAAAAAAATATATAACCAAACATGTTATACTTACCTATTGATACAGAGATGAGGGCACGGGATGGAACCTGCACTTGCAGAGCAGCAGGTATAGAAGACAACAATGCTGGATTGGCTGGCAAGTGCTAAAGAAAACAGCAGCATAGGTCATATACTGCTCTGTTTTTAATTGGAGGTGCACTTTGACACCTAGGAGTGAACAAAGGCTACGTTGTTTTGTCTGACTGCCCACCAACATGCAAAAAATGTAAATAGTGGAGAAAAGCTCAGAAATAACAGTGCGAAACGCTGATCCCTGCAGGACAGAGAACCTTCATCTTATCATATTTATCCAGAGGAGCTGGAAATACGGGTAGTATTGGGGAGGACAAACACATATTAAATGATGGACATGCAATACAGAAAGCACTTCTTAAAATGATCACATTCTCGAATGACCTAAGGCAGGGCTCGACAAATCCTGGTCGCCAGGTCGCCATGGCGACTAGAAATAGCATCCTGGTGACTTGGCTTGGAAGGTGGGCAAAAAAAAAAAAATTTTTTTTTTGTGAAGTCCCCAGCTATTCCTTGTGTGAGCTGCCGCCATCTGGTGGTGGCCGTTGGTATTACAAGTTAAGCATTACAAGTTAAACAGCAATTCTAATGTAATTTTTCACTATTTTCACTGCCATCTTCTTCCCTCTAATTAGAACCCCCAAACATTATATATATTTTGTATCCTAAAGAAAATTTGGAAACTGCGCTAAGGTGAAAAATCTGATTAATAAGCAGCAATTAAATTGTGTATAAACAAAGTAAATAATGGGTAAAGAAGGATAATTGCGCAATTATCCTTCTTTACCCATATTTTGTATCCTAACACCCTAAAGAATAAAATGGCGATCGTTGCAATACTTTCTGTCACGCCGTATTTGCACAGCGGTCTTACAAGCGCACTTTTTTGGGAAAAGGTTACACTTTTTTTAATTAAAAAATAAGACAACAGTAAAGTTATCCCCATTTTTTTTTATATTATGAAAGATAATGTTACGCCGAGTAAATTGATACCCAACGCTTCAAAATTGTGTCCGCTCGTGGAATGCCGACAAACTTTTACCCTTTAAAATCTTCATAGGCGACGTTTAAAAAAATCTACAGGTTGCATGTTTTAAGTTACAGAGGAGGTCTAGGGCTCTCGCTCTACCAATCGCGGCGATACCTCACATGTGTGGTTTGAACACCGTTTACATATGCGGGCGCTGCTCACGTATGTGTTCGCTTCTGCGCGCGAGCTCGTCGGGACGGGGTGCGTTTTCTGGCTCCTAACTTTTTTAGCTGGCTCCTAGATTCCAAGCAAATTTGTCAAACCCTGACCTAAGGTACCACCCCTGAGGATGACCTAAGGTACCACCCCTGAGGATGACCTAAGGTACCACCCCTGAGGATGACCTAAGGTACCACCCCTGAGGATGACCTAAGGTACCACCCCTGAGGATGACCTATACACTAAGCCACACCCCCAATTTATAAAAAAACAAAGATGGACACACAGTAAGGCGTTACACAAGAAGAGAAGTAGTGGAGGGTGAAGGGACCGTGGTGAACAAACCAGGCCATGTCCTACTGACCAATGGCTTTCTGTGATCATAAGAGACTTGTAAGGTCCAGGCGCAGGAACATTGGATAGAATCAGATATTATTCTTACCGTTGACTCTGTTAATCCGCCGACAGACACCGTCAATCCTAACATAACACAATATCTGTATGTGGGCAGCCCCAGAAGTTGTGTGATACGAGGGAAGGCCTGCGATGGGGCATTCCAGTTCAGTGTATCTGCCTGAGATCTGAGGAAGAAGGAAGAAGCCGAGATCAACACCGAGCTAATATACAAGTTATAAACAATAAAACCGATGTGTAATTCACCGGTATACTGGCAAACCCAATCCATAACTAGACATCCAACTCCACAGATTACCAAAGAAGTGCCCCGTCCCACAATCACTGTTGATCCCCTGAACACGATATAAGAAAAGGGAAGCGGGTGTATAATAGGATTACCTGGGGAATATCCGCTCCAGGTCCTCCCGGTCGGGAATGTGCGGCACAGGAGGGTTATCTTGGTAGAGGAGACCGAGGAACACAGAGCCGGCATGAGCTCGGAAGCGGTCAATCTTCTCCGCAGACTGCTGAGCTATGGTGCACATCATTCTGCGGCAGCTGCAGGGGATAACAGCAAATGGTAATAAGTCGACAATCAGGACTTTGCTCGAAAAGCCAACCTTGTTTTATTTTGTTCAATAAACAGACTGTTGCATATAAAAACTAGTTCATGGGAAACAAAGAACAGGAGTGGACACTACATGGACTTACTCCGTGATATGTAAAGTGAATCACCTCCACTCTGCTTCAGGGCTGAATGACGGCCAGCATTATTCAATATACAGTACTTGCTGGAGGCCCAGGCTGTCGTGGACACGCCCCCGGGAGGTAGTAATCTTATGGTACAACAGGATATCAACGATGTTCTCTGCAGGACCACCGAGGTAAGGAGAGGAATACTGCAGGAGGCAGTTGCAGGAGTAGGTGGCATTAATCAGTTGCAGACTCTGGGTGTGCTAAATAAGGATGGGTTCAGGCGTGTTTGAAACCCACACGTGCAAATCCCGCCAGGAAGTCGGCACTGCTCAGCGCTAATCACAGGCAGTGAGACATTTCTCGATCTCTGCCACTGTGGCTCAGGAAAATGTCTCACTGCCCGTGATTAGCGCAGCGCAGTGCCGACTTCCTGGCAGGATTTGCACGTGCGGGTTCCAAACACGCCCAAGCTCATCATTAGTGCTAAACACACCCAAAAAAATCCATTGTACACAGGGCGTGTCTAGTACTTCCAGTCCTTCTGCTGGGATCCTCCCTGTCCGAGTACATGGCAATCCAGCTCTGATGAATCACAGCTGCATAAATAAAAATAAGCAGTCTGGCCATGTTTATCAAACATTGCTCAGCACCCGAATACAGAAAGATACAATAAAACATTGTTTCATTTTGTATCTTTCTGTTTATTCATCTACAGAGCAACGGGATGAACTTTGATTTGCAGATGAAGTCAGTTAAAGCAACCTGACAAGTAAATTTTTTTAAAAAGGTAGCTTTTTTTTTAAATTAAATGTTCCTCTGTTGAACCCCGTATTAACCCTTAGGGCCCTTTCACATGTACAAATCCCGTGAGGATCCGTACCTTTATCATCTGCTTGCTCAGCGGGGATTGCTCCGTTGATCCCCGCTGAGCTGGTAGATGACAGATCTCCGCTCTCCTCTATGGGTTGGGGGGGGGGGGGGGGTAATCGGATAAACACGGACCGTCTGTCCGTGTTCATCCGATCCGATGACGGATGGAAAAATAGGATTTTCCTCCGTCTGCAGAAACAGACCATAGCGGGTCCGCTGACATCTGCAATCTCATAGGGATACACTTATGTCCGTATTTTATCCGAAAACGGATGGATGAAAAACGGACATACGGTCCGCAGGTGTGAAAGGGCCCTAAGTTTACTTTAATCATCCCTAATTATTCTCCTTCTCCATTCAATTATAATTTTCCAGGGGATATTTTTTTTCTATTTTATTAACAAAAATGTTTACTTTTCTTTGTTTTTATTTGCTTTGTTCTTTATTATTTATCCACCTTTTACATATATTTAAACGCATCACACTGAAAAAAAAAAAACATAAAATTTACTTCATAAACTGCGCACTTTTTTAGTGCATGAACACTATTTATTTTTAAACCAACATTGCTCAAAAAAGAAAAAGTGCCTTTTGTTTAGTTTTATTACGGTTAATGGTCTAAAGATTGTGAATATTGTCCTGCAACAATTTTTCACAAACAGAAAGACCTTTTTGTCCTTAAAAAACAAACACAAAACAATATATTTATTACGTTGTTATCTTTATGACAAAATTATCGCCGAATAAACAGTCTCATAGCAGAAGTTTGAAAATTGCTCTGGTCCAAGATGTGAGAACCAAAGAAGTTAAAAAAAAAAAAAATGGGTTCTGCTTCATTGAATTTTGAAAAGAGTAGAAAATGGTTAAAAAAGCTTTTTTTTTTCTGCTATGTCCCCAATAATAGGATTTTTGTACTCACCGTAAAATCCATTTCTCTAAGTTCATGGACGGACACAGCAGCCTTTGACTGTAGGGTTATATCCGCTTCCTTCCAGGAAGCGGATATAACCCTACAGTCAAAGGCTGCTGTGTCCGTCCATGAACGGAAGAGAAAGAAAGATTTTCCTCTCTTCCCCTTTACCTCCTACACTGGTGACAACTGTACATTTAATGGTCACCAGTACAAGCAAATAGGTTGCATCTCCCCAGTGGGGACAAAGGCTGCAATAAAAACCCAACAGAAAAAGACGGAACGCTGATGATGTCGCCATTTTCATAAAACTCTATTGTTCCAAACATGGACACTGTGGTCCCGTCTCTTAGAGTGGGGTTGTCCCACGTGGGGATCCAGTGTGCATGTCCGGGAGTCGGTGTTCCCGGTCATCACATACACCAATGTTCTATAACTTACAAGTCTTCTTCTAGGAGGTCCGGCTCACTTCCCACCAGTAATAAAGTGACGTCCATCAGGCTGCCCATAGCGGCTTCTCGCACCCTGAAAACATTTATTCATCAAGAGGTCTAATTATTAAAAATAAATAAACCAAAATCAATAAATAAATGAAAAATATAAAAAAGCAAAACACATTTATCATTACATTTGTATTGGTTTCTTGTGCATCGCACAGCCGTCATCTCATGTGTGGCCAGAGCGGCATTTTGAAAGCTGCACTCCCGGCACAAAAAATGCCATTTAAATAAATACATTCCCTTGTTTGCACAAATGATTTTTAAAACCCAGATATCATGTTGTGAAAGTAGCAGTAACATCATGGGCCCCCGCAGGCCCCACCCACTACAGAAAACATCATCACGGGCCCCAGCAGGCCCCACCCACTACAGAAATCATCATCACGGGCCCCAGCAGGCTCCGCCCACTACAGAAAACATCACAGGCCCCCGCAGGCCCTACCCACTACAGAAAACATCATCATGAGCCCCAGCAGACTCCGCCCACTACAGAAAACATCACGGGCGCCTGCAGGCTCCGCCCACTACAGAAAACTACAGGAGGGGGCGGAGACAAGACCAGTCATCCTGCACAAGGAGAAAGCAGAGCTGTGGGAGGGGTCCAGCAGGGCCCGCTATAAGTTGCTGATTGCCACCATTACTAGTAAAAAAAAAAAAAAAAAATTCAATAAAAAATATCTTTAACCAAAAAAATATGTAGCAGAATACATATTGGCCTAAATTGGTAAAGAAATTAGATTTTTTCATTTTTTTCTGGACGTTATATATATACACACACACACATATATATATTTTATAATTAAAAAAAAAAAAAAAGTTTTTTTTACTGTCGGTTGTTTTTTGTTTTCAGCGCAAAAAATAAAAACCGAAGCGGTGATCAAATATCACCAAAAGAAAGCTCTATCTGCGGGAAAAAATGTTACAAATTATATTTTTGTACACCTTTCGCACGACCACGCAATTGTCAGTTAAAATAACGCAGTGGCCTGGTCAGGAAGGGGGGTAAATCTTCCAGAGCTGAAGTGGTTCATAAAGGAGCAGCGGCCTCTTTTGTCGTCGCCTATTTTTAATAAGTCAGGAGGACTGAGAAAACAAATGTCTATTTCTGAAAACAAAAGATTGGGTTTTGTAATGACGATGTCTCCGCCCCATTCCTCCGTCCTCACAGCACGCCGAAGGTGTGCCACCGCCACGCAGCCCATGTGCCCAGTTCTGCGGCATTCCGCCACCTAGACATCTGCCCTGGGGAAGCATTCCAAAGAAGTAAAATGTAGTTTTAGCAGCTCTTACACTACAATACAGACCAGAGGAAACCCGCAAGTTCTCTCTTAAAAAAATCTATAAGGACTGACAATGGGGGAGATTTACCAACACTGGAGAGAGTCAAATCTGGTGCAGCTCTGCAGGGGAGCCAATCAGCTTCTAACGTCAGCCTCGGATCTACAGCGACTGCACTTCCAAGTGCACTTGTAGAGCAAAGTGGATTTTCCTTTAGTAAATCATCCCCTAAGACTTTGAGTCTGCATTCACACCCGAGCGTCGCATTTGTGAGCGTTTTTTGGGGGGGGGTGGGGGGGAGTTTTGGATTGGATTTGCCCGTAGTGTGTACATCCTGCACTGATGAGGGTTTTATCAAGCCTGAAAGATCTGTATCCATGCTGCACAGATGCCTCTTTACATGTATTCTGTGAATATACTGAACAGTCCAGGAGGATATAAAAGAATGGTTTGCATGGCTCTGTCCTGACTGCAGTGATGACACAAAACCCACAAAACATGCACAGCCTCGTTCTGCCAGTGGAATTAAATCCCAAAGAATAACTGATCATTTTAAAAAGAACTTAATAAACTTTGCACCAGTTTTCCCCGCCTGCTCATACACCATTTGAAAGACTTGTTGGACTGATAGGGATTGGGGAACATCAAATCTTGGTTGCAGTAAACATACAATATATGTACACTGTGCAATGCTGCCCTCTTGTGGCTAAATAGAAGTATGCAAAGCACCAACAAATGCCGGGGCACTGTGGGGTCTCTGAAGAAGATAAA
Source organism: Rana temporaria (assembly GCF_905171775.1). NCBI lineage: Eukaryota > Metazoa > Chordata > Amphibia > Anura > Ranidae > Rana > Rana temporaria. The sequence goes on along the minus strand of NC_053500.1, from coordinate 143,549,826 downwards.
ATCTCAGGACATCAAAGAAATGACATGAGGCTTATTCACTATTCCCCAGAAATACGATGGAAAGGCATTTTGTTTTCCCAGCGGATACGCTGAGATTTCTCACACTGAAATGCTACAGAAACTAAAATACGTGAGAAAGGAGAAGGATTTCAGATACCTCACAATGTAGTGAGATTTGTTGTACAGCTGAGCGCAGTGCCGCTGCCTCTCCCTGTAATTTCAGGCAGAAAGCATGTTCATGAGTTCCAGGACAGGAGGTGAGGTTTGTGAATAGGACAATATGTCAGGAGGCAGACGTTCTTCCCTATAGGGCCCTGAGCAGAGAGGGGCCCCAGTTGGCACCATGAAAGGTGAAAAGTCCATTTGAGTCCAACATTTGTAATTTGCCTGCATCATTGTTTGCTTCAGGGCTTAGAAACCTCCAGAGTCCCTCCGCCGCTGCCCTATGCTACTGCCAACATCCCTTCCCCCTCTATGACTGTGAGATGGACTTTGGTGGAGCAATTTCCTGACAGCTGTACTTAAGATTCATCAGAGTCTGCAGGTGGGAGAATCCCCATCAGAGTGCCCCCTTACATCAGGAATCCCCATCAGAGTGCCCCCTTACATCAGGAATCCCCATCAGCGTGCCCCCTTACATCAGGAATCCCCATCAGAGTGCCCCCTTACATAAGGAATCCCCATCAGAGTGCCCCCTTACATCAGGAATCCCCATCAGTCTCCATCAGTGTCCCCTAACATCAGTGCCCCCTTACATCAGTGTCTCCATCAGCGTGCCCCCTTACATCAGTGTCTCCATCAGCGTGCCCCCTTACATCAATGTCTCCATCAGCATGCCCCCTTACATGAGTGTCCCCACCAGTGTGCCCCCTTACATCAGTGTCCCCACCAGATTGCCCCCTTACATCAGTGTCCCCACCAGTGTGCCCCCTTACATCAGTGTCTCCATCAGCGTGCCCCCTTACATCAGTGTCTCCATCAGCGTGCCCCCTTACATCAATGTCTCCATCAGAGTGCCAGAGTGCCCCCTTACATGAGTGTCTCCATCAGAGTGCCCCCTTACATCAGTGTCTCCATCAGAGTGCCCCCTTACATCAGTGTCTCCATCAGAGTGCCCCCTTACATCAGTGTCTCCATCAGAGTGCCCCCTTACATCAGTGTCTCCATCAGAGTGCCCCCTTACATCAGTGTCTCCATCAGAGTGCCCCCTTACATCAGTGTCTCCACCAGAGTGCCCCCTTACATCAGTGTCCCCACCAGAGTGCCCCCTTACATCAGTGTCCCCACCAGAGTGCCCCCTTACATCAGTGTCCCCACCAGAGTGCCCCCTTACATCAGGTGTCTCCATCAGACTGGCTCATGGATGAGTGGATGCACTCTCAGAGACCTAGGGGGTGGGGCACAACACCCCCCTAGACCCAGCCCTGACTGACTTGGCAATGCAGCATTTTAGGGGGAGTAGATCTGCAAAGCCCCTGGACATAAGGAGTTTTTATAGGGAGATCGGGGGGGGGGGGCGTTAACATTTTGCTATGGGACCACATGATCTATAGTTGCGCTCCCCTAAAGATAAACTTGTAACTCAAACATTTTCAGTTCTTAAAAACTCTGAAAGGATGTAATAGATGTGACAACAAGGAGATAGACATTTCATTTCTTATAAATTGTTAATATGGAGTCAGCCCTCCTATTCACGTGATTATGTACCCGAAGAATTGCAATAAAGATCTTCTCTTACCTTGCTCCCACATCCCCCCGGCTGTCGGTGGTGTAGTCATTCATGCTGTCCAATAGCGTGTTGTAGACGAGGGGAAGGTTGTCTTTACACAATACGTCGTTCTGTGAGCCATCAGAGCTGACCCCCACACTCTGACAGACCCTGGAAGAGAAGAGTCGGTATATGTATGTTGGAGAAAACGTTTCCTGGTTAGGATGTGAAAATTTGCATTTTTGGTTTACTTGTGAAGTACATCATGGGACACATATGACTTCGTATTCATGACCCCTTGGTTATGCTGCCACCTTCAGGCCAAAAAAAGGCAAGAATCTCCACCCAGGCATAAAATTACATAAATCCATCCCGTACTTTGAAGATGCGATAACTTTTACACAAAACAATCAATATACACCGATTGGGATTTTTTTTACCAAAATTATGTAGCAGAATACATATTGGCCTAAATTGATGAAGAATTTTTTAATTTATTTTTTTATAATACGTATTATAGCAGAAAGTAATATATATATATATACACACACATATACATATATTCAAAATTGTCGCGTTTCGTACATTTCACGTGTGCTTAGTCATTACCTAATTATTAAGCACACGTGAAGTGTGTGAAACGCGTCTACCCAGCATTCTGATTCCTGTCGTTTTTTTTGGGATGTCCAAATAAAAAGGACTTTGATTGTGGTGTGCGGCCATTTCTTTTAATTTCATTGTGTGCCGAGGTGAGCACCTACTGGATCATTAGGCTTCCTGGTCTCACCTGCAGCGGCGGGTGTTTCTCTTTCTATACCCGAGCAGAGAGCTGCTGCCTGTCAGTCCCCAGCTCTCCTCTCTGCTCCTCCACGCTCACTGGAGCGCTGAGCTGCAGAGGGGCGGAGCGGCCGTCTCAGAGGCTGAGACGGGTATCAGTCCAGGCACCTGGCGGATCCAGACTTTATTGTTGTGATGATGCGGAGCCTGGACCGATTCCTGTGACATCAGCAGAGAGCGAACTTCAGCCCGCTCTTTGCTGAAAACGGGTCACAGGAGTGATTTGCACACCTGTGATCCATAGGAGAAGCCAAAGAAGCTCAGGCTGGACTTCTCCTTTAAGTCGGTGCATCAAAAGACATCATCCTGCGTACATCGGGAGCTGTGCAACTGGTGCTATTCTGACCACCAGCGTTACCACCTCTGCGATTTCATCATGGACAGCAAGTTGGCAAAGCTTTTCTTTGTGAAACTGGACAAACCTGCCACAGAGACGTTTGACACAATTCAGCAAGTCTACAGGGCGGCGCTTTGTTATGCAATTTTTCTTTTTGGACGTGATTGGACTATCCATGTTGGGCTGGTGAATATGTTCGATTGACGCCGTAATGAGTCGTTCGAGGTGTTTTGAGCAGAAGGCGCGATTGTTCTCCGATGATCACCATGCACAAGTTGCTAAATTGGTTGAACTCGTTGAAGGTCTTCCCGATCTCTCAACGTCTTTTAGTGATGTTCTTCTCACGTGCCAATCAAATCACTTCGAAGGACTCATGGCAGCTTCGCTGTAAACTCCCCCAATCACGTCAGACGTCTCTGTGGCGGATTTGTCCAGTTTCACAAAGAAAAGCGATTAAGAAATCTGCGACTAAGCAAGTTCCCCCTCCGTCTGATGTATGGCCAGGTTTGTTGCACCGCACATTACGGGGGAAGGCTAAAAAAAATGCCGGAGGAGAAATAAAGGGGAACAAACATCCCATCATGTAATAAAAATGTCCATACAGCACAAAGACCGACAGAGAGAAGATCATAGAATCATTGTACCTGCAGGCACATCACATTTCCATATCCATCCAATCTTCATAACAACAAAACATACCTGCCGGGGATAAAAAATATATATCTTTTACGATAAAACATCTAGCAGAATAAATGACATACATATAGATGGCCTTCAGGGCGTCTCTTCTGGCTTCAGCAAAGGCGACGTCTTTCGGAGAGATGCAGGTGACCTTCCGCAGGCCTTCCAGGACCTTCCAGACAAACAGAACAAAGATCTGAGATTAAATATTCTGCTATCCACAGCTGGTCTGTAATCACACAAATCACCCGTCCTACAACCACCTACAAGCGCCTACAACCACCCACAACCGCCTACACCCACATACACCCACCTACACCCACCTACACCCATCTACACCCACCTACAACCACCTACAACCATCTACAACCATCTACACCCACCTACAACCGCCTACAACCATCTACACCCACCTACACCCATCTACAACCATCCACAGGAGACTTCATTATTTCTTACAAACACTTTAAATGATATTCAGGTCTTCTAAAAAAACAATATATCGAGAGTCAGCAGGAAAAATGCTCCTTACATTGGTGATCAGTGAGAAGAATGTCCCTTACATTGGTGATCAGTGGGAAGAATGTTCCTTACATTGGTGATCAGTGAGAAGAATGTTCCTTACATTGGTGATCAGTGGGAAGAATGTCCCTTACATTGGTGATCAGTGAGAAGAATGTTCCTTACATTGGTGATCAGTGGGAATAATGTCCCTTACATTGGTGATCAGTGAGAAGAATGTCCCTTACATTGGTGATCAGTGGGAAGAATGTCCCTTACATTGGTGATCAGTGAGAAGAATGTCCCTTACATTGGTGATCAGTGGGAAGAATGTTCCTTACATTGGTGATCAGTGAGAAGAATGTCCCTTACATTGGTGATCAGTGAGAAGAATGTCCCTTACATTGGTGATCAGTGAGAAGAATGTCCCTTACATTGGTGATCAGTGGGAAGAATGTTCCTTACATTGGTGATCAGTGGGAAGAATGTTCCTTACATTGGTGATCAGTAAGAAGAATGTTCCTTACATTGGTGATCAGTGGGAAGAATGTCCCTTACATTGGTGATCAGTGGGAAGAATGTCCCTTACATTGGTGATCAGTGAGAAGAATGTCCCTTACATTGGTGATCAGTGGGAAGAATGTCCCTTACATTGGTGATCAGTGGGAAGAATGTCCCTTACATTGGTGATCAGTGAGAAGAATGTCCCTTACATTGGTGATCAGTGGGAAGAATGTCCCTTACATTGGTGATCAGTGGGAAGAATGTCCCTTACATTGGTGATCAGTGGGAAGAATGTCCCTTACATTGGTGATCAGTGAGAAGAATGTTCCTTACATTGGTGATCAGTGGGAAGAATGTCCCTTACATTGGTGATCAGTGGGAAGAATGTCCCTTACATTGGTGATCAGTGAGAAGAATGTTCCTTACATTGGTGATCAGTGGGAAGAATGTCCCTTACATTGGTGATCAGTGGGAAGAATGTTCCTTACATTGGTGATCAGTGAGAAGAATGTCCCTTACATTGGTGATCAGTGGGAAGAATGTTCCTTACATTGGTGATCAGTGGGAAGAATGTTCCTTACATTGGTGATCAGTGAGAAGAATGTCCCTTACATTGGTGATCAGTGGGAAGAATGTCCCTTACATTGGTGATCAGTGAGAAGAATGACCGCTCAGGCCTGACACACAGATAGCAGATCATATTTGGTGGTGAGCAGTCCATGATAATGATAAGCTCCGGGGCTTTCCCCCTATAGAATGCCTCTCTCTGTGTTGGTGAGACGGCAGGAAATGTGCGGATATCGTATGACTTGTATTAATATCTTATTTGCATGCAGATAATTAGTGCAGAGTCAGAGTTTCTATATCATCAGAGAGGTGACAGAAGGTCCTGGCAAGTCACCAGTCCCGGGGGCCCCCTGGCGGTGATCGCTCATACCTGTTGAAGCTTGCCCTTCAGCATGAACCGTGGCAGGGCACCCAATGCCAAGGAGAATCCGCAGCGAGTCGTCTCCACCGAGTTCTGGAGCTGCCCGATGTAAAATTCCACTATGTCATCTGTGTGCAAAAGATCTGGAGATTACCCCACTGATCATACAGAAATACCACCTACCATAGTAAAGATACCGACACCACGAGATATGATGCTCCTTTAAAAGGGGTTGTAAAGGTACAATTTTTCCCCTAAATATCTTCCCTTACCTTAGTGCAGTCCTCCTTCACTTACCTCATCCTTCCATTTTGCTTTTAAAAGTCCTCATTTCTTCTGAGAAATCCTCACTTTCTGTTCTTCTGTCTGTAACTCCACACAGTAATGCAAGGCTTTCTCCCTGGTGTGGAGTGTCGTGCTCGCCCCCTCCCTTGGACTACAGGAGAGTCAGGACGCCCACTAACACACAGCTCCTTTCTCTATCTGCAATGTAGAGAGCGCCCTGACACTCCTGTAGTCCAAGGGAGGGGGCGAGCACAACACTCCACACCAGGGAGAAAGCCTCGCATTACTGTGTGGAGTTACAGACAGAAGAACAGGAAGTGAGGATTTCTCAGAAGAAATAAGGACATTTAAAAGCAAAATGGAAGGATGAGGTAAGTGAAGGAGGACTGCACTAAGGGAAAGGAAGAGATTTAAGAAAAAAAAATTGTACCTTTACAACACCTTTAACATGCAAACTCTATATACCCCGCCTGACGATTGATCACCTCATTACTTTCAATGGCAATGTATGGCCAGGAGATGTGTAAAGAAAAAGGGAGGAGGGGGGGGAGGGAGGGAGAAGGAGGGAGGAGGATGGGGGAGAGGGAGTGGAGGAGGAGGGGAAGGCAGAGGGAGGAGGAAGGGAGAGGGAGGAGAGGGAGAAGGGGAGAAGGAGGGAGAGGGAGGAGAGGGAGAAGGGGAGAAGGAGGGAGAGGGAGGAGGAGAAGGGGAGTGGAGGAGGAGAGGGAGAGGGAGGAGGGAGAGGGAGAGGGAGGAGAAGGGGAGTGGAGGAGGAGAGGGAGGGAGGGAGGGAGGGAGGAAGGAAGGAAGGAAGGAAGGAAGGAAGGAAGGAAGGAAGGAAGGAAGGAAGGAAGGAAGGAGGAGGGAGAGGGAGGAGAAGAGTGGAGGAGGGGGGAGGGGGAAGGAGGACAGGAGAGAGAGGGAGGAGGGGGAGAGGGGATGAGGAGAGGGAGGAGGGGGAGAGGGGATGAGGAGAGGGAGGAGGGGGAGAGGAGGAGGTGAGGGAGGAGGAGGAGGAAGAGGAGGGAGAGGGAGGAGGAGCGTTGATGAAATATCAGGGGCCTAAATAGAGTCAGAGAAAGGGACTAAGGACTTGTATTCTTTAAATCATTATTCGTTATTTCAGATAATTCGTAACTTCGGATACATTTGTAATAGTTACAATCACCAACGGCCAAACTTGAAAGAAAATTCCACTACCTATAATTTATTAGTTAGTTATTCTTTCGAATTTTTAGACTTTTTCTTATTTTCGAATTTTCAAATTTACGAATTGCGATCATAACGAATGCCCCAAAAAAAAAAAAAAACACGAAAACACACACGTCTAAATAGAAACTTTAGACTGAGCAAATAGGGATCACAATGGCAGTTTCCAGCCTTCTGCGCAAAAATAAAAACACCTCGAGATCTTCCACCACGAACACTGTGTAGCGAAATACGTGTTGGCTAGAGATACTAGGAATTATTTTATACTAAATCTGTGAATTTTTTGATTTTAAAATCAGCAAGAAATCTAACCAGGAATATTTTAATAATGAACACAAGTAGATGACATCACTGCGTTCTTCAGTCATACTGGAAACAGCCTGCCCTCTGCTGGCCACTATCAGGCACTGCAAGCGGATATAAATCAGCACTTGCAGTAAACAGTACAGGTTCGGAGATCAGGCACAGAAATATTACTACAAGTATTACTATATATATATATATATATATATATATATATATATATATATATATATATATATATATACACATACATACATACATACACATACACACACACACACACACACACATACATACATACATACATACACACACACACACACACACACACACATACATACATACATACATACACACACACACACACACACACACACACACATACATACATACATACATACACACACACACACACACACATATACATACACACACACACACACACACACACACATACATACACACACACACACACACACACACACACAGCATCACAGTAGATACAGTATCACTTGCACTTCTTTTTTTTATTCAAGTTTGTGCATTGTGTCTTTGCACAATGCAGATCCTGAATGCCAAACAATATGGAATGCTTTTACAGCTGAAAGGTAAAGTATGCATATAATACCTTCCTGTTCTTTTTCCCAAAATAAAAAAGTGACATCATCGCCAGCAAAGGCGTGCACAGAGGGTGTGCTGGGTGTGCCTGGGCACACCCTAATAACAGGGCCGCCAACTCTGTAGTGCCAAAAAATTAAATCCAGAGGCTACAGTTGCTCCACCTCTCTGCTACCACCTCAGCCAATGGGAACAGCACTGTACCCGCCCCTTTCCCAGCGCGCCCAATTGTGTATACTGTGTGTAAATAAGCGGTGTATGTATATACACGTGTGGATTTGTATATAATGTATGTGTGTATAATATATGTATATATATATATATATAAATATATATATACACACACACACACACACACCATATTGGTGTCACTGGTCCCCCCCCCCCCAAAAAAAGTGCCAGTTAGCGTCAGAATGTCCACCATAATATCGCAGTCCGGCTGTAAGTCGCCATTACTAGTATAACAAATACATTTTCCATAATTTGTAGACGGTATAACGTTTTTATTAAACCAATCAATATACTTTTATTCAGATTTTTACAAAAAATATGTAGTAGAATACGTATTGACCTAAATTGATGAAGAAATTTGATTTTATAGCTTTTATTGGATATGTTTTAAAGCAGAAAGTAGAAAATATATATATTTTTTTCAAAAGAGTTTTTTGTTTATTAGCGCGAAAAATAAAAACCGCAGAGGTGATCATATACCACCAAAAAAAAGCTCTATTTGTGGGGGAAAAAAGGACGTCAATTTTGTTTGTGTAAAACGTCGCACGACCGCGCAATTGTCAGTTAAAGGGATGCAGTGCCGTATTGTAAAAAATAAATAAAAATGGCCCGGTCAGGAAGGGGGGTAAATCTTCTGGTGGTCAATTTGTTAAATTACAATATGTGTAATATTGTATAATGTATATACATTGTATAATGTACAGTATTTTATAGTAGATCTATATACAGATTGTACAGTATTGTATATTGCATATATTGTTTTGTATATATTGTATTGTATATATTATATTGTATATTGTATTATATACAAAATATATTGTATGTATTGTATTTTGCATATAATGTATATTGAATACACTATATTATGTTATTGTATATTGTACATATTGTTTTGTATATAGCATATATTATATTGTATACACTATATTATTATTTTATTGTATATTGTACAAGGATAGTGGCGTTTCCCTTGAACTAAACATCAGATCAGACCACCTGATTACGAAGTCCATTTATATTTGGCGCTCGTCTTTCCAGCCTTTGCGTGGCGACACGGTGAAGAAGAAGTTGGTGGACAAGTTTATTCTTGTGACAAGACAGGAAGTGTAATAAACCGGCGGTGCAATTTAAAGCAGAGACACCTACAAATACCTCCGGGGCTCGGTACGCAGCAATCCCTTTACTTTCGTCCCCTGCGGCTTTATTTCCTCTTTCAAAATAGAAAAAATAAAAAAAATGACACATGCCGTCCCGTCCAATCAGAATGCAGTTCTTAGTATAGAGATGTAGGTGTGACCACAGGGCAGGGCCCACATATCCCCGAGATAATTGCCTTACCATAGCTTAATCTTAGCTGCGGCTCCTCTCATTAATAGAGTCCCTGATGTGAATCACCTACCTCGCCGGACTGGATCGACCTCCCCGTCCAGGTCCTGATAGAACTCATTACATAAGGCGGAGAGAGACGACACCGCCGCTTCCTGCGGACAACACGGGGATTAGTACATCACAGATAGAGAGATGGAGAATCACTGATAGAAAAAGATCAATCCATGCATGAAGGTGAAAAAACACGAAGGTGAAAAAACACGAAGGTGAAAAAACACGAAGGTGAAAAAACACGAAGGTGAAAAAACACGAAGGTGAAAAAACACGAAGGTTTACAATCCCCTTAAGAATATTCCAACATGTGAATGTCCACAGACTGGCCACAGACTCACCTTCAAATAAAGAAAACATTCCAGAGGAAAAGCTACAGTGCCTTGAAAAAGTATTCATACCCCTTGGAATTTCCCACATTTTCTCATGTTACATCCAAAAACATAAATGGATTTTATGTGATAGACCAACACAAAGTGTCACATAATTGTGAAGTGGAAGGAAATTATACAAATAAATATGTTAAAAGTGTGGGGGGGAGGGGCATTTGTATGGCGCCCCCCGGAGTCAATACTTTGTAGAACCCCCTTTCTCTACAAGTCTTTTTGGGGGTGTCTCTACCAGCTTTGCACATCTATAGAGGGACATTTCTCCCCATTCTTCTCTGTAAAATATCTCAAGTTCTGTCAGATTGGATGGAGAGCGTCTGTGATCAGCAATTTTCAGGTCTTGCCACAGATTCTCAATGGGATTTAGGTCTGGACTGTGACTGGGCCATTCTAACACATGAATAGGCTTTGATCTAAACCATTCCATTGTAGCTCTGGCTGTACTTTAGGGTCGTTGTCCTGCTGGAAGGTGAACCCCCCCCCCCCCCCGGTCTCAGGTCTTTTGCAGACTCCAACAGGTTTTCTTCTAAGATTGTCCTGTATTTGTCTCCATCCATCTTCCTATCAACTCTGACCAGCTTCCCTGTCCCTGCTGAAGAAAAGCATCCCCACCACATGATGCTGCCACCACCATGTTTCACAGTGGGGATGGTGTGTTCAGGGTGATGTGCAGTGTTAGTTTCCCCCACACATAGCGTTTTGTTTTTAGGCCAAAAAGTTGAATTTTGGTGTCATGGGACCAGAGCACTTTCTTCCACATGTTTGCTATGTCCCCTCCCCCACATGGCTTCTCACAAACTGCAAACAGGACTTCTTATGTCTTTCTCTCTCCAATGTCTTTCTTCTTGTCACTCTTCCATAAAGGGCAGATTTGTGGAGAGACCACTAATAGTTGTCCTGTGGACAGATTCTCCCCCCTGAGCTGTGGATCTCTGCAGCTCCTCCAGAGTTACCATGGGCCTCTTCTCTGATGAATGCTCTCCTTGCCCGGCCCGGTCAGTTTAGGTGGATGGCCATGTCTTGTTAGGTTTGCAGTGGTGCCATACTCTTTCCATTTTCCGATGATGGATTGAACAGAAGCTCCGCGAGATCTTCAAAGCTTGGGAGATTTTTTTAGATAACCTAACCCTGCTTTATACTTCTCCACAACTTTATCCCTGACCTGTCTGGTGTGTTCCTCGGCCTTCATGATGCTGTTTGTTCACTAAGGTTCTCTAACAAACCTCTGAGGGCTTCACAGAACAGCTGTATTTATACTGAGATTAAATGACACACAGGTGGACTCTATTTACTAATTAGGTGACTTCTGAAGGCAATTGGTTCCCCTAGATTAATAGTTAGGGGTGTCAGAGTAAAGGGGGCTGAATATAAATGTCCCCCCCCCCCCCAACACTTTTCACATATTTATTCATAAAAAAAATGTTGAAAAACAATTATTATTTTCCTTCCACTTCACAATTATGTGACACTTTGTCTATTACATAAAATCCCAATAAAATACATTTACGTTTTTGGCTGTAACATGACAACATGTGGAAAATGTCAAGGGGTATGAATACTTTTTAAGGCACTGTATCTGCTTGGACTGAGCTTTTTTTTTCGTTATTCCCTTGCAGTACACTGATATAAAATAATACGCCCTTTACATACATGTGACTATGCGTTGTGATCTAAGGAGAGGGGGACGTACCTTGATCTTCTGTCGGGCGGAGCTGGAGAACAAATGGAGGCTTTTCAGGGTGTCATTGATGAGCTGCTGCCAATCGGCTAAAAGAGAAATAAAAAGAGATGAGTTATTGGAATTACAAACAGAAAACCGACAATGCCAAGTATTTCCTTCATGCAGATCACCCTGAGGGGACCCGCCACTGGGCTTTCCTCCACAGCTTCTACCCGCCCCTCATCATCCTGAAACCCCATGGCCCTTTCCTCCATGTCTTCAACCCACCCCTCATCCAATATCCCCCCATGGCCCTTTCCTCCACAGCCTCTACCCACCCCTCATCCAATATCCCCCCATGGCCCTTTCCTCCACAGCCTCTACCCACCCCTCATCCAATATCCCCCCATGGCCCTTTCCTCCACAGCCTCTACCCACCCCTCATCCAATATCCCCCCATGGCCCTTTCCTCCACAGCCTCTACCCACCCCTCATCCAATATCCCCCCATGGCCCTTTCCTCCATGTCTTCAACCCGCCCCTCATCCAATACCCCCCCCCCCCCATGACCCTTTCCTCCATGTCTTCAACCCGCCCCTCATCCAATACCCCCCCCCCCATGGCCCTTTCCTCCATGTCTTCAACCCACCCCTCATCCAATATCCCCCCATGGCCCTTTCCTCCATGTCTTCAACCCGCCCCTCATCCAATACCCCCCCCCCCATGACCCTTTCCTCCATGTCTTCAACCCACCCCTCATCCAATACCCCCCCCCATGGCCCTTTTCTCCATGTCTTCAACCCACCCCTCATCCAATATCCCCCCATGGCCCTTTCCTCCACAGCCTCTACCCACCCCTCATCCAATATCCCCCCATGGCCCTTTCCTCCATGTCTTCAACCCGCCCCTCATCCAATACCCCCCCCCCCCCATGACCCTTTCCTCCATGTCTTCAACCCGCCCCTCATCCAATATCCCCCCATGGCCCTTTCCTCCATGTCTTCAACCCACCCCTCATCCAATATCCCCCCATGGCCCTTTCCTCCATGTCTTCAACCCGCCCCTCATCCAATACCCCCCCCCCCCATGGCCCTTTCCTCCACAGCCTCTACCCGCCCCTCATCCAATATCCCCCCCATGGCCCTTTCCTCCACAGCCTCTACCCGCCCCTCATCCAATATCCCCCCCATGGCCCTTTCCTCCACAGCCTCTACCCGCCCCTCATCCAATATCCCCCCCATGGCCCTTTCCTCCACAGCCTCTACCCACCCCTCATCCAATATCCCCCCATGGCCCTTTCCTCCACAGCGTCTACCCACCCCTCAACCAATATCCCCCCATGGCCCTTTCCTCCACAGCCTCTACCCGCCCCTCATCCAATATCCCCCCCATGGCCCTTTCCTCCACAGCCTCTACCCGCCCCTCATCCAATATCCCCCCATGGCCCTTTCCTCCACAGCCTCTACCCGCCCCTCATCCAATATCCCCCCCATGGCCCTTTCCTCCACAGCCTCTACCCACCCCTCATCCAATATCCCCCCATGGCCCTTTCCTCCATGTCTTCAACCCGCCCCTCATCCAATACCCCCCCCCCATGACCCTTTCCTCCACAGCCTCTACCCGCCCCTCATCCAATATCCCCCCATGGCCCTTTCCTCCATGTCTTCAACCCACCCCTCATCCAATACCCCCCCCCCCCCATGACCCTTTCCTCCATGTCTTCAACCCGCCCCTCATCCAATCCCCCCCCCCCCATGGCCCTTTCCTCCATGTCTTCAACCCACCCCTCATCCAATATCCCCCCCCCCATGACCCTTTCCTCCATGTCTTCAACCCACCCCTCATCCAATACCCCCCCCCCCCATGGCCCTTTCCTCCATGTCTTCAACCCACCCCTCATCCAATATCCCCCCATGGCCCTTCTCTCCATGTCTTCAACCCACCCCTCATCCAATATCCCCCCCCCATGACCCTTTCCTCCATGTCTTCAACCCACCCCTCATCCAATCCCCCCCCCCCCCATGGCCCTTTCCTCCATGTCTTCAACCCACCCCTCATCCAATATCCCCCCATGGCCCTTTCCTCCATGTCTTCAACCCACCCCTCATCCAATACCCCCTCCCCCATGGCCCTTTCCTCCACAGCCTCTACCCACCCCTCATCCTATAAGCCCCAGCAATTGTGTCCTCAACTACTGACCACCCCTCATGACAATTCCCACAGGCCCTCCTTCTGCAGCATCTGACCTCCCCTCATCATTCATATTTTTTTTACTAGTTATGGAAAGATCACTAACAACTCCCATCCGGCACATACAGGCTGCAGCCATGTACTGTCCTCTGGCATAGCTTCCTCTTGTATTCTGTACATAGTGCCCCCCGTCATACAATCCACAACCCTCTTCTGTTCATATACTACCCACTGTCATACCCTCTGCACCCCTCTCCTATATATACTGCCCATTGTCATACCCTCTGTACCCCTCTCCTATATATACTGCCCACTGTCATACCCTCTGTACCCCTCTCCTACATATACTGCCCATTGTCATACCCTCTGCACTCCTCTGCTACATACTGTATACTGCCCTTCTAAGACACTTCTTAAACACTGTTTGTAATACCCCCAACCTTCCCCATTCTGGGGCAGGCACACTTTTGTTAGATTACATGAGGAACACTGGGAAGCTTTAGCATGAACGTACCTAATGCAGCATTTCCTGGGTTTGGGATTTTGGAAAGGGAAAGTTTTTCTATCAATTGGCAAACTGGTGAGAGAGAAAAACACAATTAGACACAAATCAGAGTCGCAGAGTACTGCACTACTGACAAGACGGCGACATAGACGACCTCTGAACCTTGCGGGGGAGAATTCTGCACAGACTGCGACATTCTTATCCTCTCACAAAATCCAGACCGACGCAAAGAGCAATAATATTCAAAGGTTTCAGCATTTTATAACAAAACAACATTTCTGATATAACAAGAAATACTGAACCACAACAATCATCACAAGATCATTTATAAACATCCTACAAGAATAAATATTTGGCCAATAGCAAACCATCAGATAATCGCAGAACCTTCAGTGGAAGAATGACAGGAAGATTCTGATTGGCTGCCAGAGACATACACAAAACAATATCTTTACTCTTCAAAAATAATTCACACACATCCACTACCCAACGACCCCCCAATCTATTTTCCATGAAATAGTTTCTTACTGTATTTTATGCTTCTCTGTATTGTCCTCTGTGAGCTCCTGAACATCTCCTTTTCCCTCCAACTTCCACTTGTTTGGAACAAGCAGTGCATGCTAATATACACTGCTCTATGCACCTCCTCTTCTCAGCGCCCCCCCCCCCCCCGGAGCTCCTGGCCCCTGCCGATTGCCAAGCCGCTTGCTCTGGGGGCACTCGTGCATCCTCGCTCTCAAGCCGGTTCTGTGTGTCCCTCCTTACTGGCTGTGATTGACAGCAGCAGGAGCCAATGAGGAGACAGAGAGAGCCTCTGCTCTTGTGCACATTGCTGGATTGAGATCGGACTCAGGTAAGTATTTAAAGGGGTTGTAAATAGAAAAAAAAAATTGTTTTAAATAACAAACATTTTATACTTACCTCCACTGTGCAGCTCGTTTTGCACAGAGTGGCCCCGATCCTCCTCTTCTGGGGTCCCTCGGCGGCTGTCTCTGGTCCTCCCCGCAAGAACTCTACACTTTCATGTGAGCTCCCTCCCATTGTGTGGAGTCCTTGCGGGCGCACTCCCATGATAGAGCGAGCGGCCATAGCCACTCACTGTATCACTCGGCCCCGCCCCTCGCCGTGTCAGTGGATGTGATTGACAGCAGCGCCAGCTTTCAATCCATCCGCTCTAGCCAATCAACGGCCAGGCTGAGCGGCGAAGAGGATGTCGGGGATGAGTGCGAGGCTTTCAAGGGGTCAGGTAAGTATAATGGTATTGTCAAAAGTTTTTTCACAAGCGCTGTCTTGATATACAAGCGATGACTTGATATACAAGCGATGACTTGATATACAAGCGATGACTTGATATACAAGCGATGACTTGATATACAAGCGATGACTTGATATACAAGCGATGACTTGATATACAAGCGATGACTTGATATAAGAGTAACGTCATGTCACAACCAAGTATAAAACAAGAGAGGCGCCTCCAAGATCGCTCTACTGCAGGGTAGTCTTCCCAGGTCACGTTTGCAGGCCCGACAGCGGTGAGAGCCGGTGCTGCGGAGGACGGTCTATGTGGACCACTATACCCCGGATGCCTCCATACTTAGATGTGCCTCTTTTATTCATCAGCCATGTGAGTTGCTAAATGTTGTACCTTCATTAAATGTAACCATATTGCTACACTTAGAGGCGCCTCTCTTCTCTTTCATACTCTGGAGCTCCTGCTGGATTTTGCTTCTAATCCCCTTGTGGAAGCTTCCATTTGTCGATGAACATTTTATAGTTTCACAACCAATCACATCGCTATAATCTTTTTATATGGACTATAAACTGAAGGACTTATGAATAAATGGTTGTGAAACGAATCATCTGAGTTTCCATTATTTCTTATGGGGAAATTCGCTTTGATATAAGAGTGATTTGGAATACAAGCATGTTTCTGGAACGAATTATGCTCACAGTCCAAGGTTTTACTGTGTGTGTGTATATAATATATATATATATATATATATATATATATATATATATATATATATATATATATATATATATATATATATATAGGGAGCTATATATTATAATCAATGTTCTCACTACAGACTGCTGAGGGGGAACACATCATATACCAAAGAGTTGGGCACCAGGGGTCTATGTCAGCGATCTCCAAACTATGGCCCTCCAGTTGTTGTGGAACTGCATGTCCCATGAGGCATTGTAAAACTTTGACATGACCAGGCATGATGGGAATTGTAGTTCCTGAACAACTGGAGGGCCGTAGTTTGGAGACCTCTGGTCTAAGTGATTGAGTCCTTGTGGTTGGACTCGGCCAAAAAGCTGAGACAACAATCCTGCCGGCTCCATCGCTTTAAAACCGCCATGAAAGCAGACAGTAATCCAACTCTATTCAGAGGCCGGCAACAAATCTTGTAACGTTTATCCCGGGTCAGCTCAGTAGGATTGCAATATCGGGGAACACACATTGGGCTGTATGAGGGCAAATTACGAGGCTTACCTGCTGGTCTCATCAACTCTCCAGCAAGACCCCTAGAGAAGACAGGAAAACATGTAACACCACCGAGACACATGCAGATTTCATTGTACAGAAACATCTTTAATAAAAGGACCGCTGTATTCGGGAGCATGCCCCACACTCTGGGGGTTCCCATGATTAGCTGTGAGAGGCAGACCTATTGAAAGCAATGGGAGGCTGCCGGCTCCCGCAGCTAATCGTGGCCACTCACACGTCATCTCAGATGTGGCGATCACAAGCAAGTGATCGACCCTGGATGCAGGCAGTCTGCAACCAGCGACAATCACTCACATGCGATCGCT
Organism: Rana temporaria; assembly: GCF_905171775.1. Classification (NCBI taxonomy): domain Eukaryota; kingdom Metazoa; phylum Chordata; class Amphibia; order Anura; family Ranidae; genus Rana; species Rana temporaria. The sequence goes on along the minus strand of NC_053500.1, from coordinate 143,532,735 downwards.
GCATGAGCGATTACATGTGAATGGCCACAATTAGCTGCGGGAGCCGGCAGCCTCCCATTGCTTTCAATAGGGCTGCCTCTCACAGCGAATCACTTCTCCCACCTAATTGGAGTGCATGTGCATTCACAGGTGTGAACGCCCCCCTAAAGTGGTTGTAAATCCTCACATATACTCATTGAAGTAACTGGCCTCAGATGATAAACAGAGATGAAAACAAATCCTCCTACATAAGTTGTACCTATTTATCTATAATCTTCTCTACGTCCGTTAGAAGTGCTGAATTTTAAAGCTTGTCTGAGCGTTTATAAAAAAAGGGGTGGAGAGCTGAAGTTACACTCTGCAGAGCTTAGAGAGGAGAACTGAGAGCGGATTAAAGGGGAGGGAGGGGAAGAAGAGGGGAGGGAGGGGAAGAAGAGGGGAGGAGAGGGAAGAAGAGGGGAGGGAAGGAAAGAAGAGGGGAGGGAAGGAAAGAAGAGGGGAGGGAAGGGAAGAAGAGGGGAAGGGAGGGAAGAAGAGGGGAGGGGAGGGAAGAAGAGGGGAGGGGAGGGAAGAAGAGGGGAGGGGAGGGAAGGAAAGAAGAGGGGAGGGAAGGGAAGAAGAGGGGAGGGAAGGGAAGAAGAGGGGAGGGAAGGAAAGAAGAGGGGAGGGAGGGGAAGAAGAGGGGAGGGAGGGGAAGAAGAGGGGAGGGAGGGGAAGAAGAGGGGAGGGAGGGGAAGAAGAGGGGAGGGGAGGGAAGAAGAGGGGAGGGGAGGGAAGAAGAGGGGAGGGGAGGAAAGAAGAGGGGAGGGAAGGAAAGAAGAGGGGAGGGAGGGGAAGAAGAGGGGAGGGGAGGGAAGAAGAGGGGAGGGGAGGGAAGGGGAGGGAAGAAGAGGGGAGGGGAGGGAAGAAGAGGGGAGGGGAGGGAAGAAGAGGGGAGGGGAGGGAAGGAAAGAAGAGGGGAGGGAAGGAAAGAAGAGGGGAGGGAAGGAAAGAAGAGGGGAGGGAAGGAAAGAAGAGGGGAGGGAGGGGAAGAAGAGGGGAGGGAGGGGAAGAAGAGGGGAGGGAGGGGAAGAAGAGGGGAGGGAGGGGAAGAAGAGGGGAGGGGAGGGAAGAAGAGGGGAGGGGAGGGAAGAAGAGGGGAGGGGAGGAAAGAAGAGGGGAGGGAAGGAAAGAAGAGGGGAGGGAGGGGAAGAAGAGGGGAGGGGAGGGAAGAAGAGGGGAGGGGAGGGAAGGGGAGGGGAGGGAAGAAGAGGGGAGGGGAGGGAAGAAGAGGGGAGGGGAGGGAAGAAGAGGGGAGGGGAGGGAAGGAAAGAAGAGGGGAGGGAAGGAAAGAAGAGGGGAGGGAAGGAAAGAAGAGGGGAGGGAAGGAAAGAAGAGGGGAGGGAAGGAAAGAAGAGGGGAGGGAGGGGAAGAAGAGGGGAGGGGAGGGAAGAAGAGGGGAGGGGAGGGAAGAAGAGGGGAGGGGAGGGAAGAAGAGGGGAGGGGAGGGAAGGAAGAGGGGAGGGGAGGGGAAGAAGAGGGGAGGGGAAGAAGAGGGGAGGGGAGGGAAGAAGAGGGGAGGGAAGAAGAGGGGAGGGGAAGGGAAGAAGAGGGGAGGGGAAGGGAAGGAGAAGAAAGGGGAAGGGGAAAGGGAGGGGAAGGGGAGGGGAAAGGGAGGGGAAAGGGAGGGGAAGGGGAGAGGAAGGGAGGGAAGGCAAACCCCCCTCCCCTTGTCAGAAGTGATTCATGCTGATAGCAGAGGGAGGAGGCAGCACACAAAAGTGACGCTTGGGGGGTTGATGTACTAACGGCAAATAGACTGCACACTTTGCACAGTGTAGTTGCTTCAGAGTTTGTAAATGAGGTAAAGCTTCACAATGCAAAGAATACCCAATCAAAAAACAAAACAAATGTATATTTGCTTGCACATGATTGGATGATGGATGTCAGCAGAGCTTCTGCTCGTTTACTAAGCTCTGGTGCAAGTGCACAGTCTATTGGTCTTTAGTAAATTAACCCCTTAGTGCTCTGGCCTGAGACAAGTACACTCTGTAGAGGGATATGCTTTGTTCATATTTCATGTCTGAGGTTTACAAACATTTTAATCAATAAATATAATTACATTAATTACTGTGTCAGTGAGATGATAAATAATGAATTGACCTTTATAACCCACACACACAGGGTGTCACAGATCCTGGAATTAAAGAGGACCGGTCACATACACACACACAATGGAGCTGAGCTAGAAGGTAACATCACCTGTGAATTCCCTAGCCTGACGTTCCTCAATAACCTCACAGGCTCCATCTGATACCATCAGCGCCAACTCGGTATAACACCGCTTGCTTTGAGCATTATATACATATCAAATATATCTATTTTGTGAAATTTGTTCCATTTTTTTATATCGGTACCAATAAAATGACAGCTGGATCTGATTGGTTGATCTGATAGAGAAATCTAGAAAGCTGACTCAGCAGCATCTGACAAATCTCATATAATTGTGAGTAATGAAGTGACAATAGACGCTGATTCAGGGGTTCTGCCATTTTCTGTCTGATGGGAGAAAAACACTTTAAAGACCGATGTGTAATGCTAATAAAGCCTCTGCTGCCGGATCAGTGTGACGCCGCTCACCTACACCTTGTGTTCCACCCAGGCGTTACACTGCGGGGGGGGGGGGGGGTGCAGAGCTGCCTGTACAGAGATCAGAGCCTTCCAAGGAGATTAGGAGAGGCGGCCGCCATACACACTCTATACGTCCCGCAGTATACATGGAGCGCCGACACCTGACTCAGGAAGTCCCACACCGTCCAGAGAGCCGTGTTTCTCCATTCCCCCAACAGGTCATGTTTTCAGGATTTCCATTACTTTGTACACGTGATTTGATCAGTTTCACCGCTTTAGTAATTACCACATCTGTTTTCTTCTGAGGGAAAGCCTGAAAACGTGACCTGTTGGGGCGCCTTGAAGACTGGAGTTGAGAAACACAGCCATAGAGAACTACCACTGACTTAAAAGGGGTTGTAAAGGTAAAAAGTTGATCATATTGATCTCTCCATAAAGAGGACCTGTCACACACTATTCCTATTACAAGGGATGTTTACATTCCTTGTAATAGGAATAAGAACGATCGAAAAAAATGTAAAAAAAAGTGTAAAAAATAAATAAATACGTAAAATAAAAAATAATAAAAAAAAAATGTAAACGCCGGTAGCTCGCGCTCAGAAGCGAACGCACACGCAAGTCCCGCCCACGTATGTAAACGTTGTTCAAGCGTTGTCGCCGCGTGCTTTAGAGCGTGTGCAACAATTCTAGCACTAGACCTCCTCTGTAACTCTAAACTGGTAACCTGTAAAAAAAATTCAAGCGTCGCCTATGGAGATTTTTAAGTAACAAAGTTAGGCGCCATTCCATGAGTGTGCGCAATTTTAAAGCGTGACATGTTAGGTATCTATTTACTCGGCGTAACATCATCTTTCATATTTTACAAAAAAATTGGGCTAACTTTACTGTTTTGTTATTGTTTAATTCATGAAACCTTTTTTTTTTTTTTTTTTTTTTTTTTAAAAGGGCGTTTGAAAAATTATTGCGCAAATACCGTGCAAGATAAAAAGTTGCAATGACCGCCATTTTATTCCCTAGGGTGTCTGCTTAAAAAAAAACCACATATAATGTTTGGGGGTTCTGCGTTATTTTCTAGCAAAAGAAGGATGATTTGTACATGTAGGAGAGAAGCGCCAGAATAGGCCCCCCGGTATGGAGGTGGGTTTTAAAGGCCTGTATTGAAGGGGTTAACCCCTGGGATGGTGTGTATGTGTCACATGGCCAGGCTTTTATGTTGTTGTCTGGATCATGAAACGACTGTTTATAGCCCATAGCAGACGAGGCTTTGTTGTTTGCTTAGGATACTTGAAGATGACAGCAATGTGATATGAAAATGAGATCACTTATTGACACATTTGGGTTTCTGGCCTTCAGATGACAGACGGATAACAGATCATTTAATTTCAAAAGACCAAAACACTTCCTGATATCTTTGTACATTGGCCGACAGGAGATAACGCTGTTTACCAACCTGTAACATTTAAGGAAGGGGTGTACAGTCAGGGCGCCCCCTGCTGTGCGGAGTGAGGTCTCCACAATGATGAAAAGACCGGGCTGTTTATCAATAAATAAACCAGCATGAGGCGAGTATTTACAGTACGCAATATGCAGAGAATTTTCCCACCCTACAGGTAAATAAAGCAAAGTTCCTCATAGCATACGTTGTTCACATAACATAAAATATCTTACATATCAAGGAGTCAGGAGTGTGCGTTTCTCTAGAAGAGACATAGGTTATCTGCAGACATACAGATCATACCAACAGATTTGTGTCAGCCAGATGAATAGAATACATTTCACCTACACCTGTCCTTCGCCCAATACTTCACCCATCGCTGCACTGAGAGTAATTTCATTTATTGGGATGGGTGGAAACATACAAAGTCATCAATAGCCCATTATCAGACCTCTGGGAGAACATAGCGAGAAGGTGACATCACTGCGTGGTCACATGATCTAAAGTGTCGGTACACGAGACCTAGAAAAGAACAAAGCGAGATGATGACATCACTTCCCAGTCACAGGAATCCATCATTTCTCAATCACATGATTTCCAGAGGAACTGAGCAAGATGACTGTCACTTCTCAATCCCGAGTCCAACCTTCCATAGAGGAGACCTCTAGAGGAGGAACATAGCAAGATGACGATGTCACTTCTCAATCCCGAGTCCAACTTTCCATAGAGGAGACTTCTAGAGGAGGAACATAGCAAGATGACGATGTCACTTCTCAATCCCGAGTCCAACCTTCCATAGAGGAAACCTCTAGAGGAGGAACATAGCAAGATGATGATGTCACTTATCAATCATAAGATTCCAACGTTCTGTACACGAGACCTCCAGAGGAACTGAGCAAGATGGGGACATCACTTCTCAATCCCGAGTCCAACCTTCCATACAGGAGACCTCTAGAGGAGGAACATAGCAAGATGATGATATATCTTCTCAATCATAAGATTCCAACGTTCTGTACATGAGACCTCCAGAGGAACTGAGCAAGATGGGGACATCACTTCTCAATCCCGAGTCCAACCTTCCATACATGAGACCTCTAGAGGAGGAACATAGCAAGATGATGACATCTCTTCTCAATCTTGATTCCAAAATTGTGCACACAAGATCTCCTGAGGAACAGTGCAAGATAGTAACATCACATCCTAATCTTCTGTACATGAGACCTCCAGTAGATCATGAGAGATGGTGACATCACTGCTAAATCACCATTCCAACCTTCTGTACACAAGGCCTTCAGAGGAACACAGCAAGATGGTAATATCACTTTTCACATAATTCCAACCATCAATACATCGAAGTTCCAGAAGAACATAGCGAGATGGTGACATCACTTCCCAGTCACAAGAATCCATCACTTCTCAAATCACGATTTCCATGTTCTGTAAACAAGACCTCCAGAGGAACTGAGCAAGATGGGGATATCACTTCTCAATCCCGAGTCCAACCTTCCATACAGGAGACTTCTAGAGGAGGAACATAGCAAGATGATGACATATCTTCTCAATCATAAGATTCCAACGTTCTGTACACGAGACCTCCAGAGGAACTGAGCAAGATGGCGACATTCACTTCCCAATCACAAGTCCAACCTTCCATACATGAGACCTCTAGAGGAGGAACATAGCAAGATGATGACATCTCTTCTCAATCTTGATTCCAAAATTGTGCACACAAGATCTCCTGAGGAACATCGCAAGATAGTAACATCACATCCTAATCTTCTGTACATGAGACCTCCAGTAGATCATGAGAGATGGTGACATCACTGCTAAATCACCATTCCAACCTTCTGTACACAAGGCCTTCAGAGGAACACAGCAAGATGGTAATATCACTTTTCACATAATTCCAACCATCAATACATTGAAGATCCAGAAGAACATAGCGAGATGGTGACATCACTTCTCAATCACATAATTCCATCCTTAAATACAAGAGAGCTCCAGAAGAACACAGTGAGATGGTGACCTGACTTCTCAATTACACAAGTCCAACTTTCCATAAATGAGAGATCCAGAGGCGTAACATAGCAAGATGATGACATTGTTTACCAGTCATGGGAATCCATTACTTCTCAATCACATGATTCCAATGTTCTGTACACGAGACCTCCAGAGGAACTTGGAATGGTGATGTCACTTCTTTATCTTAGGAGTCCACCCTTCTATACGGGAGACCTCCGGAGTAGAGACATAAGATGATGATATCCCTTCTAATGTCACCTCCTAATCACAATTCTAATCTTCTGTACACAAGACCTCCAGTAGAACATAGTGAGATGGTGACATCACGCCCTAATAACCAATCCAACCTTCTGTACGCAAGACCTTTGGAGGAAGACAGCAAAAGAATATCAATTCTCAATCACATAATTCAAACCTTCCATAATCGAGAGCTCCAGAGGAACATCACTTCTCAATTGCACGAGTCCAACCTTCCATACAGAAGACCTTTAGAGTCAATCACAAATCCAACATTATGCACACGAGATCTCCAGAGGAACATGGCAAACAAAAAACCTCACTTCCTAATCATGATTCTAATTTTCCGTACACAAGACCTCCAGTGGAACATAGCCAGATGGTGACATCACTCCTCAATCACATAATTCCAACCTTCCATACACGATGGCTCCAGAAGAACATAGAGGGATGGTGACATCACTCCTCAATCACATAATTCCAACCTTCCATACACGATGGCTCCAGAAGAACATAGAGGGATGGTGACGTCACTTCTCAATCACAAGATCGCAGCCTTCCACATGTAAGACGCCCAGCGGGAAACAGAGCAAAATGGTGACTTCTTAATCACATGACCCCAACCCTCTGTACCCGAGACCTCCAGAGGACTATAGCAAGATAGTGATTATCACTTCTCAATCACACGCTTCCAACCTTCCAGAGGAACATATCGATGTAAGGACATTGCTTCTTTTAGAACATATTGTCTTCTTTAAATCAATACCTTCAGAAAACACATAATAATGGCCTGTACACACAAACTGAATATCCTACGATAAATGTCGTCCGAGAAAAAATCGTACGATAATCGGATCATTAGTACAGAGCTTTCGAGAGCCGATCATTACAATTCATCTGATATTATTTTATCGGAAATGCACGAAAATGTTCCTCGCACGATACCAGATCGAACGGTTTTCGTTTAGTCAGTACAGTTGTCGTCCGAAAATACAGAACAAATACATTCCAACACATGACATCACTTGCGATTTTTTTTTTCTGTCGTACAAGAATTTTCGTGACTTTAATAACCTATTTAATATCTACTTGCGACTATTAAGCGAAAAAAGTCGAATGATATTCGGATCGTGTGTATGGGGCATAAGCCTACCATAAAAACCAATCAGATTCCAGATGTCGATTTTTGATTGCGGTTTGGAAAGATGAATCTAGTCTTCGCTTCAGTTGCTCTCAACACCCCACACACAGACTTTTTTTTTTTTGTAATTTCAATATCAAGAGAAGTAGGGAACTTACCTGTATAATTGGCGCCCCTGAAGCTGCAATGTAAAGAAGTTTTAGAAAGTTAAATTCTCATCACCAATATCTCACATACATACAAGTCACAGTTGGACCAACCAATTCCTTTTGAACACTATACATCAGGGGTCTCCAAACTGCGGCCTGAGGGCCAGATGTGGCCCTTTGCTAGCCTTTATCTGGCCCTTAGTGCACTATTCCTCCCACTGACACCAACAATGGGGCACTATTTTTTCCACCGATACCAATGATGGGATACTATTCCTCCTACTAATAGGGGCACTACTTCTTCTACTGACCACCAACCTTTAAGGCCATATTTATTCTCACTGATGCTGGGCCCATGACATTTTCTGCCCCCCACTGGCCACAATCCGGCCCTCCTAAAGTCTAAAGGACAATAAACTGGCCCTTGATTTGAAAAGTTTGGAGACCCCTGCTATACATAATTGATTGGGATAGGGAAAAGCCATCATTTAGCTTAGCCAGCAGTTGGATGGAAATGTTGATGTTTATATTTCCCTACTAGAGTCTTCATATACAGTAGTTTAGCCTACCAGCAACTACACAAAAGAGAAATACCAATTGCAGGTAACGTGGGACTTTAGAGTGATCAGTTGCCTGACTATGCAATAACTAGTTATACAGCCGACACATTTTTTACATTTTTTTTGCAAACTTGGAAACCACCTAGGGGGACATGAAGGCCCTCATAGCTAGCATCAGACTCCCAGGTGGCCCAATACTGAAAAATGCGTCTATTTCAGATATTTTTTGCCTACCGCTATTGTATTTCCAAGAAATTGGCCAGTGTCGAAGTGTCAGGCTACACTACAGCCATTCTTCACAATATGGCAGAATGTATGGAATCATGTGACTGCTACACACATATCTCTAAATTATCTTTTAATGACAATCAACATTAAGAATATTAGTTACCTTAAAGTGGAAGTAACCCCTCCTATCGTTTTCAGCCAAGGAATCTGCCATCTTGGCCTCTGATTAATCTACAATTGCCATGATGCTGCACATGTGATCAGTTATGACTCCAGCCATTGGATGGTTTGACAGTCTGGTTGAGAGCACAACCAATGGGACGGTTACATTCCCGGCACATGGCGGAAAAGTTACTCTTATTTGAAACGGTTAAATAGATGGGTTTTCTTCCACTAATACAATACACGCTCTGTTGCTGGTACAATTACTGCTGGTAGTTACACAGCTATGCAGCTCACGTCTCTGCTTTGCACACCTGACCTCATTAGTGAAGCTTATAGTGAGGCTCAAATCACACCCATGCCTTTACACACATGAACTTTAATGGCATCCCAGTCTTAGTCTGTAGGGTTCAATATTAGGTTTCCCACCCTTTGCAGCTATAACAGCTTCAACTCTTTTGGAAGGTGTTTTGCTTGAGTTTATCTAGTAAGATTACTTTGCGGTATAAGCAAGGAAGCTCAGACCTGTGCCGTGTATAAATGTGCTTTTACTATACAAAAATTCTGTACATTACAATATAAGGAATACAGTACAACATAGGTGTCAAACACAAGGCCCGCGGGCCGAATCTGGCCCTCCATGCCATTTCATGTGGCCCTCACAGCTGCAGGAGAGCTCCAGCCCTCCTCTGGTCCTACTCCCGACTCTTACTTTCTGCTTTCAAGCAATGCATCCAGCTTCTTCCCAGCAGCAGCATAAGGAAATTGGGGTGCACTGTAATGTAAGTGAGAGTAGGGGACTCTGGTGGTGGGGTGGCTCCTGACATTAATGTAAAGGGGAGGAGATGCGCTGGACATCTAATCTAAGGGTCCTTTCACACTAGCGGACCGTTCGTCCGCTCATTACAAGTCCGTTAACGGACTTGTAATGAAACCCTATGGGAACACGTCCGTTAGCGGATGGAGCATCCGCTAGCGTCCGCGTCAGTCAGGATCCGCTTTTCCGAACGGAAGAAACCCTATTTTTCTTCCGTTCGGCGGAGCGGAACTGATGCAGACGGACAGACTGTCCGTCTGCATCAGGTTCCCCATAGGGCAGAGCGGAGCAGAGACAGGGCGGTCCCTGCACTGTGTGCGGGGACCGCCCTATCCGCCGACAGCTGAGCGGGGACCCCCGCTGAGCCGACGGAGACACGCGGAGCGGACCCGGAAACGGTCCGCTCCGTGTGAAAGAGCCCTTACAGATACAACCGGCCCTTTTGAGGGCAATCATAATGCTGATGCGTCTCACAATGAAATTGAGTTCGACACCCCTGCAGTACAAGACTGACAGATATATCAAACAAGATGCCTAAAAAATAAGCAGAAACTTATTGAACTTATAAGCAATCCCAGACGAGCCCCCAATTGTTTTTTGTGTCTATCTAGCAAGGATACTTTGTTGTTTAAGCAAGGAAGCTCAGACCTCTGCAGTGTACAGATGTGCTTTGACTAAACAAAAATGCTTTATATACAAAACTATTACAAATACAGTATGAGACTTGCAGATATATAAAGCAAAATGCCTAGCAAATAAGCAGATACTATGGTCTGTAACCAGCCAGAAGATACTTTTGCCTGATCTCCAGCAACTGCTTAAGAAGCCAGAGTTCTCGTTGTCAATGGAGATCACGAACATGCAGTAATCAAAGTTAAGTAACTATTAAGCGTATTTCTACTGTTACATACCATAGTTTCTGCTTATTTGCTAGGCATCTTGCTTAATAGATCTGTCAGTCTCGTACTGTATTTGTAATAGTTTTGTATGTAAAGCATTTTGTTTAGTAAAAGCACATTTGCACACTGCAGAGGTCTGAGCTTCCTTGCTTATACCGCAAAGTAACCTTGCTATAAAGACGCAAGCAAAACAGAAGGCTGCCCACAAGGTTTAGGAGGGTGTCTTATGGGAATGTTTGACCATTCTTCCAGAAGTGCATTTGTGAGATCAGGCACTACTGTTGGATTAGAAGGCCTGGTTCGCAGTCTCCGCTCTAATACATTCCAAAATGTGTTTTATTGGGTTGAGGCGGGACTCTCTGCAGGCCAATCAAGTTCCTCCACCCCAAACGCGCTAATCCATGTCTTTATGGACCTTGCTTTCTGCACTGGTCCAAATCATTTAGTAGAGGGGGGATTATAGTGTGGGGTTGTTTTTCAGAGGTTAAGCTTGGCACCTTAGTTCCAGTTAGGGAAACTCTTAAGGCATCACCATACCAAGACATTTTGGACAATTTCATGCTGCCAACTTTGTGAGAACAGTTTGGAGACGGCCCCTTCCTGTTCCAACATGACTGAGCACCAGTGCACAAATCAAGGTCGATAAAGACATGGATGAGCGAGTTTGGGGTGGAGTCCTGACCTCAACCCAATAGAAAACCTTTGGGATGAACGAGAGCAGAGACTGCAAGCCAGGCCTTCTTGTCCAACATCAGTGCCTGGCTCCATAAATGCTCTTCTGGAAGAATGTACACACTCCTAAACCTTGTGACCAGCCTTCCCAGAAGAGTTGAAGCTGTTATAGCTGCAAAGGGCGGAGCCAACTCAATATTGAACCCTACGAACTAAGACTGGGATGCCATTAAATGTAATGTGCGTGTAAAGGCAGGTGTCCCAATACTTTGGTAATATAGTGTATATGCGAATGGGATGCATCTTTAAATCGCATCCGATTGACAAGACACATGGAATAACATTTATTTCCATTGAAGCTGGTTGCATTTATGCGGCACATCCGCAGTGCGAATTGAAAGAGTCCTGTGCGTTTTCTGAGCACTGCGATGCAGTTTAGGTGTGAATTTCAGTCTCATCGAGTTATATGGGAACACTTCTGAATAGCATATGTGTTTAAGATTCAGATCAGGATTTCAGCACAGATTGCGCTCCTACTACAGGAGTTGACATCATGGCCCGGATTCACAGACATCGGTGCATATTTATGCCGCCGTAGCGTATCTCATATACGCTACGCCGACGTAGCGCAGAGAGGCAAGCACTGGATTCACAAAGCCAGTGCTGCCAAATCTGCGCTGGGTTTCCAAGGCGCAAGCCGGTGTATGTGGAAGTGGGCGTGAGCAATGCAAATGAGGCGTGACCCAATGCAAATGATGGGCTGAGTCTCAGACAGATACGTATAATGAACGGCGCATGCGCCGTCCCGTGGACGCATCCCAGTGGCGCATGCTCAGAATCACGTCGGATCTACTCCCTAAGATAGGACGGATCACTGCCTACGGCGTGAACGTAACCTACGCCTAGTCATATTCACGTCCAACGTAAACGACGTAAAATACGCCGGCTTGTGTTCCCTGGTGCAGCCCTTTACATGGATGCTGCTGACTTACACCTCCTTTATGGGGCTTAACTTTACGCCGGACGTATGACTTTACGCGCACTGCGTCGGACGGACGTACGTTCGTGAATCGGCGTATTTCTCCTTCATTTGCATATGTGAATAGAAAATCAATGGGAGCGCCAAATACGTCCAGCGTAAATATGCGCCCACTCTACGCCAGCGTAGGCAAGTTACGTCGGTCGGATGAAGCCTATTTTCTGGCGTATCTTAGCTTTGTGGGCACAGCACACCGATACGATGGTGCATATTTGCACTTACGCTGCGTATCTCGAGATACGTCGGCGCAAGTGCTTTGTGAATCCGGGCCCATGTGTCTACTATGTATTGGCCAGCAATGAAAATGCAGCTGTGACAAAATTCCGGTCCTGATCCTTGCAAATTTGCATCAAAACTGCAAAACGCACCTGAACCACCGAACAAATGCTTTTATTATTTGCAGTGAAAATGGACATACAATTCGCACCAGACACGTGTGACTCCAGGCTGAGGCTTCAAGCCCGCACCTGATCAACCTGTCCGTTTGTCCATGCCATGTGTTAGAGGTCCTTAGTCTGTGACTTCTGACGGTTCACGCCTTGGATTATTTCTGTGCATTTTTTTAACTGAGCTTATAATTAGTCTGTCTGTGCTTTTCCCCCGATCACCTCTGGTATTGTCACTCATTGTTCTGTTTACCTGTCTGGAACCCGGACTCTCCCTATGTCTGATCTGGTGATCAGTCAGCTGACTCAGCTACTGTATCTTGTATGCCGTGGCTACCTGTTAACAGACCTGCACCACTTTAGCATCTAACCTGCCTGTAGTCAGCATTTGCCTCTGGCAACACAGAGGCTTAAAGTGATTGTAATTGTAAAAAAAAAAATATATATATATCAAGAATAATAAAACATGCATACTTGGTTTTGAAAAGAACAGCCCTAATCCTCCTCTTCTTGGGTCCCCCATCAGCACTCCTGCCTCCTCCACCCCCCCGGAGTGCCTGATAGCAAGCCACTTGCTATCGGGCACTCATGCAGGCTAATTTTTCTAAACCTCGCTGTCTGCGTCTATCGATGCAGAAAGCTCGGTCCTGCCCCCTGCTCCATCATGGGGGATTGACCGCATCGGGAGCCTATGGCTTCAGCTGTTGTCTCTGAGCCAATGAAGAGGGAGAGAGCAGAGCAAACCTCTGCTCTCGAGCACCTTGCTGGATCGAGATTGAGCTCAGGTAAGTATAAGGGTTTTTTATGGGGGGGGGGGGGTGCATACAGAAGACTTTATGCATTAAAGTGGTTGTAAAGGCACAAGGTGTTTCCCCTTTTTGCATTCTATGCATAAAACCTTCTGTGTGCAGCATCCCCCCCTCTAATACTTACCTAAGCCCCCTCTCGATCCAGCGATGTCCACAAGAGCCTTGGTCCTTGGGGGACTCGCACTCCTGATTGGCTTTTGGTGGCAGCGGAAGCCATTGGCTCCCCCTGCTGTCAATCACAGCCAGTGAGCCAATAAAGGAGGTGGAGGGGCCTGGGCTGAGCCACAGCTCCGTGTGTGAATGGACACACAGAGCCACGGCTCGGAAGCGAACTTGCTTGGGTGCTGTTCCTCTGGGGGCACCCAGCAGGAGGGAGAGGCCAGGAGCGCCAGTGTGGGACCTGAGAAGAGGAGGATCCGGGCTTCTCTGTGCAAAACCATTACAGAGAAGGTAAATATGACATGTTTGTAATTTTAGAAAGAAAAAAAAACGAACAATTTAATATCGCTTCAAAGTGGTTGCAAAGTCAGAAGGTTTATCATAATGCCTTCTATGCATTAAGATAAAGAGCCTTCTGTGCTCAGCCCCTCTAATACTTACCTGAGCCCCTTCTCTATCCAGTGATGATGCAGGAGTGTCTCGGCAAGGCCTGAGACTCTCACTTCTCATTGGCTGAGACGACAGTGTGTGGCATTGGCTGTGGCTGCCATCAATCAAATTCAGTGAGCCAACGAGGAGAGAGAGAGGGACACATGGAGTTGTGACTCGGCTCTGATGCCCCCATAGAAAGATGCTTGCTGTGGGGGCACTCAACAGGTGGGAGGGGCCAGGAGCATCGAAGAGGAGGATCTGGGCTGCTCTGTGCAAAACCATTACACAGAGCAGGTAAGTATAACACGTTATAGAGCGGTAAAGCGACGCTAAAATGAGCGGCGCTTTACTACAAATGCGGACCCAGTGTGAAAGGGGTCCTAAATATCGTTTGAGAATCTCTAAACACAATGTGGGTGAAGGGGCATGTGGGTGCTTCTTATATTTTTGGGGTAAACTGAGACCCCCCCCCCAAATATGAACAATGACTCACCTTCGGATGAATCGCTATTAAACTTTGCAGAGTCTCTTTATCCAGGAAATCCGCTACGGTTCTGCAAACGATATTAGGAATTAATTGATAAATATTAGTGCCCTGAAGTGTGATTGTTACATTTAGTGCATGAAGAGACTCCATAGACACAATATAGCCCAGTCAATGAGGATACCCCCCCCCCCCCCCCATTCATGACCAGGCCATTTTTTGCTATTCAGCACTGCGCTACTTTAACTAGAATTCCGCGGTCGTGCAATGCTGTACCCCAATAAATACGTATATATTTTTTCCACACAAATAGAGCTTTTCTTTTGGTGGTATTTTCACCAGCCAGATCACTTTTCCTAAGCACACAGAGCTCTGTGTGTTTGTAAACACAGAACTCTGTGTGTGATTGGACACAGCCAATCAGCTGATTTCAGCCAAAATCATTGGCTGAAATCTGCTGCCAAACTCGTGCCGTGTCCAATCACAGCATGGGTCGGCAGGGGAGGGGCGAACCCTAAACCCAGGCCCGACGTACAGGTACGTGGTTGAGCTTGCACCTGCCGCTGGCTCACAGTATATTTACCTTGAGCGGTTGGCAGATGGTGAAATGAATAACATAAAACCACAGTGCGAAAATGTTATGGTAAGCCTTCTCAGTAGAGTGGAGGTTGTTATAACCACAGAGAGAGGTCAACTCCAGAATAATGCCCATGGTTTTGATATGGGATGTCCAACAAGCTTATATGCAGTGGGTCTGATGGTTTAGTGACCAGGGATCTCAAACTGGTTGCCCTCCAGCTGTTGCTAAACTACAAGTCCCATGAGGCATTGCAAGGCTGACAATTACAAGCGTGACTCCCTCAGGCAGAGGTATGATGGGACTTGTAGTTTCGCAACAGCTGGAGAGCCGCCAGTTTGAGACCCCTGATCACTAAACCATCAGACCCACTGCATATAAGCTTGTTGGACATCCTATATCAAAACCATGGGCATTATTCTGGAGTTGACCTTTCTCTGTGGTTATAACAACCTCCACTCTACTGAGAAGGCTTACCATAACATTTTGGGGGGCGTCTGTGGGAATCTGTGCCCATTTGTGAGCTCAGGTACCGATGTTAGATGAGAAGCTCCGACTCGCATTCAGCTCTAATTTATCCCAAAGGTGTTCAGTAGGGTTCAGGTCAGGGCTCTGTACATGCGAGTTCCTCCTCAGCAAATGGGTCAAACTATGTCTTGATGATTTCTGAGAAACTCAAGTGACCCGTACAGAGCCCTGACCCCAACCCTACTGGGCAGCTTTGGAAAAAATTTAACTTGCTTCGCATACCCGCTCAGCCAATAGAGCATTTGTGAGGTCAGGTACAGATATTGGATGAGAAGACCTGGAGAGCCATCGGGTCTCCAATTCATCCCAATGGTGTTCCCAAAATTTATCCCAAAGGGTTAATGTCAGGGCTCTGTACAGGACACTAAAATTCCTCCACACCAAGCTGGCCACACCATGTCTTTATGGATCTGGCTTTATACCCTTCACTGGGAACATCTCTATTCAATTATTTGGAGGGGACGGTCTGTGTAGTTATGGATGATTTGGCCACACATGGTATGTCCATCTGAAGATCAGGCAATACAAACAATAGAAAGATAAAAATGTAAAAATTCTGTTACCTGTTACTCTGAACCGCCAGCTTATAAAGTGCATGGGTGATTTCAGCACAGGCCAAGATGGCGCCATGGCGTGTGTGCAAATCCGTGCCGGTAGCCAAAGGGAGGAGCTGAGGCAGCACTGCAATACAAAATGTCACATCATTGATTGTACTTTCTGCACACCTCCCAACTTTATGAGATGGGAATGAAAGACACCTATTAGCAAAAGTATGTAGGCAAAGGACACACCCCCTGCCACGCCCCCTAAAAGGAGAATTACACCAAAAAGATGATGATTAGTTAAACCCAAAAGCGTTTTACCATTCCTTTATATTGACTTTTGAAATTAAACAAAAATAATTAAATCTTCAGTCATATCAGATATAAATAGGTTCTTACCGGTTTTAATCATGTATTCGGGTGCGATCGGCGTTAGGTTGTGAAGGGTCTTTGTGGTAAGCTCTCGTATGACGCTGCAGAGAAAACAGATTTGTTTAATACGTTTCGTTTCCCCCCAATCTATTCTTCATAATTAAACTTGTGGTCAATCCCTAAGAGGCCAGGGAAAAAACCCCCCCCCCCCCCCCCTCACAAATTCAGATAAACTCCAAACATTGATTATGCAAGAATGGACGGCCATCAGTCAGGATGTGGCCCAGAAGTTGGTTGGTAGCATGTCGGGGGGAATTACAGAAGTCTTGAAAAAGAACACTTTAAGTGCTGTTAAATTCTGCCTAAACTCTCCTGGTAGGAAGAAGCATAACCCTAATGTCAAAGAAGGCTGTGTCCGTCTATGAACGGAAGAGAAAAGGGTCAACACTGCAAATATTGACTCTTTGCATAAACTTCATGTCATTGTCAATAAAGGCCTTTGACACTTATGAAATGCTTATAATTATACAGTGGAACCTCGGATTACGAGGATAATCTGTTCCAGGAGAATGCTCGTAATCCAAAGCACTCGCATATCAAAGCGAGTTTCCCCATTGAAGTCAATGGAAACTAAAATAATTTGTTCCAAATTGACTTCAATGGCATGCAATACCGCATGTGGCCGGAGGTGGGGGGGGGGGACCTCAGAAACAGCCGGAAAGGCCCGAGAACATCTCGGCAGACCTCGGAAACAGAGTATTTTCATGCTATTCCGAACATTTGCTGGGATCGGTACTGTTCGGCTCCGGCGCCCCCCCCCCACTCCAGGCCAAACGTGGTACTGCACACCGCTTTGGCCGGAATCCTGCTAGTTTTGCGAGAAAACACTCACAAACCGAGTTAGGATTTTAAAAAATACAATGCTCGTATTGCGAAACGCATGTTACTCGCAATCCGAGGTTCCACTGTTCTTCAGTATCCAATATACTGACAAAAAACACAAAAAACACTGAAGCAGCAGACTTTGTAAAAAAATAATATTTGTGTCATTCGCCTTGGCTGTACGTTTACTTATATTTCTTTCCCTTTTAGGAAGACTACTATGATAAAAATAAATGAGTATTATCACAAATATATTTTTTTTTTTGTATAAAACGGCAATATGATATAAAGATTAGAAAATTGCCTAAACCAGCCCAGCAAAGGAGACATTTTATTATTAGTTTCTACGGAAGAAGCTGAACACAATTAAGTCTTTGAAGACGAAAGCGGCTCAGATTCAGGCAATGACAGGTGTAATGTCGCTTCCACAACGACTTGGATCATTAAAGCGAATTGATGAAAACAATAAACAATGACGATCGGCGAGGAGGAAAGTCACAAGTGTCGGATGGGAGTCAAAGCACGCGGTTTTATTGGGGTTTTAGGATGAAGGGACGGCGCTCGGGAACTTAGGTGTGAGTTAATAACTGCCACAAAAAGGCAAAATATATGATGTCAGAGGGACGGGATAAAAGCGGCTATTGTGTATAGAGGAGGCAGAGATCACAGGAGCCTTCTATACACAACAACATCAAATGGGCTAAAGAACCCGAGGAAAGGGAAAAGCTTTACTGTCTAATACAGTCCTCCGGGACCAATCACAATGGTTTATTAAGTCATCGTTTTTTGGGGATAGTTAATTAAAGCCAACTCCAGCCAAACCGCTTTAATTTCTCGTGGACGCTCTAGAGCCGATGATGGAAATTCTTCACCCAATGACAATATACAGTTGAGTGGGGAAGTTTTAGAACAGCCGTGTTATAGCCGAAATACAGCTACGGCGCAGCTCTCTAGTTCTGAAAAGGGGGTGCGCATAGACGCCCACCCAGAACCCCACCCCTTGGGGGGTGCATCAAGCGTGCGCTGTGACTGCTGTGTCCTTTGGATACAAATAGACTTGCCGGTTGTCGGCAGTCCTTTGCTCACATGCTGTGTCTTGTGTGAGGAAAGGAGAAGTGATAACCGGCAAGACTCTCAGTACATTCTTTACACTGAATCCGTTCCCCGATCATATCTGTGCAGCCCCATCAGTACGGCCCATTTGTGCTCCATCACTGTGGCCCATTAGTGCCTTTTTAGCAGGCCCGGACTGGCCATAAGGCATACCGGGCATATGCCCGGTGGGCCGCATGTCACGTCTCCCCCAGTTTAACATGCAGGGGGGTTGTCTGTGTAACAAACTGTGGGGGGCTGTGTAAAGTAAAGGGGTCCAGAGGTGCAGGGTGCTGTGTAAAGTAAAGGGGTCCAGAGGTGCAGGGTGCTGTGTAATGTAAAGGGGTCCAGAGGTGCAGGGTGCTGTGTAATGTAAAGGGGTCCAGAGGTGCAGGGTGCTGTGTAATGTAAAGGGGTCCAGAGGTACAAGGTGCTGGAACACCACATCACATCATTAACCGCCCCGCCCCCCCCCCCCCCCCGGGGCTACTCAGTCTAAAATGCCCGGGCCTATTTTTTGTCCCAGTCCGGGCCTGCCTATCAGTACGGCCCATTAGTGCCCTGACAGTACAGCTTATCAGGTGCAATCAGTGCAGAATCAGAAGCGCCCACCAGTGCAGCCTCAACAGTGCCCACCAGTGCAGCCTCAACAGCGCCCACCAGTGCAGCCTCAACAGCGCCCACCAGTGCAGCCTTAAAGCGATAGTAAACCACGGCAAAAAAAAAACCTGCAAGACAATAGCATAATGTGCTAGTATGCAGGCTAGCTGAGAGTCAGGTGCTGGTCCAGGCATGTGGATGGATCCCGACTGCATTGTCTCGATCTTGCCTGGCTCTGTGACATCAGCCGACAGCGGGCTTTAGCTGAAAACGGGTCACAGGAGGGTAGAACGGACTGATCCATAGGGGGAAGTACAGACAAACGAGCTTTCCCCCGTACTTCTCCTTTAATACTCGATTGGCTGCTTTCTGTGTTCAGACACGTCCAATGCGACATGTCCCCCAAAATTCTCGCCGCGGTTATTTATGATTTTCTGGTGTCACAACACATTATTATTACATAGACAGGCATATTGCTATAACAATAAGTGCAGTGCATGTTTGTGTAACCTTGTATGACCTGCAGGCTCGTTTCATTCTCTTGCTGCAGATATTGTATACATGACAAGAATGTTGCTGGTGGCAGTACTATTCTTCACCTGAGATTTGTGGTATTTTCAGTTACACCTGTTTATCTGGTTTTGGTTTTCTTTTTTCCACAGGTGAGTGGCTGCAGTGTCCGGGACGCTGTACTGTAACCAGAGCCAGCCCTGCGGGTCGTATTTACTGCGTGATAATTGATTTGTGTCACTGATTATAAAGGACGTCTGCAGGCCTTACAGTACAAGAGGGGGGGGGGGGGGGTAACTGCAAGCTCATTAGACAAGAGGACACGGGGGGGTAACTGCAAGCTCATTAGACAAGAGGACACGGGGGGGGGGGGGGGTAACTGCAAGCTCATTAGACAAGAGGACACGGGGGGGGGGGGGGGGGGGGGTAACTGCAAGCTCATTAGACAAGAGGACACGGGGGGGGGGGGGGTTAACAGCAATCTCATTAGACACACAAGATATTATGGGGGGGCATTTATCAAGCAAACTAGCGAGAGAATTATAGGCAAATCAGGCTGCCTTTCAGGGCATTTGCGACCCGCGTGCCTCCAATTCCGGGCAGCCAACTGCACCAGCTTTGGACAGGTGTGAGACAGATTTATCCTGTGTGAGACCCGGCCACTGTCAGAATCCAGGAGAAAATGATGCCGGGTTCACATTGAGGCATAAAAGGAGAAGTACGGGGAAAGCTCATTTGGCTGTACTTCTGCTGTGGATCACAGGAGTGAAGTCCGTTCTGCACTCCTATGACCCGTTTTCAGCCAACAACGGGCTGAAGCCCACTGTTGGCTGACATCACAGAGCCGGTCAAGGCTTGAGCAAGATCGCGATGATGAAGTCTGGATCCGCCCACATGCCTGGATCGGTACTCAGGTCAGCCTCTCAGCAAGCCACTGAGAGCCTGAGCCGTCCACTCCAATCTCCTCCACAGCCCAGCGCTCCAGTCAGGGAAGGGAGGGGGGTTTCAGAGGCTTCGAGACTTTGGTTTCTGAGCAGAGAAAGACGTTTTTTTAGATATTCTATAGTCCTAGATTGGGGCCTGTTTAGGGTTCTAAAGTGTCTTGGGTGTGACAAAACCTTCAATCCTGTGTCTGGACTTTACTGGGTCCCTGCAGCACGTGTGAGTACACAGCTGTACAAGCCTGAGGATATCTCAGAGCTACTGGTTTGGAGACAGGCGGTCTCACCCAGGGGTCAGAGGGGCGCCAGCCAAGAATCTAGAGACATGTGGTCTCACCCAGGGGTCAGAGGGGTGCCAGCCAGGAATCAAGAGACACGAGGTCTCACCCAGGGGTCAGAGGGGCGCCAGCCAGGTATCAAGAGACATGAGGTCCCACGCAGTGGTCAGAGATGGCCCAGCCAGGAGACAGGTCTTGTATCAGGAGTCAGGAGACAGAGGCTCTCACCCAGGGGTCAGAGGCACCCCAGCCAGGTCGTCTCACCCAAGGGTCAGAGGGGCGCCAGCCAGGAATCAAGAGAAAGGAGGTCTCACCCAAGGGTCAGAGGCACCACAGGCAGGAGAGAGGAGGTCTCACCCAAGGGTCAGAGGCACCCCAGTCAGGAGACAGGTGGTCTTATGAATCAGGTGGGCTCCTATCAGGGTGTCAGAAGAACCTCTATCCAGAGCCTAGGAGTCTGGTGGACCGTTATTGCGGTGTCAGGGGAACCTCTATCCAGAGTTTAGGAGTCTGATGGGATGTGGAGGGGGTGGGAGCGGCTGGCTCTGGCTAGCTGAGAGCCTGAGCCAGGTGCTGGTCCAGGAAAACCTCTACTCAGAGGCTCCTATTGGGGTGTCAGAAGAAACCTCCAGCTCTGCAACTCTCATTGGCCCTCTAATGACTCATCCCCCCTCCCCTCCTGGCAAAATTTCACAAGACAATTCTGTGTCTGGATTTTACTGGGTGCCTGTAGCACGTGTGAGTACACAGCTGTGCAGGGTCGTTCTACACTCAAGCCTGAGAGGATAGCTCAGAGCTCCCAGTTTGGAGACAAGAGGTCTCACCCAGGGGTCAGAGGAGCGCCAGTCAGAAATCAAGAGACATGAGGTCTCACCCAGGGGTCAGAGATGCCCCAGCCAGAAGACGGGTCTTGTACCAAGAGTCAGGAACTTTCACCCAGGAGTCAGAGGGGTGCCAGCAAGGAATCAAGAGGCAGGAACTCTCACCCAGGGGTCAGAGGGGTGCCAGCCAGGAATCAAGAGACATAAGGTCTCACCCAGGAGTCAGTGGGGCGCCAGCCAGGAGACAGGTCTTGTGTCAGGACGTTTCACCCAAGGGTCAGGGGAGCGCCAGTCAGGAATCAAGAGACATGAGGTCTCACCCAGGGGTCAGATATGCCCCAGCCAGGAGACGGGTCTTGTACCCGGAGTCAGGAACTTTCACCCAGGAGTCAGAGGGGTGCCAGCCAGGAACTCTCACCCAGGGGTCAGAGGGGTGCCAGTCAGGAATCAAGAGACAGGAGCTCTCACCCAGGAGTCAGTGGGGCGCCAGCCAGGAATCAAGAGGCAGGAACTCTCACCCAGGAGTCAGAGGGGTGCCAGCCAGGAACTCTCACCCAGGGGTCAGAGGGGTGCCAGCCAGGAATCAAGAGACATGAGGTCTCACCCAGGGGTCAGAGATGCCCCAGCCAGGAGACAGGTCCTGTACCAGGAGTCAGGAAACAGGGGCTCTCACCCAGGGGTCAGTGGTGCGCCAGCCAGGAATCAAGAGATATGAGGTCTCACCCAGGGGTCAGAGATGCCCCAGCCAGGAGACAGGTCTTGTGTCAGGAGGTCTCACCCAAGGGTCAGGGGAGCACCAGCCAGGAATCAAGAGACATGAGGTCTCACCCAGGGGTCAGAGATGCCCCAGCCAGGAGACAGGTCTTGTACCAGGTGTCAGGAGCTCTCACCCAGGGGTCAGAGGGGCGCCAGTCAGGCGACAGGAGGTCTCATGAATCAGATGGGCTCCTATCAGGGTTTTAGGAGAACCTCTATCCAGAGCCCAGGAGTCTGGTTGGCTTCTACTGGGGTGTCAGAAGAAACCTCCAGCACTCATTGGCCCTCTTATGACTCATCCCCCCCTCCCTTCCTGGCAAACTCTCACGAGAGTGAGAGAGAGAGCTGTGCATGATGTAATAAGCCTAGGCTAATGACCAGAAAAGAAATAGGAAGTGTTTTACTATCCAAAGATAAAACAACAAGGGCAGAAGATTTCATAGATGGAAAGATCGAAAAAGGTCCGCTTTAAAAAAATATATCCACACAAATGAGTTTATTTTTTTACTTATATCAGCTCTGCAGAATGGATTCAGGAAAAGCCACATAAACTTGTATCTAAAGCCTTTAGTTTGCGGCTCTCATCCAGTGCCCATGATGATGACAGAGGGACAAGCTGATCCCAGGAGCAGCGCACTGACCTTTCAAGCTGTCCAGCAGACTGGAGACACAAACATTGATCCCTGAGGGTGCCGTCACCGCTTGGACAGCGTGGCCTAACATGTCAGAGCACAGCACAGGTTACTATAAACAGTCAATGCGTGCAAACAATACAACGCTCGGGGCATCAATACCGCCCCAGGGACCGCATCCCACGCCTCCCAGTCTGCTCCAGCCAAACACCGTTTCTTTAAGTCAACCCTTTAAAATATAGGAAAACGTTAGATAACCAGGAAAAAAAAACAGTTTATTTGTGTAGTAAACACCCATCCCCCACCACCTACAGATACCAGAGAGCGGCCAGTAAAAGCTTGGACTCAAATGCCGCGTACACACGCTCGGGATTTCCGACAATAAATGTTTGACGTGACCTTGTTGTTGGAAAATCCGAAAATGTGTAGCTCCTTCGGACGTTTGCTGGTCGGAATTTCCAACAACAAAAATTTGAGAGCCGGTTCTCAAATTTTCCCAACAACAAAACTTGTCATCGGAAATTCCGACCGTGTGTACACAATTCAACGCACACAAATTCTACGCATGCTCGGAATCATCGAACTTCATTTTTCTCGGCTCGTCGTAGTGTCGTACGTCACCGCGTTCTTGACGTTCGCAAATTTCCGACAACATTTGTGTGACCTTGTGTATGCAAAACGTATGCAAGATCGCAAAAAAATCCACGGTTTTGATGTCGGAATGTCCGATCGTCTGTACGCGGCAAAATCCTACTTATTCAGGTAGAATGATACACATTGAGATAGTCCTTGCTGAAGCGTCTGACTTTCGATCCTTCTATGGCCAGCTTAACGTAGTTTTAAAGGCTACAGGTGTTTTACCTTCATGCAATCTTTGCATTAAGGTACAAAAACTTTTAAGTGCAGCTACCCCCCCCCCCCCCAACCCCCACCCAAAAAACTTACCCGAGCCTGATCTGGGTGCAGCGCTGTGCACAAGAGCAGAGGTGCTGCCCTCTCTCTCTCTCCCTCCTCACTGGACCCGGTGAGAGCAGCAAGAGCCATTCACTCAGCGGCCAGCCCAAGATCCACTGTGTGTGTCAACAGACATACACGATATTACCAAAAGTATTGGGACGCCGGCCTTTACACGCACATGAACTTTAATGACATCCCAGTCTTAGTCCGGAGGGTTCAATATTGAGTTGGCTCCGCCCTTTGCCGCTATAACACCTTCATCTCTTCTGGGAAGGCCGTCCACAAAGTTTAGGAGGGTGTCTATGGGAATGTTTCACCGTTCTTCCAGAAGAGCATTTGTGAGGTCAGACACTGATGTTGGAGAGAAGGCCTGGCTCACAGTCTCCACTCTAATTCATCCCAAAGGTGTTCCTATTGGGTTGAGGTCAGGACTCTGTCACGTTCCTCCACCCCAAACTGACTCATCCATGTCTTTATGGACCTTGTTTTCTGGACTGGTAGCCATGACTAAGCACTGATCGCAGTGCGAAACGCGTAGGCTGTATCCCACCCTTTGCTGTTATTTGTAGTGCATTTTCCATCAAAAATTTATTTTTTAAAATAAAGACAACCTAAGGTTTTTTTTGGAAGTGCGGCTGTCCATCCTTTCAGCTTCTACATTTTGGTGCGCAGTCATGTTGGAACAGGAAGGGGCCGTCCCCAAACTCCTCCCACAAAGTTGGGAGAATGAAATTGTCCAAAATGTCTTGGTATGCTGACGCCTTTACTGGAACTAAGGGGCCAAGGCCAACCCCCGAAAAACAACCCCCACACCATAATCACCCCTCCACCCCACACCATAAGGGGGAAGGGGATGAGGATGGGGGGTTGTTTTTCAGGGGTTTACCAAGGAGCTCCTCAATCATTGGACACGCTCACTGGACAAAGGCATCTGCCACTCCCAGAAGTGTTGAATGTCGAAGAGACTGACGCATGCTGTAACATTTGGAAGGAGCAAAGACGGGAGACATGGGCCCCCCGGAGACATGGGCCCCCCGGAGACATGGGCCCCCCGGAGACATGGGCCCCCCGGAGACATGGGCCCCCCGGAGAGGTGGGCCCCCCGGAGACGTGGGCCCCCGGAGAGGTGGGCCCCCCGGAGACGTGGGCCCCCGGAGAGGTGGGTATATCATCTTTTCTGCTGCAGAGAAAAGGGCGCTTCATTTTTTTTTTAGCCACCGACAGAGTCCCATTTATTGGAGGTTTTATAGATTTATTATGAACTCACCCGTCCCAGTGGTTGATCTTCATTTTCACCAAGTGATCGATCATCGGTGCAGTGTATTCTGGGAAACCAGCGACAAATACGCTAAAAAAAAAACGGAAAAAAAGAGTGAAAGAGACTCCTCAGTAATTATTGTTAGTAGAAAGCAAAATGACAAATCAGCGTCTGAAGAAAGATCCAAACGCAACTTTTGGTTGGGTTATGGAAGGGTTAGAACCCCTGTACAAGTTACCAAAGTGAAAGAAGAATGGAGCACCAAACCGTTTGCCGAGTCCAACACCAAAGTACTGCATTTGTTTCCTCCGATAATTTTAGCCAAAACATTTTAGGAGGTCTACAAGTGCCCTCTTCATTAAAGTGGTTGTAAACCTCAGACATGAAATATGAACAAAGCATATCCTTCTATAGCAGGGGTAGGCAACCTGGGGCCCTCCAGCTGTTGTGGAACTAAATTTCCTATGAGGCATTCCAAGGTTGGCAGTTACAATTACTCCCAGAGGCATGATGGCACTTGTAGTTCTGCAATAGCTGGTGGCCCCAGGTTGCCTACCCCTGCTCTATAGCGTGTACTTGTCTCGGTCCAGAGCACCAAGTGTCATTTCTCTGCATGAGTCACTTCTGACCGGTTTTCCTGACACCAGGAGAAAAAATAAAATAAAAGATGACAAGGGAGGGAGCTCCAGCACACAGCCTGTGATTTACATTCTCAGATCTGTTCCTGTGTGCTCTGTGAAGGGGGTGTGTCCTGTCCCTCCAATCAGCTCTCAGAGCTCTCATCACTGGGCTCTGCAGAGTGTAATTTCAGCTCTCCACCCCCTAGGGCAAGCCACATAAGAATCTATTTTCTTTCCTTCCACCTCGGGTGTAAGAAAAGAAAATATCTCTTGATTGTAGTCACTGCTGATGGGGGAATCCCTCCTTTGTCCCCATGTGTATTATGAGGTAACGGTGATCTATGTAGGGCAGCATGGGCCCATCTATTAGGAGCGCACGGGCGCCGCCCCCCCCCCCCCCCCCCATCCATGCGTCCAGCCCCCTAATCTACATGCATGGATTTCAATGGGGTTTATTTATCTTTTGAAGCACATGATTAGAGCCGGAGTCTCCAATTGGCTTAAAAAAAGGTTTGGCTTGGGGCGCAGAGCACTGCGCCCTGAACCCACCCAGTTGTGTGACAAAAGCAAATAAATATTTCGCTATTGTCACACTGGTTCTCCTCCTGGCCAACCAGGAAGCAGGTCCTGAGACCCGTCACACGATAGGCAGAAAGGACAGGTGATCCTATTGGAGGAGGAGGGAGGATACGCACGAGAAGCCGCTGCCCCTGTCGCCTTGAGGGAAGCGGATTCGCTGCGATTCACCCGAACGACCGGGGGGTGGGTGTATGGGGGCGGGTGCATTGTTTGACAACCCCCCCCCCCCCCCCCAAAAAAAAAAAACACACCACTGATATAGCGTTACCCATACAAGGACTCCATTCAGCCCACCAACAGAGGAATCCTCGAAATTCGGCTACAGTATTCAGACAGCCGACCTCTGCAGTGACTTCTGAACGCCGCCACTATTCAACCAACAAACTTTCACCCGGTTCCTTTGACCTTTCAATCAAACTCTGCAGATTTGGGTATAACGGGCATAGAGCGCCCTCAGCCCACGCCGATTCTACACAAAACCCAGCAGCTCCAACCTTCTATAGAGGCCGGCGGGTCTGTGAGAAGCAGCCATGGGATTCCACATTACCTGATGCTGAGGAAGCAACTGACTCGATTCCCAACGGCAAAATAGTCCGCTATGGTCAAGACGTCGATCCCGTGTGGAAAAGTACCCTATTAACATAGAAAGAAAATATTACACAATTTCCTGGTGCTTTCCATCTTCACAGAAGATAATTCTTTATGTAAACTAAACAGACTACAGATAGATGGGCGGGTTGGACAAGAGCAAGTTCATTCCCAATCTGTGGGACATCTAAAAAAAATAAAATGGAATCTGTAAAAAAAATTCAATAAAAACTTTGCCCATATTAACCAGATTTCTTCTTCCATAGAAACATATCAGTTGGTATTTACTAAAACTGGAGAGTGCAAAATCTGGTGCAGCTCTGCATAGAAACCAATCAGCTTCCAGGCTTTTTTTGTCAAAGTTTCCCGGAACATGCTGAAGTTGCCAATTGGTTACCATGCACAGATCTGCTGAACAGGGGTCTTAATGAGCTTGGGATCAGCTGAGCAGGGTTTCCAATGAGCTTGGGATCCGCTGAGCAGGGTGTACTAAGGAGCTGGGGATAGGCTTAGCAGGGTTACTAAGGATCTGGGGATAGGCTGAGCAGGGTTACTAAGGAGCTGGGGATAGGCTGAGCAGGGTTACTAAGGAGCTGGGGATAGGCTGAGCAGGGTTACTAAGGATCTGGGGATAGGCTGAGCAGGGTTACTAAGGAGCTGGGGATAGGCTGAGCAGGGTTACTAGGGAGCTGGGGATCCGCTGAGCAGGGTTACTAAGGAGCTGGGGATCCGCTGAGCAGGGGTACTAAGGAGCTGGGGATAGGCTGAGCAGGGGTACTAAGGAGCTGGGGATCCCCTGAGCAGGGGTACTAAGGAGATGGGGATCCCCTGAGCAGGGGTACTAAGGAGATGGGGATCCCCTGAGCAGGGGTACTAAGGAGCTGGGGATCCCCTGAGCAGGGGTACTAAGGAGCTGGGGATCCCCTGAGCAGGGGTACCAAGGAGCTGGGGATCCGCTAAGCAGGGGTACCAAGGAGCTGGGGATCCGCTAAGCAGGGGTACCAAGGAGCTGGGGATTCGCTAAGCAGGGGTACCAAGGAGCTGGGGATCCGCTGAACAGGGTCCTAATGATCTGGGGATCTGCTGAGCAGGGGTACTAATGATCTGGAGATCTGCTGAGCAGGGGTACTAATGATCTGGAGATCTGTTGAACAGGGGTAATAATGAGCTGGGGATCTGCTGAGCAGGGGTACCACTAAAACAAAATAGAAAATCAACACACAGGGCATTTGCCAAGCTTCAAAAAAGCACCAATAACATATAAAAAAGGCATGTTGAAGTGGTAGGTGCTTTAATGTGTGTTAAAGTCGATGCAAATGTAAACAAGCCCTACAAATGTCCCCTCACCCCCTTTGCTACCTATGCTGACTAACCTGTGTAAAAAAAAAAAATAATACATACACACATACTTACCTGTGTTCAGCCCGCTCCGGACGATTTGGGCGATTCCCCTGTTGGCCGACGGTGGCTGCAGGAGAGAGCAGAGGGCGTTCGACAACAGCTGTGAAATCATCACTAGGATGCCACGTCCCAGCCCTCGTCTCGCCCCGGCAGCCGCCTGCTGACACAGGGGAGTTGGATCATGTGACCGGACTGGGGTGGTCTGAACATAGGTAAGTATATACATTTTTACACAGGTTAGTCCCCATAGGTAGCAGGAGGGGATATTTTTGGCAGGAATTCTACTTTAAGTATATAGCTGAAAAATGATGCAAGGCCCTGAGGGCCCATTTCTGTTTATCCCAAAACCAGAAGGCTGCATAGAAGGAGTGAGCGCGCTGCATGCCGCCAAAAAAACAGCGTGACATGCCTGTTAGATGATTAATTGAACCTTTTACACTGTAGAGCCCCGGAGTGCATGCATTAGCCCTTGTCCATAGACATTCTCATAAAGGAAGATACGCCTTACGCTGCACAGCCAGCAACAGAGTACACTGCAGGATACACTATAAATACATTGTGTGTGTGTGTGTGGGGGGGGGGGGGGGGTTCCAGGTAAATAATAGTGGCAGTGGAGGGTCTCATCCCCGAACTAAATTCACAATATACACAAACATAGTGGGATTTTCTCCAGTGGACACAAATACCTGAGATAATAGGTTAAAAAAACAATCCAAAATTGCATTTCATCCAGTAAAAAGTTCAATAAAAACATGCTGTACATGCATGGACCTTGATACTACCAATCACCATCCACTAGGGGGATGAGAAATGCATAGCATTGAGTCTTGAAAAATTACGAATTTAGGTTGACGTGTTTCACGGAGACATCCGCTTCTTCAGGACCTCCTATGTCATTTACAGATAAATGTTAGTGTAATTTCTAAGAACAAAGATACCCATATGAAATTCATGTCAACTTGTATAAATAACAAATATCATCAAAAATCGATATCTGAAATATAAATTACTAACCACAAGAGGAAGGGGAGAGGAGAGAAAGGAGGGAAAAGAAGGGGAGGGAGAGAAAGGAGGCAAAACGAGGGGAGGGAGAGAAAGGAGGCAAAACGAGGGGAGGGAGAGAAAGGAGGCAAAACGAGGGGAGGGAGAGAAAGGAGGCAAAACGAGGGGAGGGAGAGAAAGGAGGCAAAACGAGGGGAGGGAGAGAAAGGAGGCAAAACGAGGGGAGGGAGAGAAAGGAGGCAAAACGAGGGGAGGGAGAGAAAGGAGGCAAAAGGAGGGAAGGGGAGAGGGAGAAAGGAGGCAAAAGGAGGGGAGGGGAGAGGGAGAAAGGAGGCAAAAGGAGGGGAGGGGAGAGAGAGAAAGGAGGCAAAAGGAGGGGAGGGGGAGAAAGGAGGCAAAAGGAGGGGAGGGGGAGAAAGGAGGCAAAAGAAGGGGAGGGGGAGGAGGAGGCAAAAGGAGGGGAGGGGGAGAGGAGGCAACAGGAGGGGAGGGGGAGAGGAGGCAAAAGGAGGGGAGGGGGAGAGGAAGCAAAAGGAGGGGAGGGGGAGAGGAAGCAAAAGGAGGGGAGGGGGAGAGGAAGCAAAAGGAGGGGAGGGGGAGAGGAAGCAAAAGGAGGGGAGGGGGAGAGGAAGCAAAAGGAGGGGAGGGGGAGAGGAGGCAAAAGGAGGGGGGGTGGCAAAAGGAGGGGAGGGGGAGGAGGTAAAAGGAGGGGAGGAGAGGAGGCAAAAGGAGGGGAGGAGAGGAGGCAAAGGGAGGGGAGGAGAGGAGGCAAAGGGAGGGGAGGAGAGGAGGCAAAGGGAGGGGAGGAGAGGAGGCAAAGGGAGGGGAGGAGAGGAGGTAAAGGGAGGGGAGGAGGTAAAGGGAGGGGAGGAGAGGAGGCAAAAGGAAGGGAGGAGAGGAGGTAAAGGGAGGGGAGGAGAGGAGAGGTAAAAGGGGGGGGGAGGGGAAAATTGAATATGGCAAACTAGTCATAATAACCTCCCCCCTTTGTTTTCCCTCCTTGAGGATAGGGGTTTATATTTCAGATATCGATTCTTGATGTTTGTTATTTATACACGTTGATATGAAATTCATATGTGTATTTTTGTTCTTAGAAATTACACTAACATTTATCTGTATATGAGATAAGAGGTCCTGAGGAAGCAGATATCTCAGCGAAAAGCGTCAACCTAAATTACTAATCATGGCAAAAACTTGCATGCTATAGTATTAATATCCATGCATAACAAACATGTTTTTATTGAACTTTTTACCGGATTAAATACAATTTTGTATCGAATTTTTAACATATCTCATGTATTTGTGTCCACGGGAGGGAGGTGTATATTGTGAATCACTGTACAGGTGTTGAGTGTATGGATGTCCATGCATATGGAATGGAAGGTTTCCAGTGGTAAATACAGGAAGTGCGCCCATGTAGCGGCATGTCCAATGCAATATTCCCAACGCACATGTTCCTGTAAATAGCTGCTGAAGTGACCAATGGCTGAACACCGGATTGTCTCAAAGCAAAGGATTTGTCACCAGCGCACCAGGGAACTCCATCGAAGGATCCAACGCTTTTACTGACCATCACAGCACAGAACATCGACGATTTGGGCCCCCCGGGACCGCGTCACATGCCTGATGAAGGGGCTCCGAAACGTCGCTGTGATGTGATGGTCAATAAAAGTCTTGGGACCCTCTGATGGACTTCCCTGGTGTGCTGGTGACATATCCTTCTGCATGGAGCCCCGTGAGACGTGACAACAGGCCATGCTTCATGCCATGCGATGCCACTCTGCCCGGTCACAAGGAGTTAATAGGAATGGCTGAGAAAAGTTACCGTACCTGTCGCCCCACATTCTCCTGGAAGGCTGCCTGGAGAACAGAGAGAACAAACAAGACAAAAAATGAGACACCTCTGCTTATAACCAAACACCAACCCATCCATTCAAAACAAACACAGCCCTGAAGAAATGACCCATGGCTTCACATTCTGGAATAAAGTACACTTTGTGTGGAACGGGCCCCGCGGGGCATGCTGTCATTGCCGCGGTCACATGGGAATGCTGCTGAATGAGACCAGCCGCGGTCTCACGTTCCTCCCGCAGAGCGCCGATCACACGTCACCCCGTCAGGCACACACACCGCGCCCACTACGAGGGGCGCAAGAGGGGCTTCTGTGCAACCCTCACTGGGCACAAAGGTCCGTCATTGTGACATTTATTAGATGTGCTGAAAAGTTATATAACATTCCCTCCAATCACAGAATGAAAATGCAGACGGCAACAAGAATACCTAATATTGGTCCTACAGAGTCTAAGCACAGGGGGGAGTCCTTATTGTAAGGTATCGAATGGTTTCAAATTTGTGCAAGAGTTTTATATATTATTATTATACAGAATTTATATGGCGCAAACAGTTTGCACAGTGCTTTACAACACGAGGGCAGCCAGTACAGTTACAATACAACTCATAGGCTCATTATATATATATATATATATATATTATATATATATATATATATATAATTACCTAAAGTATTGGGACGCCTGCCTTTACACACATGAACTTTAAAGCGGAGTTCCACACAAAAATGGAACCTCCGCTTTTTGGAACCCTCCCCCCTTCTGGCTTCACATTTGGCACCTTTCAGGGGGAGGGGGGTGCAGATACCTGTGCAATACAGGTAACGTATTTATCGGCATATACCGCGCACCAGCGTATAGCGCGCACCCCAAGCTTAGAAGAGAAGTTTAGGGAAAAAAACGTACATTTTGGATGTCTTGCCCGGCGTCCATTGGCGGCCTTGTCCGGCGTCCGTCTGTGGCGTTGCGCGGGGTCCGTCGAGCCTTGTGGGTGTCCGTCTGCGGCTTTGGAGGTGTCCATCCGCACCTTGCCCGGGGTTGCGTTCCGTTGTGTGTTTGAATTTGGCGCGCTGTGCAGAGCCGGATTTCCGGCTCCTCTCGCGTGGCTGCGGGCGGAGCCGAGTGCGCAGTACACTCGGCTCTGACAATGTCGGAGACAGCGGGGATCTGCGTATATCGCGCACCCACGATTTTCCCCTGATTTTAAGGGGAAAAAAGTGCGTGGTATACGTCGATAAATACGGTATTTGCACCCACTTCCAGGAATAGACTCCCACAGGAGTCACGCCCCTTCACGTCCAAATCTTCCCGCCCCCCCACAGGAGACAGCAGGGACCAGTGAGGGCGCACCACGCAGCTCACGCTTGCGGAAAAGGGAACTGGGCAGTGAAGCCACAACGCTTCACTTCCTGATTCCCTCACAGAGGGTGGCGGCAGGGGGCAGCCGAGAGGTGACTGATTGCTCGGCTTCGGCTGCCGGCATCGCGGGCACCCTGGACAGGTAAGTGTCCATTTATTAAAAGTCAGCAGCTGCAGTATTTGTAACTGCTGGCTTTTAAAAAAAAAAATTTGGGTGGACCTCCGCTTTAATGGCATTAAGTCTTAAGCCTGGTACACACGATCGGACTTTCTACGGACAAAGCCTCAGACTTTTGTCCGAAGGGCGTTCGTTGGCCAGGAACTTGTCTTGCATACAAAACGGCAAAGAGTTGTTGGCCAACAAACACAAAACTATGTGGTTTTTCAGCTCTTTAGTGCCACACTTTGGGCAACTTCAGCCAACGTTGTGTTATGGTGAGCATTGCTTCCGAGCATGCGTGTTTGTACTTAGGAGTTGTGTACACTCGCTTGGATAATCCGACAACACACATTTGTGGTGGACAATTTTAAAGCATTCTATCCCTTATTTGTTGTCGGAAAATCCGACAATTGTCCGATGGAGCGTACAAACGGTCGGATTATCCGACAACAGCCTGTCATCACACAATTCCTGTCGGAAAATCCAATCGTGTGTACGAGGCTTTAGTCCGGAGGGTTCAATATTGAGTTGGCCCCGCCCTTCGCAGCTATAACAGCTTCACCTCTTCTGGGAAGGCCGTCCACAATGTTTAGGCTGCAGTCACACCTGAGCGTTTCCATCTCATAAAACGCTTGTTAAACGCCCGAAAAAATGCCCAACAAGGCAAATCCCATTAATTTCAACGGCACCCATCACCTGAAGCAAAACGCCTGAAAAACACCCTAAGCTCAAAAATGAACATGAGCTTCTTTGGGGCAGATTACAGGCGTTTTTCTGCCTTTTACATTGGTGACCTGAACAAAACCGCGGTAAAAACCATGCGACTTTGAAACGCTCAGGTGTAAATGCAGGAATGGAATGGGTCTATGGGAATGTTTAACCATTCTTCCAGAAGCGCATATGTGAGGTCAGGCGCTGATGTTGGATGAGAAGGCCTGGCTCACAGTCTCCACTCTAATTTCAAAGGTGTTCTATCGGGTTGAGGTCAGGACTCTGTTCAGGTCAGTCAAGTTCCTCCACCTCAAACTTGCTTATCCATGTCATTATGGACCTTGCCTGTCCTGGGAGCCCCGAATCTGATCAGGGGGAAGTTCCATTTATGGGGGGGAAGTTCCATTTATGGGGGGGAAGTTCCATTTATGGGGGGAAGTTCCATTTATGGGGGGAACTCCGCTTTAAGGCTTGGCATGTTGGGTATCTATCCATCTATTTGGCGTGACTTTATCTTTCATATCCTACCAGGTTTTTAGATTTTTTGCTTGATAAACTATTGCACTAATATTATATATATATAAATTTAACTACCACCGTTTTATTCCCCCAAACGGGGAAGAACTGCCACGTTTGGGGGAAGTTCTGCTTTAAAAACATAGATAAGGAGATGTGCACAATGTGGATGAGATCTTGTTCGATTTCATTCGAGTTAAACCCAAGAGAGTGATGAGAACGACTTACCGAGGCGGCTCTTCTGCAGCTCACATCGCGGTCAAAGATGGCAGCGATTAGCAGAGCGCTACAAGAGATAGAAGAGAAAAATATAAATTAGATAATCGCAGTGAAAGTCAAAGATTGTCATTACTTCTCAGAACACAGAAGGGAAATCATAACAATTACCAGTGCCGATACTTCCCGACATCTCCCCTGTCTACAATGTATCAGAATAGGCGCACACAGGGTTATGTCACTCAGGGACGGTTAGGTAAAAGGTAATGATACCTGTAATTAAAGCGGAACTTAAAGGCCGGGGTGCCCACTGCCGTGACACAAAAGTTGCACGACTTGCGATCCAATTCTGCCCTGCAACTTCGGTCCGACATCGATCCAACTTCCATGCGATTTTAATGAACAGGATCTGACTTGAGATGAGTGCGACTTGGGTCTGGTATGGATTTCCATGGCAAATTTACTAGACGCGTGCACACTGAAATATTGCGTTTCAGAATTTTTGGGTTTTGTTCGAAAAATAACATTTTATTTTGTTACTTCCGAAATTAGTTTTTATTTTGTTTTCGTAAAAAAAAAATGCATTTGTACGAAAATCTGAATTAAGGTCGAATCAGTCAACTGAAGGTTAATGGTGTCCGTCGGATGTTCCAAGAAGATTCGACGAAGCAGCTAAACTGTACGACGCCGCAATCGTACATTTCCGGTCGAATGCTCCGCCCACAAGCTATAGTAGAATTCTAATGTTGTATGACTGGTAATAATTATAATTGAGGTCAGGACTCTGTGCAAACCAGTCAAGTTCCTCCACCCCAAACTCGCCAAACGTGCGCAGTCATGTTGGAACAAGAACAGGAAGGGGCCGTCCCCAAGCTGTTCCCGCAAAGTTGGGAGCATGAAATTGTCAAAAATGTCTTGCTATGCCGACACCTTAAGAGTTCCCTTCAGTGGAACTAAGGGGCCAACCCAACCCCTGAAAAACAACCCCCCACACCATAATCCCCCCTCCCCCTCCACACCATAATCCTCCCTCCACACCATAATCCACCAAATGATTAGGACCAGTGCACAAAGCAAGGTCCATAAAGACACGGATGAGCGAGTTTGGGGTGGAGGAACTTGAGTCCTGACCTCAACCCGATAGAACACCTTTGGGATGAATAAAAGTGGAGGCTGTGAGCCAGGCCTTCTCGTCCAACATCAGAGCCTGACCTCACAAATGCTCTTCTGGAAGAATGCTCAAACATTCCCATAGACACCCTCCTAAACCTTGTGGACGGCCTTCCCAGAAGAGGTGAAGCTGTTATAGCTGCAAAGGGCGGAGCCAACTCAATATTGAACCCTCCGGACCAAGACTGGGATGCCATTAAAGGCATGTGAGTGTAAAGGCCGGCGTCCCAATACTTTTGGTAATATACTGTATTTCAAGCACTGGGACCAGAAGGGCTATAAGTAGTTTATAGGCGGAGGGGAGAATTGGGATGACCTTACAGCGTGACTTGATCACAATCCAATAGGCAGGCCGGTGATACGATAAGCTGCCATAGTGAACAGCAGTGTCGCCCGTCCTGGATGTACAGTGTGGCCGGGGTGTGTGAATCCCATACGTTTATTTCTATTGTAAAAGTTCTGCATTTGGAGGTCACCCCTGAAATGCACAGAACAATAATCGGTATTAATCAGAGAGCCGCTGGGTACTTTCTCCAAGCCATTCCAATGATGCCAGGGCACCATGGAAATCGTACACAAACCTCGGGGGTTACACAGCTCCTGTTTGTCTTTGGAACAATGGAGCAGGAAGAGTTCTGCCTGCAGCACACGGCCTCATTGTCCCGTCTACTACCCGGTCATTTTCAGAAATCAGTGTCAGTTATCGGACAATCAGAGTCCAACAAAAACTCAGAGCCTTTTCCATCACTGCCAAAGGAAGTGCATACCTAATGGCTTTCTATACATGCCCGCTGGCTCCAAGAACGGGCAAACCAGCTCCAGACGATTAAAGTTGTACTACAAGTAGACAGACTAATACTCAATGTGACTAAAGAAGGCCTTACATAGACGGCTCGAATCTCAGACGGGTTCAGCCGAGATTCAAACCATGTATGGGCAGGCTGAATGTACCCAAGTTGATTGCTTGACCAACTTGGGTACAACCAGCCTGCTGGATTTTACATGCAATTATCGCTAGCAGCTATTATAGTTCTTCCAGCAGGGGACAGCTTTCCCCAACCCTTTTGCGACCAAGGGTTGACAGGGGAACCTCTCCTGTCGAGAGGCAGTGGCGGCTGGTGTTTTTTTTGTTGGGGGGGTGGGGGCAAACAACTGAAACCCCCGGCGCGGGGATCGGGCATTCTTGGAGCGGCGGGGATCGGGCATCCACGGAGCGGCGGGGATCGGGCATCCACGGAGCGGCGGGGATCGGGGCATCCATAGAGTGGCGGGGATCGGGCATCCATAGAGTGGCGGGGATCAGGGCATCCATGTAGTGGTGGGGATCGGGCATTCATAGAGTGCCGGGGATCGGGGCATCCATAGAGCGGCGGGGATCGGGGCAGAGAGCGGCGGGGATCGGGGCATCCATGGAGCGGCGGGGATCGGGGCATCCATAGAGTGGCGGGGATCGGGCATCCATAGAGTGGCGGGGATCAGGGCATCCATGTAGTGGTGGGGATCGGGCATTCATAGAGTGCCGGGGATCGGGGCATCCATAGAGCGGCGGGGATCGGGGCAGAGAGCGGCGGGGATCGGGGCATCCATGGAGCGGCGGGGATCGGGGCATCCATAGAGTGGCGGGGATCGGGGCATCCATAGAGTGGCGGGGATCGGGGCATCCATAGAGTGGCGGGGATCGGGGCATCCATAGAGTGGCGGGGATTGGGGCATCCATAGAGTGGCGGGGATCGGGGCATCCATAGAGTGGCGGGGATCGGGGCATCCATAGAGTGGCGGGGATCGGGGCATCCATAGAGTGGCGGGGATCGGGGCATCCATAGAGTGGCGGGGATCGGGGCATCCATAGAGTGGCGGGGATCGGGCATCCATAGAGCAGCGGGGATCGGGCATCCATGGAGTGGCGGGGATTGGGCATCCACGGAGCGGTGGGGATCGGGCATCCATGGAGTGGGGGATGGAGTGGAGAATAAAAACCGCAGAGGTGATCAAATACCACCTAAAGAAAGTTCTATTTGTGGAAAAAAAAGGACATCAATTTTGTTTGGGAGCCACGTCGCACGACCGCGCAATTGTCAGTTAAAGGGACAAATGCAGCCAAATGGTCCGGGGCTGAAGTGTTTTTTTAAAGGAGAAGTAAGGCCAAAGCTCTTCTGTTGTAGGACATGGGCGTGCGCTTCATTCTGCACCGTGACCCCCCCGTGTTCAGGGGTTCTAATCATTTCTCACTCAATCTAAAACGTAAAAAAAAGTATAGTATTCTTTAATACGCTGCTAATTATTAAATATAAAGAATAAATTAAAAATCGGACTTGAAATGATGCCGAATGGTTGCCGAAGGATTTTGGCCGGCCCCATTCCCCGGTTAGAGGATCGAAGCTTGGCACTGCTACAGATCTTTATCAACAAATTCAAACAGGATTTCTGAGCCTTTGTTCTGCGAGTTTCTGCGATACTCCTGACGAGGGTTTCGTGGGAACCGCAGTGAAGTCTTGGCCCGCAAGTCCCGGCTTGTCGGCGGTTACCACACCTGCCAGCCAGCCGGCCTGGCTCTCTGCGAGTCTCAGCCTCGGAGGCACGTCCTTGTGCTGTGGTAAAGATACCGACTTGTTTAGATAAAGAGCTTCACTTTCACTGCTTCCCTGGAGCCCGACACAAGAGGCTGCACCTTCTGATGACAGAGACAAGTGGAGGGTCTCCGGGGGGGGGGGGATCATTGCCGCATTCCTACACAGGCACCTGCACCGCAGGAGGAGACACCTGCTAATGTCACTCGGCTCTCTCCATGCTTTACCGTTATGTCTTTCTGGATCAACAAAATTTCAGTTCCATTGTTGGTGGAGATCTACAGAATTAAAGGGAACCTGTCATTTTTGGGAAAAGTTCAAATAAGGAGCCCCCCCCCCCCCCCCAATCATCCCAGCATTCCCCATGATCCTTGTTATTAAAGAGGAAGTCTGATAAAGAGAACTATTGATAGGTGTGCCACATCCCAAGGAGAGGAAACCCCTAGAGTGGGACTTTGGAAGCACTACCAAACAAGTATACAGTAATAAGATCAGGGCTGATCCTAGGCAGAGTGCTTTGCACCCAGGCGCCTGCAGAGGTGGGGGCGCCGAAGTGCCAGAGTTCTCCCCTCCTTCTGGCAGTGCTCAATCTCTATAGTTTTAGGAAGTACTTTTAACCCCCACTAGCGGCCAACTAAAGGGTTCAAAGCGCCACTGCCAAGGCTCTTTGCAGGCACTGACCAGTGATTTCAATGAGAAGGGGCGCAATAAGAGCGGGGTATACACACACTAAAGCGCCTCAAAGAAGCTACTTGCAGGACATTTTTGGACTTCCTGCCAGTGCACCGCTCCAGCGTGAAAGCACTCGGGTTCTCACACTGGGATTGCAGATGAGGCTTTTTGCGGGCGCTATTTTTAACGCTACAGCGCCTGAAAAATGCCTCTAATGTGGAAGGGGTCTAATGGACCATCTACTGTACTATTGCCTGCAGTCTCTGACCATCTCCTATATCATATCTGCAGTCTCTGACCATCTCCTGTATCACATCTGCAGTATCTGACCATCTCATGTATCATGTCTGCAGTCTCTGACCATCTCCTATATCATGTCTGCAGTCTCTGACCATCTCCTGTATCACATCTGCAGTATCTGACCATCTCATGTATCATGTCTGCAGTCTCTGACCATCTCCTGTAACATGTCTGTAGTATGTCTGGGGGTCTTTTTAACAGACTCTCTAACAGAAGCCCTCTCTGTGTCCATCAGAGAGGCCCCCTCCAGGTCCCAATAAAGTACTCTGCTTCTCTTCCTGTATTTTGTTTATTATTAAGAGATCATGTAAGGATCCCAGGGTAATGAACTCTTCGTTGGGGAGCATTTCTGTGGTTGAGTCATTGCCATAGAAACATTGGTAAAGGGGAGGAGTTAGTAAAATGACCACGCCCATGTGGGGGGCGCCAGAAGTATTTCTGCACCCAGGCGCCTGTGACCCTAGGATCGGACCTGAATAAGATTACAAAAAGATATTTATTCAAAAACACACATAGATATTGCACATGAACATACAATATGAATAAAATTGCTGAGATAAGATTACTGAACCCGACGCGTTTCGGAAAAAGTTTTCTCCATCAGGGTTTTGACAGAAAATCATATCTGAAGAAAAATGCAAAATAAGACCCCTTTCACACTGGGGTGTTTTCATGCGCTTTAGCGCTACAAAAAGCTCCTGTAAACCGCCTGAAAGAAGCCTCATCTGCAATCCCAATGTGAAAGCCTGAGTGCTTTCAGAGCCCTTTCACACTGCCAGCGCCCAATAAAACGCTGGTAAAGCTCCGCTGAGACCACTCGGGCTTTCACATTGGGATTGCAGATGAGGCTTCTTTCAGACGCTTTTTTTTTTTAAACGCTAAATGCCAACTTGCAATTATTGGGTTCTTGGCAGCGTTAGGCCAAGCATGATACCAACACCAACACCGGTATGGATTTTGGGGTTTGGACAGAATTAAAAGGGAGCTCAGAGCCTCATCACATTTCATCAGCATTTCATGAAGTGAATATGAAGAGTAAACAACGCTGACAGCTTTATATACAGGCTGCGACACGTCCCCGATATACATCGACCCCCCCGTGCTGAGCACACAGTGATGCCATAAGATGTAGCTGGGAGCCATGTGGGCCGCCTCCTGGCTTTGCCGATCAGCGGAGCCCTGCAGGCATCACTCTCGGGTTGGGAGGCTCCGCCACGCCCCAGCGTGCTGCAAACAGAACCCAAGGCAGACGAAACTACAATGCCTTCACGCACCGTTTCAATTGTTTCAGGAGAGATTAATCCTTATTCAGCACTTTCACATCGCTGCCGGAGAGGTTGTGAAATCCTGCAGCCAACAGCACAACGCAATACACGACCCTGCCGGGAACAACTATTCACATTCACAGAGTTACTTCAACCAAATAAAATCTACATCTGTGATGTCACAGCAGAAGTATGCATTCCAGCACTCACTATCGGCCAGATTCAGAGAGCTTCACGCCGGCGTATCAGTAGATACGCCGTCGTAACTCTGAATCTAAGCCGTCGTATATTTAAGTGTATTCTCAAAATCAGATACACTTAAATCTAGCTAAGATACGACGGCTTGCGCCGTCGTATCTTAGCTTTCTATTTAGGCCGGCCGCTAGGGGCGTGAACGTCGATTTACGCCTAGAATGCGTAAACAGCGAGATACGCCTATTCACGAACGTACGCTTGCCCGTCGCAGTAAAGTTACGCTGTTTACGTAAGGCGTTTTCAGGCGTAAAGTTAGTCCAACAAATAGCTGGCCTAGCCAATGTTAAGTATGGTTGTCGTTCCCGCATCAAATTTTTTAATTTTTACGTCGTTTGCGCAAGTCGTCCGTGAATGGGGCTGGACGTAATTTACATTCACGTCGAAACCAATAAGTCCTTGCGGCGTAATTTGGAGCATGCGCACTGGGATACGTCCACGGACGGCGCATGCGCCGTTCGTTCAAAACGTCATTTACGTGGGGTCATGGTTTATTTACATAAAACACGCCCACCTCTTTACAATTTGAATTAGGTGTGCTTACGCCGGCCCAATTACGTTACGCTGCCGTAACTTAGGACGCAAGTGCTTTGTGAATACAGCACTTGCGTCTGACTTACAGCGGCGTAGCGTAAATGCGATACGCTACGCCTGCACAAAGTTAAGCCAGTCTTTCTGAATCTGGCTAAGTGTGTGTAATTATATATATATATTACACACACTATATTACGCGCCGTCCGTGGACGTATCCCAGTGCGCATGCTCCAAATTACGACGCAAGGACTTATTGGTTTCGACGTGAACGTAAATTACGTCCAGCCCCAGAATTGGCAGAACGTGTGTGTGTGTGTGGGGGGGGGGGGGGTTGAATGGGAGACGCATGGCTTTGCTTCCGTTTCTAGCTTCATTTTGCTATTACAGAACATCCCGCACCTTTTCCAAAGATTTACAAAAATTGCAAACCTGCAAAGATATCGCAGGAGAATAAATCCTGCAATAGAGATGGAAGCCGAGAGGCAGCAGTTTCCGCCCTGCGCTTACAGCACAGCAAACAGTCACTCCAGGCGAAGGTAAGGCCGCCTTGTGACTATTATTTTGTGGTTCACTTTACATATTATTTTGTCAATAACTTATTTTGTCCTCCCACGCCTGGGTTTAGAGAACTCGGAAAGGAGGACAAGCTTTGCCTTCAGAACCGGTTCCACGGAGGAAGCCTGAGCCAAGAGAGCCAAGAGAGCCAAGACCTCATCCGTATTACTGGAGCTTCTCAGACACCGGGTGCCGATCAGGACGGAGCTCCGTACAAAACATTGGAAATAAGAAAAGAAGATCCACTTGTCCGTTCTTTTAGGAACAGTTAAAGGGATTGTAAAGGAATTTTTTTTTCCATAATAATCATCCTTTACCTGCAGACATTCCACTTTTCACTTCCTCATTGTTCATTTTTGCTCAGAAGTTGCTCTATTTCTTCTCTGTTCTGTTCACTTCCTGCTTGTCTGATTGTTACTGACCACCGTGATGGGAGGCTTTACTGCGGTGGTCAGAGACGTGCTCACCCACTCCTGGGAACTACATCTGTGCGGCAGGACGCTCTCTACGTGTTAGAGACTTCAAGGAGGTGTGAATTACTGGGCGTGTCGCAATGCATACTGGGAAACGTAGTTCTTACATGAACGAGCGCCGCAAACCAGGAAGTGAATGAGAGAACAGAAACTAGAACTCCGGAGGTGATATAGATGAAGGAATTTAATAGATATTTACTCGTTTTTTAACAGAATCAT
This sequence comes from Rana temporaria, assembly GCF_905171775.1. Lineage (NCBI taxonomy): Eukaryota > Metazoa > Chordata > Amphibia > Anura > Ranidae > Rana > Rana temporaria. The sequence continues at coordinate 143,490,760 of NC_053500.1, read as the reverse complement.
TACACTATTCTGTCTGTCTACCTTGCAGACATTGGGATAGATTCAGATAGGTCAGCGGATCTTTAGATCCGCGTAACCTATCTGATTTACGTTACGCCGCCGCTATTTTTTTAAGCAAGTGCTTTATTCAGAAAGCACTTGCCTCTAAAGTTGCGGCGGCGTATTGTAAATCCCCCGGCGGAATTCAAATTCCGCGGCTAGGGGGCGTGTACTATTCAAATCAGGCGCGTCCCCCACGCCGATCGAACAGTGCATGCGCCGTCCGCAAATTTTCCCAGCATGCATTGCTCCAAATGACGTCGCAAGGACGTCATTGGTTTCGACGTTAACGTAAATTACGTCCGGCCGTATTCCCAAACGACGTAAAAAATTCTAAACGCGGCGCGGGAACGACGCCCATACTTAACATAGGATACGCTGCACTTACCCCTGCTAGGGGTAACTTTCCGCTGGAAAAGGCCGAATGCAAACGGCGTAAAAAAAAAACGCCGGGCGGTCGTTCGTTTCTGAATCGGCATAAATGCTCATTTGCATATTTGATGCGTAAAAGATATGGAAGCGCCACCTAGCGGCTGGCCTGGAATTGCAGCCTAAGATCCGACAGTGTAAGTCACTTACACCTGTCGGATCTTAGGAATATCTATGCGTAACCTATGAATCAGGCGCATAGATACGACGGCCGGACTCAGAGATACGACGGTGTATCAGGAGATACGCAGTCGTATCTCACATATGTAAACACCATTCAAACCCCACATGTGAGGTATCGTCGCGTGCGTTAGAGCGTGTGCAACAATTCTAGCACAAGACCTCCTCTAACTCGAAAATAGTAACCTGTAAAAAAAATTAAAGCGTCGCCTATAGAGATTTTTAAGTACCGAAGTTTGGCGCCATTCCATGAGTGTGCACAATGTTAGGTATCTATTTACTCGGCGTAACATCATCTTTCACATTATACAAAACAATTGGGCTAACTTTTTTGTTATTTTTTAATCCAAATGGACTGCAAGTGATGTGGAGATCCTTCGCTCCCCCGGATAAATCACGCAGCAGCCGGAATGGGATTTATTTTTACTTACTCGGCAGGCTTGGATTTTGCTCCAGATGTTCTCGGGATATAAAACAAGGCTTTGGTTTCTATCTCCCAATCTGAATCACTCTATAATAAAAGCAAAGCCTGCGCACAGGGAGTGGTGATACTGCAGCTCGGTACCACACCTCGAGGACGTTTATACTTCCAGGCTGCGCTCGCGCCCACTACACAGCCGTGTCTCCAGAGCGCTCCACACACCCAGCGGTGCGGACACAGCCCTAGTCAATCCACGCTTTGTGGGATGATTCACCTTCTGGTTTAATAGACATTTCGCTTCCCTCTAATCTTCACCCTGAGCACTTTGCATGAAATCAGATCCACTTAGTTCAATTTCAATGCAAATGTGATGCCAGACACTAGCAGAGTTTCTTTCTAGGTCTTCCCCGATTGGCTGCAACCACTGGAATTGCAATGTAGATTATAAACCCCTCCCCCCCCCCTGTCACAACTGGCCCTGTGGAATTGTCTCGGCCCTATCAGAGGATCCAGCAATGGGCCCCTGACGCCCAACATCTCTAGGGTAGTCATCAATCAGTTATATTGGAAAATCTGTCTCAATTCTAGTAATCTCACCCAAGACAAGTGGCACTGAAAATGCCCACCTGCCCGCTCAACACCTGCTCTTTGCATTGACGCCAATGTGCCAGAATGACTATGGAGTGCCCAGTGGGAAGATTTTCTGAGGTCAGTTGAATTATTTGAGACCAATGAGCTACAACCATGGCATTATTAGATAACAATCTCAAGTCCGTGTCACCAGCACACACACACCAAGCTGCCAATCTCAAAAAGGCAGAAAACACATTGGTGCCCATGACACTGCCAATTCCTCTACAGCCGTGGTCTCCAAACTGAAGTCCGCAGGGACAATGCAGCCCAATTTGCTTGCCTTTATTCAGCCCTTGGGGCACTGTTCCTTCCACATATATGGGGTACTATATTTCCCACTGACACCAATAGTGGGGCACCATTCCTTCCACTGACACCAACAATGGGGCACTATCCCTCCTACAGACACCAACAATAGTGAATAATTTGTCCCACTGAAATAAACAATTGGGCACTGTTCCTCCCACTAATACTATGAAGGGGAACTATTCTTCCCACTGGCACCAACGATGGGGTACTATTCCTCCCACTGGCACCAATAATGAGGTACTATTCCTTCCATGGATACCAACAATGGGGTACTATCCCTTCTATGGATACCAACAATGGGGTACTATCCCTTCTATGGATACCAACAATGGGGTACTATCCCTTCCATGGATACCAACGATGGGGTACTATTCCTTCCATGGATACCAACAATGGGGTACTATCCCTTCTATGGATACCAACAATGGGGTACTATCCCTTCCATGGATACCAACGATGGGGTACTATTCCTTCCATGGATACCAACGATGGGGTACTATTCCTTCCATGGATACCAACGAAGGGGTACTATTCCTTCCATGGATACCAACGAAGGGGTACTATTCCTTCCATGGATACCAACGATGTGGCACTACTCCTTCCGCGGCACCAATGATGGGGCATAACTCCTTTCACTGACAAAGATTAGGCACCAATCCTCCCTATGGCACCAACGATGGGGCACTATTCCTTTCACGGACATCAACAACGGGACATTATTCTTTCAATTGGCACTAAAAGCTATTCCTCCTCCCACTGGACATAAAGACTGAACACTATTCCTCCCAATGAAACAAACAATGGGGCACCATACCTTCCACTAATGCCAATGATGAGGCACCACACCTTCCACTAATGCCAATGATGAGGGACCATATCTTTCACCAACACCAATGATGAGGCACCACACCTTCCACCAATGCCAATGATGAGGGACCATATCTTTCACCAACACCAATGATGAGGCACCACACCTTCCACTAATGCCAATGATGAGGGACCATATCTTTCACCAACACCAATGATGAGGCACCACACCTTCCACTAATGCCAATGATGAGGGACCATATCTTTCACCAACACCAATGATGAGGCACCAAACCTTCCACTAATGCCATTGATGGGGCACCATAACTTTCATTAATGGGGCATTATTCCTCCTCTTACTGATCAGTGTTACTATGTAATTTTCTACCCCCACTGATGCCGAGGCAGTTTCTACCCCCACTGGTCACAGTCTGGCCACTTAAAGTTTGAAGGACAATAAAATGGGCATTTGTTTGGAAAGTTTGGAGACCCCAGATCTACGACATAAAAATGCCCAAATGACCATGCAGAACCATTCCGACTGCATGTCTGAGCATTATCGGAGTGCTATGGGTACGTTCAGTCTTTATTTATGGACATTTATTTTAATTGTTTTTACTAGTAATGGTGGCGATCAGACATTTTTAGCGAGATTGCGGCGGACAAATCTGACACTTTTTGGGGACCAGTGACACCAATACAGTGAACGGTCTGCCTTGTTTACATAGGCAGACCACTGATCTGCCTTTCCTACAAACGATCAGTGGGGCCCGCTGATTGGCCCACCCCAGAGCCGACAACAGGAATCACGTACAGGTACGTGATTTCGCGATTAAGGGCCACCCTGCCACAGTAAATGTGGGGCGGTCCTTAAGTGGTTAAAGCAGGGGTCTCAAACTGACGGCCCTCCAGCTGTTTGTGAGACTACAAGTCCCATGAGGCATTGCAAGGCTGACAGTTCCAAACATGACCCCCAACAGGCAGAGGAATGATGGGACTTGTAGTTTTGCAACATCTGGAGGGCCACCAGTTTGAGACCCACTGGGTTAAAGGGCAACTTCAATAAAACTGTAGTTGTCCTTTATTTTCTTTACCAAAAAAACAACACGATGTACAGTATAAAAAACACCACGATGTACAGTATAAAAAACAACACGATGTACAGAATATACAAATGCTGAAGATTTCACAAGTTTAACCAGACTTACCTTGCCAACTGATTTACATAAGGCTTCATTTCGAGAGGGTCATAGGCCCGTGCAAAGGCCCAACACACATAACAGGCAGCATCCCGGACAGCCGAACCCACGCTACACGCACCGCGCTTCTCATCATAAACCAGCGCCTTCAGTATGACGGGGACAACTGCAAGACAGAGAAATCACGTCAGTTTAAAAAACCTAAAATAATAATAAAAAATGAATAAAAAAATATGGTTGGCAACTTCAAATTCTATACAAGGGGGAGAGAGAGACACAGATATATATATATATATATATATATATATATATATATATATATATATATATATATATATATATAAAAAAGAAATTGATGTATGTCTGATTCTAGCTAGTGACTTTTTTCTCAACAGCGAAACGCGTTGCCACACAGGGGCTCACTACATCTACATGGTGCAATTTTCTTTTTACGCTGTGTTTCTCCTGTTCATAACTCATTATGCACGCTTTTAATTCTTATTGTGTTCTTCGCTGTATATTTTTTAACCACTTCAATACCGGGCACTTTCCCACCTTCCTGCCCAGGCCAATTTTCAGCTTTGTCACACTTTGAATGACAATTGCGCGGTCATGCTACACTGTACCCAAAAACAAAAAAATGTTGGTGCCAATTCCTGGTGCCGTCCCTGGTGGTCTGAAGTGGGCATCCTTGGGGGGGCTGCACTGATAATAAGCGCAGACCCCCCCCCCCCCAGTCAGGAGAGCCGCCGGTTGGCTCTGCTCTACTCTGTCAGACGCCAGTGAGGAAAAGCCAATACACGGCTTTTCCTGTTTACATCGTGATCAGCTGTGATTGGACTGCAGATACCATGGTAAAGAGTCTCCGCCAGAGGCTCTTAACCGAGATCAGTGCTGCGGTGTGCAAGACTGACATGCCGCACCACCGATCGCCACGCACCCCCACTGGCGCGTACCGGCCGTTATCCTGAAAGACGCCATATGACATCCAGTCAGGATAAGGGAACCCCCGCCTGGCTGTCATTTTGCTATAGGCCGGGCGGGAAGTGGTTAAACTACACTATTGTCCAATGTGCTTCTAAAGTCCGACCTAGGGCTCCTTTGCCCTCCCCCTCCCCTTTTTTTGTTCCTACCCATAGTTTACGGATGTGGCCATAGGAGCGTTTTTGCTCTATTTATTAACACTAAAATATAATTGGTTGTTAAAGCCGAGTTCCACCCAAGAATGAAACATCCGTTTTTCCGGTGCCTCCCCCCAGCGGCTGCGTATTGATGCGGCACAGCGGCTGCCTATTGATGCGGCAAAGCGGCTGCCCATAGATGCGGCAAAGCGGCTGCCCATAGATGCGGCACAGCGGCTGCCTACCGATGCGGCACAGCGGCTGCCTACCGATGCGGCACAGCGGCTGCCTACCGATGCGGCACAGCGGCTGCCTACCGATGCGGCACAGCGGCTGCCTACCGATGCGGCACAGCGGCTGCCTACCGATGCGGCACAGCGGCTGCCTACCGATGCGGCCACAGCGGCTGCCTACCGATGCGGCCACAGCGGCTGCGTATTGATGGCCACAGCCCTTAACAAGAAGAAAAGCGAGCAGTGGTATCCTTCAAAGATCTACCATATGATACAAGTTCTCACATAATATATAGAATTTTTCAGGGCAATGAAAAAAAAAAAAGGTATGGTGTCCCATCACTGAAAAGCTGAGAGTTTGCAGTAACCGCGAGCCTATTGTATGAGCCGGCGGTCCCCGGGGCCCATAGATACAGAACATACGCATGCATGTAATGGCACCATTGTCATGAACAATGGTACGGTGTGATTGTATTCAGCTTCTAGATTATCTTGTGAATTCCTGCACGGCGGTTCTAAGCACTCGCAGGCTCTGCACACAATGCAAACACTTGTCGCTTCTGCTTGCAGCACCTCAGGACTTCCTCTTGGCAAGAATAAGGCGGCACACATGTAATGAGAGCGATGCCTACGCAGGCTCCTCTCCTAGCAGCAAGCCCATCTCCTCCTCATTCATGGCCTACAGTAATGTATAGCCTGCGGGCACAACTGAAGCTCAACAACTGAAAAGCTCATTTCCCAGGGGATGTTCTCAGGCTGGCTTAGCTCCTGGCTCCCGAACAATGACCCTATAGAGGGAGAAGGGAACAGCAGCTCACCGGACTGGTTTGTGGAGTGGTAGGAGAGGTCCGGCGTTGCCAGCAGTGGCACAACTCAACCTTGAGCGGCTCCTGGCACGTGAGATGAGAAGAGGGCGCCTTTCCAAATTTAGAGGAGGGGGTGTGGGAAGAAAGCCCAGCGACCAAGATGTTAGAATTTCACTGAAGAGGGACCGGGACTCATCTCATATTAACATTGAATGCTTCATAGATTAAGAGAACCTGTCAAGAATTATGGATGGAAATGCCATGACCTGCTTGTGAAGGAACGAGCTCCAGCTGCCATCCTCATCCCTACTGATCAAGGATGAGAGTCCCGTAAGGCGACAGGTCCCATAAAGTGGACCTGTCACTACGTGTGACATTCTACAGGGGGCTCCAATGTTTCAAAGGGCCGGTTAACTGTCCTTCAAACTTTGGGGGGGGGGGAATTGAGGGAATAGTGCCCCATCATTGGCATCAATTGAAGGAATAGTGCCCCATTATTGGTTTCAGTGGGAGGAATAGTGTCCCATCATTGGTGTCAGTGGGAGGAATAGTGTCCCATCATTGGTGTCAGTGGGAGGAATAGTGTCCGATCATTGGCGTCAGTGGGAGGAATAGTGCCCCATCATTGGTGTCAGTGGGAAGAATAGTGCTCCATCATTGGTGTCAGTGGGAAGAATAGTGCCCCATCATTGGTGTCAGTGGGAGGAATAGTGCCCCATCATTGGTGTCAGTGGGAGGAATGGTGCCCCATCATTGGTGTCAGTGGGAGGAATAGTGTCCCATCATTGGTGTCAGTGGGAGGAATAGTGTCCCATCATTGGTGTCAGTGGGAGGAATAGTGTCCCATCATTGGTATCAGTGGGAGGAATAGTGTCCCATCATTGGTGTCAGTGGGAGGAATAGTGTCCCATCATTGGTGTCAGTGGGAGGAATAGTGTCCCATCATTGGTGTCAGTTTGAGGAATAGTGCCCCATCATTGGTATCAGTGGGAGGAATAGTGTCCCATCATTGGTGTCAGTGGGGTTCGTTTTGCACAGAGTGGCCCCGATCCTCCTCTTCTGGGGACCCACAGCGGCTGACCCCCTCTGGGAAGCTCTCCCCCGAGGGGGTTACCTTGCGGGCGCGCTCCTGTGCCATACAAATCGGAGTCCATAGCCGGACACTGCAAGGTGTTTTTTCACCTTAATGCATAGGACGCAATAAAGTGAAAAAACATGAAGGTTTACAACAAAAACATTGAGCCGTTTTCGGTGCATCGGACACAAGCTTCCTTCTGAGTGGGCAGATGGCACGCCAAGAATGTTCTGCATATTCTAGGTATTTGTGTATCCAGGAATGCACAGAGTACACAGACATACATAAAGCCAATATATGGTCCACTTCATAGAAGATATGTATGACTTCTGCAGGCATCTTAGAACTGTACATAACCTGAGAGATTTGTCTTTTCATTCCCTTTCCTGAGGAGTAAAGAGAAGAGTCATGTCGGTGGCGACATATTTCACTCACTAGTGGAGAGACCTCAGGCAAAGCTCCATCAGAAATGCCCTACATACCAATAAAGCTTCTCCGAAAAAGGACTTCTGAGTAAAAGTCATTAATACAGCTGGGCTCCGGCCTTCCCTTCAGTCTTGCACAATTGTACAGGCCCCCCCCCCCCCCCCCCCCAAGGCTGCACGGCACTGACCACCAGTGGCACCCGCCAGACCACCCACAGCACTGACCTGCCTCCTGATTGGCAGGGAGGAAATGTAGTGTGACCATACCAAAAATTAATTTGCTATTGTCACATAGCGGGGTGAGATTGGGACGCAGTGTTCTCCGCCCCGAGCCCACCCTATTTTAAAGCCTATTAGAGCCTCTGGCTCCAAGCACGTGCTTCAAAATACACACCCCCGCCATGTGTCCGGCGTCCTGAAAAGGGGCGGGCGCATGGATAAACAGGGCAGCGGAGGTGTTGGGGGGGGGGACGGGGGACGGCGCCTGTGCACCCACAATGCACGACCCGCCACTGTCTGACCCTCATTTCCTCCATTAAGTCTGCAGTCTCTGGCAAACCTCTCCAGCATTACATATACTGAACATTATGTGTTGCCCTTTGGTGATGTCAGGGAGGGGCCACATTTAAAGGAGTTGTAAAGGCAGAAGGAGCATTCCATGCATCAAGATAAAAAACCTTTTGTGTGTAGCAGCCCCTCCTAATTACTTACCTGAGCCCCATCTCTCCCCAGCGATGTCCACAAGTGTCTTAGCCATTCGGGACTCTCCTCCTGATTGGCTGAGACACAGCAGTGGCACCATTGACTCCCACGGCTGTCAATCAAAGTTAGTTAGCCAATCAAGGGAGAGAGGGGGGCGGGCCGATAACACGGCTTTGTGTCTGAATGGACACAGGGAGCTGTGACTTGGCTCGGGTGCCCCCATAGAAAGCTGCGTGCTGTGGGGGCACTCAACAGGAGGAAGAGACCAGGAACACAAAAGAGGGACCCGATCAGAGGATCCAGGCTGCTCTGTGCAAAACCAACTGCACAGGAGGGAAGTATAACATGTTTGTTAAAAAAAAAAAAAAGAGAACGAGTCTTTACAATCACTTGAAGTCCCCTTATAGCTCATAAGTTGACAACCCCTGCCATAGCGCTTTTCTATCCCCCAGTCTCCATCCATCTATACATCCATTTTAGGCAATTTCTTTAATATACTTAGTTCACACCGTATGATGAATCGTGCTCGCAGGCCGCGGTATGACCAGCACCGAGCGTGCCTTCCTTGTTTTCCTTTTCCTTATATCACATACTATGGTCATTTCGTAGACAACTAGCACGAATCGTCATACATGCCGACTCCAGCGTCCTTGCACCACCCTACACAGGTTTTGTCATGTGATGTCACATGACGAAACATGCATATGGCGGAGCAAGGACGCTGGATTCACTGCATTACAACTTGCTATGGGAGCCCCCTTCCTTTTTTTCTTTTCCTTATACCGCATACTATGGTCATTCCGCAGACCACGAGCATAAATCATCATAAGTGGCGACTCCAGCGTCCTTCCCCACCCTATGCACGTTTCGTCTTGTGATGGAGTCACCACGTATTCATATTCTTTATATATATATATATATATATATATATATATATATATATATATATATATATATATATATATATATACATATACATATACACACACACACACACACACACATATACATACATACACACACAATTCATTATGGGAGCCTCCTTCATTCTTTTCTATTCCTCGGATCAATGCCTAGGAAGAGAGGAATAAATCTGAGGATCGCTTGTTGGCTGGTTTATAACTTTACCAGCATATCTATCTGGTGAGTCCATTTTTTGAGAGTGGTGAAGGACTCACGTTGTGGTGGAGCACCTTTGGGAATTTCTTTGGGAAGAATTTTGGGACTTCGATTATGAATATTTTTTATTGACACTATTTTTTATACTACTTTCGTTTGTCACTTTTTTATTTTCATTTTTTTTTTGGACCCTACAAATACTTTTGATACATTTTTTTCATTTCCAACTTGTTTATTGTCATAGCATGCACTTTTATTGATATGGATTGTGAATTTTGCACATAAGTTTGATTTGCACAATTTATGCACGTGCACGTTATTTGCATTGTATTTAGGTATTAGATGTTATGAGAAGGGATGATATTAAAAGCGGAGTTCCATCCGCGTTTTTTTGTTTATTAAAAAAATCAGCTACAAAAAGTTTAGCTGCGGACTTTTAATAAACAGATACTTACCTGCTCCACGGTCTAGCGATGCGGCCGTCCGGAGCGTCGCTCCTTTTCCCGCACCTCTTTGCCAGTGCCGTCATAACCACTGTGGGCACCCAGCCGCGACAGCTTTCGGCTTCACAAACGGGTACGCACTGCGCACGGGCGAGTCACGCTGCACGTTCCCAGTGGACAGGCAATCTTCTGGGCCCTGTCACGTGTCCCAGAAGATTGCCGAGAGGGAGGGGCCACCTAGTAGGGGAGGAGTCGCCTAGGCGGCCCGTGGGAGGAAGGAGGAAGTCCCCTTCAAAAGTACCCACCCACCCTCCCAAAAAAATGACATGGCAAATGTGGCATGTAAGGGGACGAGGAGTACTTAAAGCGAAAGTTCCCCTTTTGGGTGGAACTCCGGCTTTAATGATTTTGGGTTTCACCGGTTTGTTACATGTATACATATTAGAAGAAGTGGAAATGGATGGACAGCCGCACTCCAAAGGCACTTGAAGAAGCAGTCTTTATTAATAAAAACTGGACATGTAAATCCAAAAATGCAGTAACAATAGGGGACAGCCAACGCGTTTCGCACACTGTTAGTGCTTAGTTATGGCTCAGCATTGCCAGCACCTTGGACTCCTGAGAGGTTCCTCTAATTGTCTGCTTAGATCCACCTGGAGCGGTGATTCCTTTCCCATGTATACATATTAGTTTATCAACATTGAGGATATTTGAGGTTGATGTACGGACCAGCACTTCTCTTTATACACATTTTTTTTGTTTACAACGCAAAAAATAAAAACCGCAGAGGTGATCAAATACCACCAAAAAAAAAAGAAGCTATCTGTAGATTAAAAAATTGGACATCAAGGTTATTTGGGTACAGTATCACAGGACTGCGCAATTTTCACTTAAAGTAATGCAGTGCCATAGCAAAAATGGCCTGGTCATGAAAGGGGGGGGGGGCAAATCTTCCAGAGGTCAAGTGGTTAACTGAACAAGCTGAAGTCGGTTGGCTACCATGCAGAGCTTCTGGGGGTCAAGTGGTTAAGGAGTCTCCTTGGCACTGTACAGGAGGCCTCAACTCTTCTTCTGTGGGCAAACTGAATTGCAGACCAGACGCAGCACAAAGACAAAACGCTGCGTACCCAAGTAGAGTGGTGAATCAGGAAACAAAGTAATCAAGTTCTTTCTTTAAAATAACTGAAGAAACGACGGAACTGTGAGGAGTTAAGTAAACAGGTATTTTAAACAGCCTGCAGCCTCACAATTCTCAGAGCCGGGACTGGGTGACAGTCATGAGTGCAGCTTACGGCATTCCATCTCCGCATCGAAAGAGAACGCCTCGCAGCTCTAGAAAATGTCGTCAAACTTGCCCCCAAGAATGTGGTTTTATTAGTAAAGATGATCGGAAGATCTTGTTCCACAGAGGACGAGTTCCACCCAAAAGTCACTTCCTCCTGGAGGACATCTCAGGTAGCTAAAGCCTTCTTAAAGCAAACAAACCTTGTCCAAAGCTGCCATGGAGCTCAATGTGCCCACAGGTGAACCAAAAGCCAAGGCTGGCGAGGCCATTCTAGAATTAACATATCTATATACAGTCCCCATTGTGAAGAAAAATAAGAATTTTATGAATTTCTAAGTACGTTGGAACATACACTATATTAACAAAAGTATTGGGACGCCTTTACTCGCACCTGAACTTTAATGGCATCCCAGTCTTATAGCCTGTAGGCAGTGCCGATCCTGACCTCCCTGGGGCCCTAAGCAAAATTACATGTCACATTAAAGTTGAGAGGCGGGGGGCTGCCGAAAATGACATGTCACATTAAAGATTAAAGATGAGAAGGGGGGGGGGGGGTGTTCTGCTGTCGGAAATTACATCTTACAATTAAAGTGAGAAGCAGGGGGTGCTGACTGCTTACCTCTTCTCCCATGCAGCCAGCGAGTTGAGAAGCAGGGCGAAGGGCCGAAAATTACTTCTCACCAGGCGGGCCTCTAGTAATTTGGGGGGCCCCCTGCAGCTTTACGGGGCCCTAAGCGGCTTGCATAGTGAGCCTATAGGGTGGATCGGCCCCGTCTGTAGGGTTCAAAATTTAGTTGGCTCACCCTTTGCAGCTATAACAGCTTCAACTCTTTTGGAAGGTGTTTTGCTTGAGTTTATCTAGTAAGATTACTTTGCGGTATAAGCAAGGAAGCTCAGACCTGTGCAGTGTATAAATGTGCCTTTACTATACAAAAATGTTTTACATTACAAAATTAGGAATACAGTAGAAGACAGATTTATCAAGCAAGATGCCTAAAAAAAGAAGCAGAAACTTATAAGCAATCCCGGACGAGCCCCCAATTGTTTTGCTTGTGTCTATCTAGCAAGGTTACTTTGTTGTTTAAGCAAGGAAGCTCAGACCTCTGCAGTGTACAGATGTGCTTTGACTAAACAAAAATGCTTTGCATACAAAACTATTACAAATACAGTACTAGATTGACAGATATATCAAGCAAGATGCCTAGCAAATAAGCAGAAACTATGGTCTGTAACCAGCCATAAGATACCTAAAGATACTTTTGCCTGATCTGCAGCAACTGCTTAAGAAGCCTGAGTCCTTGTTGTCAACGAAGATCACAAACACACAGTAATTGAAGTGAAGCAACTTCTAAAGCGTATTTCCTTCTGGAAAGGCTGTCCACAAGGTTTAGGAGTGCATCTATGGGAATGTTTGACCATTCTTCCATTTGTGAGGTCAGGCATTTAAGTTGGATGAGAAGGCCTGGCTTGCAGTCTCCCCTCCAATTCATCCTAAAGTTGTTCTATGGGGTGGAGGTCAGGAATCTGTACAGGCCAGTCAAGTTCCTCCACCCCAAACTTGCTCATTCATGTCTTTATGGACCTTGCTGTGTGCACTGGTGCGCAGTCATGTTGGAACAGGAAGATGAAACGGCATATGGTAAAGCGGCGTGCTGACGCCACTGCATTACACTGAGTCCCGGAGTGAACGGGCTGTGTTAGCCGGCCGGCTACAGAACTTTTAAACACGATTTTATATCTACTCAAATGTGAGTGTGTTTTTAATTTTCATATCTTATTAAATTTATTATTGGATTACGCTATGTGCGCCCTTTTTTCCTTTCCTCTTGTTTGGGTGTGATCAACATCGTCCTAAGCGGCAGAGGATCCGAGAGATTTGGGGTGAAGACATCCTTGCCAGACAAACCTATAGGCTGGGTTCATAGCCACAGGCTCACAGAAGATCTCCAATTGGGATCTTCTCATCTGGTAAGACGCTGATAATCACTATGGTGGAAGATCCTCTTTACTATCTGGTCACCTTTTGTGGTGTTTTTTACAACATTTGTTTCCTCTAGAGGAGCAGCACATCTTGAGAGAGACGATCACTCTTTGAATCACTTTTCATTTATTTTTGTCACAGAGACTCAATTTTTATTTGAGGACTAATTTTTCATTGAATTTCACTAAGATTGGGTTCTACATTCTCTTTGGAGACCTTCTTCATCTTTGATTGTCCACTCAGTGGTCGACACATATAATATTTGTGCAGCTTGTTTTTTTCTTATTTAGGAACAGGAAGGGGCCATCCCCAAAGTGTTCCCACAAAGTTGGGAGCATAAAATTGTCCAAAATGTCTTGGTATACAGACGTCTTAAGAGTTCCTTTCACTGGAGGGGGCGTGTATAACCAGCCCCAAGCATCAGGTTCGGGAGCGAGCGCAGTGTTCATTGCGTATGCTCTGTTTACAGCTGACAAACAGCACTTCGGGCTCAGAGATTTCCGTAGACTCCGACTGCGCAGTCGAGGTCGGAACCTATCCGATAGACGAACCATATTGTCAGAACACCAGCAATAGCCGCCGTTTTGGCATGTGATTTGACATGTCAAATCGCATCAATGTTAACGTAGGCTCAAAGCCGAACCAGAGACGCTTTCCACTCTCAGCAATTTCACATGACTTCTTTTTAAGTACAATCTAAATATAGACAGGAAACATCAAGGTAGAAGTATAAAGAGATATAAATGTGAACAAAGATCTAAACACATGCATGTGACAGGCATGCCGACTACATTATAAAAGCATCATCTATTTAAAGGTACGTCGGGATTAAGTCAACGCCTTGATCGAGTGGCCAATTGGTGGACAACTCCCACCTAATGAGTAGCTATTGCTGGGGCTAAATTTAGACGTCATTAATTCTTGCAATCCACCAAGCCCAAGGAAATGTGTGGCTGGATTTTAAAATTGGCTCCCGGTCTCTAAATTCAGAAGTCATTTCACTGTCACAAAGGTTGTATTTTTATCTGTCACAACCTCAAAAGAAAAGAAAACGTTTATTTGTGGAGGGAATAACAAAAGCACGGCTTGTAGAGGCCTCTGGGCAACCATCAATGAAGCACCTTCCAGGGTTGTCAGGCCACCGGACAGCAACAAATACAACTCAAATAACCCCCGACAGAGTTCAATGATCTGTTACATAAACATGGCCGTAGATAAAAGAGAACGGTTGACAGTCCAGGAAAGGAGCAGAGCTCCCAACTGTCCACGATTTCAAGCAATGGCCCCCTGTCCACGATTTCGTGCAATGTCCCTCTGCCCACGATTCTGAGCAATGTCCCTCTGCCCACGATTCCGAGCAATGTCCCTCTGCCCACGATTCCGAGCAATGTTCCTCTGCCCACGATTCCGAGCAATGTCCCTCTGCCCACGATTCCGAGCAATGTCCCTCTGTCGCTGATTCCGAGCAATGTCCCTCGGACGCTGATTCCGAGCAATGTCCCTCTGTCGCTGATTCCGAGCAATGTCCCTCTGTCGCTGATTCCGAGCAATGTCCCTCTGTCGCTGATTCCGAGCAATGTCCCTCTGTCGCTGATTCCGAGCAATGTCCCTCTGTCGCTGATTCCGAGCAATGTCCCTCTGTCGCTGATTCCGAGCAATGTCCCTCTGTCGCTGATTCCGAGCAATGTCCCTCTGTCGCCGATTCCGAGCAATGTCCCTCTGTCGCCGATTCCGAGCAATGTCCCTCTGTCGCCGATTCCGTGTATCAAAGCATTTTTTTTTTACAGGGTATAAAAGAGAAGAGAGGAGCCTCCAAGTGTAGCAATAAGTTGCTAAATGTTGTACCTTCATTAAATGTAACCATATTGCTACACATTTTTATACTCAGTTGTGACATGACGCTACTCTTATATCAAGACATCGCTTGTATATCAAGGCAAAATTTATTAAAACATTTAGCTTGTCTTGCAAAACGATCTCAAACCAAGTTACTCTCAAACCAAGGTTTTCCTGTACGTTACAACTACGGCGAGGTGCTGGGACTAACTGTGGGCCCTTGGAAAGCAGGAAAGTGGGTTAGGAAAACGCTTGAGAGGTATTATTTTTCCCCTCTCCGGAAATCCATTACTCAAGACTTGGGCAGATTTTGGGAACACCTTACAAGGCTTGCCGGAAACCCAGCAGAGGCGTTTCGAGGATCAAAACATCTCTCGGAACACGGCAGTAATAACAATAATATTATGTGACACACGCCTAGCTGGGCCCGCCCAGGCCCTAGGTACATAGCGTATAAACCCTGATCAATTAGATTGTTTATCATCAGTGCAAGGCTGAGCAATATTTACATTGAAAATCCTTTGAGTTATCGGGAAGAAGGAAGGAGGAGGAAAATGTCCTACAGAAAACATCGCCATAAATTTAAGATATAAACAAAAATTATGAATTCTTCACAAGCCTAACCCCGAGATTCTTCACAATATTTTGCCACCTACACCAGTAAGAAAGGTTATTAGCAGGGCTCCTCACAGTGACTGCAGGGGGGGATGATTAGAAATCAAAGCTTTTTAACCACTTCAGCCCCGGACTATTGCGTTGCTAAAGGATCAGGCCACTTTATGAGATTCGGCACTGCGTCGCTTTAACTGACAATTGAGCGGTCGTGCGAAGGGTGGGTCCCAAACAAAATTGACGTCCCTTTTTTCCTACAAATAGAGCTTTCTTTTGGTGGTATTTGATCACCTCTGCGGTTTTTATTTTTTGCGCTATAAACAAAAATAGAGCGACAATTTTGAAAAAAATTCAATATTTTTTACTTTTTGCTTATATCCCCCAAAAATATATCTAAAACATTTTTTTCCCTCAGTTTAGGCCGATAGTTATCCTTCTACCTATTTTTGGCAAAAAAAAATCGCAATAAGCATTTCATTGGTTTGTGCAAAAGTTATAGAGTCTACAAAATAGGGGATAGTTTTTTTTACTAGTAATGGCGGCGATCGTCGATTTTTATTGTGACTGCGACATTATGGCAGACACATAAGACACTTTTGACACAATTTTGGGACCATTTTCAGGTTTACAGCGATCAGTGCTATAAAAATGCACTGTTACTGTGAAAATGACACTGGCAGTAAAGGGGTTAACCTGTAGGGGGCGCTGCAGGGGTTAAGTGTTCCCTAGGAAGTGATTCTTACGGTGTAGATGCGTGGCCCGGCGTGTGACATCACTGATCGTCATTCCCTATGACAGGAAACAGACGATCGGTGACACTCTCACTAGGACACTGTGGCTTCAAATGCCCACACTGGAGATGGCCGCGCTAAGCAGAAACTTCACACAGTAAGATAACAGTGCTGCACAAATAGGAAACTGGGCATTTCTGATCTTCCTCAGGGGAATGAAGACATGTTCAAATTGAAATATTGTGTGTAACCAAAACCCACTAAAAAACAAAAACAGCATACACCTGCCGATCTCGCACATGTGCCGTGCGGTGCAATTTTGGCCAGCCAAGATTTTTCATAGATGCCAATGTTAAACGTTACTGGAGCCGTGCGATGCCAAGCTGGCCAAGATTTTACATAGACGCCAATGTTAAACGTTACTGGAGCCGTGCGATGCCAAGCTGGCCAAGATTTTACATAGATGTCAATGTTAAATGTTACTGGAGCCGTGCGTTGCCAAGCTGGCCAAGATTTTCCATAGAGGCCAATGTTAAATGTTCTGAGCGGTAGCATCCAGTGTTGAGAAATACACTTTGCAATTCTTGCTATCTGCATATGTAACATTGACATCTAATTTTTTGAATATCATGCGTATCAGAGCTCATGTTTTTAATTCACGTTCTGTATATATATATATATATATATATATATATTCTTCAATTTCATTACCCCCAACTCTCACCACTAAAAAGGGAGAAATTGTGAAGTTCTGGAACCCCGGGACATTTACATGACTTCGTAAACTTGAACTTGTTGTTCAATAATCAGTCACCTTCATATAGGAACTGGAATACTGTAAAAAGGTTGGGCTTGAACCTCCTTATTGGTGCTTTAGCATAAAAGTCAGACTTTGATGACCAATAGGAATTCTCAGAAGGAGTTGGTAACGTTTTAGTGCAAAAAATAAATAAAATAAATGGGTTTGCATATCATTTGACTTTTTTTTATATGAAGCTTTGATTAAAGCTCATCTTGGCTTTTTGTGTCTTTTTCGTCAGGTACCCAATCAGCATTGTCGGGATTTGGGCGCTTAAAAATGATTTTTACAAAACCAACTTGGCATTCTAATTTGCAGAAGAAGTACTGCAGGTCCCAGCACACCTTGCCAGCCTATGCAATCAGTATTGCTCTGCATGGGGAATACAAACCTCAGCATGCCCTCTAATTGTCTTTGGAATATTCCTCCTGCTCTCTCCCCGGCATTGTCCTATATACCAGTATCCACCTGCCGAGTCTGTGCCGAGTAAGAAGCTGATCCCAGCACATTACCGTAGCCTAGAGGTATTAAAACGCACCTGCTGCTCTCCGCCCACAACTCTGCAGGTTGCAACACGGATTTCCCACTGGGAGCTGCAGCGTTTCCCAACCACCCAGCCAACTACTGGTTCCCAGCTTACTAATGCATTGTGCGGATTATCCAAGTCTCTTCCTTTACCCCAACGTCACCCCTTCCCGAAATTCTGCACCTTTTTAAGATTTCAAAAAAAGTTAAAGTGAACCTTTAGACATTTTTTTCTTTGTTTGGCTTCAGATGCAACAGAACATTTTAAAGGCGGCTAGAACCCCTGTCAGGTTTTTATTGCGGTCCCTGCTAGAGAGACTTGTCCTGGGGGACTCATTATCACCTATGGCCATCTGGTTTTCTCCAAAGCTTCTATATTAACCCATTAGTTACATTGCCACCCATACACGTCATTCACCTGTGTGTTAGGTTTTTCCCCATTACTGACATACTTCACTTGCTCGTCCATTCCTTCTCTGCAATTGCACTGTCTGTGGCAATACGCAGTTGATGGTTGCAGAGCTGGTGCACAGACCATATTGTCGGGATCCACCCAGAGACCAAACGACAGCTGGTTCCAGATCTCAGCACTCTGCTCAGAGCTCACTGAGAACTGAGGGATCAGCTGTCACAGTCACTGCTCTCTGCCCTCCAGTGCTCACTGGGCAAGGGAGGGGACAAACGCAGCTGACTTCTGTTTCCAGACAAGTGCTGAGAGCTGGAACCAGGTGTCATTTGGTCTCTGGGTGGATCCTGACAATATGGCCTGTGCGCCAGCTGTCACAGTTCTAAGACACAGAGCTGGCGCACAGACCATACTGTCGGGATCCACACAGAGACCAAATGACAGCTGGTTCTAGCTCTCAGCGCTTGTCTGAGAGCAGAAGTCAGCTGCGTTTGTCCCCTCCCTGGCCCAGTGAGCAGAGGCTGGCAGTCACCGCTCTGCTAAGAGCTTACCGAGAACTGAGGGATCAGCTCTGTGTCTTAGAACTCGGTTCTCGGTAAGCTCTTAGCAGAGCGGTGACTGCCAGCCTCTGCTCACTGGGCCAGGGAGGGGACAAAAACGCAGCTGACTTCTGCTCTCAGACAAGTGCTGAGAGCTAGAACCAGCTGTCATTTGGTCTCTGGGTGGATCCCGACAATATGGTCTGTGCGCCATCTCTGTGTCTTAGAACTGTGACAGCTGGCGCACAGACCATATTGTCAGGATCCACCCAGAGACCAAATGACAGCTGGTTCCAGCTCTCAGCACTTGTCTGAAAACAGAAGTCAGCTGTGTTTGTCCCCTCCCTGGCCCAGTGAGCACTGGAGGGCAGAGAGCAGTGACTGGCAGTCACCGCTCTGCTCAGAGCTCACTGAGAACTGAGAGTTCAGAGTGATCAGCTATCACATGATTGCTCAGTTCTAAGACAGAGCTGGCAGGGGACAGCTGCAGCATCTGACCGATGCTGCAGCATGGATTATGTATGAATATGTTTTATGCACCCCAAATTCCTTTAAAGTCCATCTCTACTCTATTTTTTATATTTTGGATCAAGCCAAGAATGATTAAAACCCATTAAAAAAATTCTCCATCAGGGGAAAGAGTTTGAAACGGTTTTAAAGTGATTTAACATACATGTTCTTCTTACCTCCTTTGTGCAAGGGTTTTGCAAAGAGCGGCCCTGATCCTTGACTTCTGGGGTCCTCCAGCGGCACTCCTGGCTCCTCCTCTACTCGACTGCCCCCACGGAGAGCCGCATTCCATTGGGTCACTCGTGCCGGCACGCTCCTGAATCCTGCTGCTGCGTCCATTGACAGAGACAGCAGGACTCGGCCCCGCCCCTCGGCTCCCGTGTCACTGGATTCGATTGACAGCAGCGGGAGCCAACAAGGATGCTGTGGAGGCAACAGACATTCTCCTTCTTAACCGATCATCAATGGTTGTTAGGATGCCAGGGTCTAGAAAGTCATAATGGTGCATAATGAAATTCCGTGGCTTTGTGTAATTTAAAGCAGGCTTCGTCCAACCTCTAGCTTGTGTACTATTTTTGAGGCATCCCTGAAGAAGAAGTCTCAAGGCACCCCTGAAGAAGAAGTCTCAAGGCACCCCTGAAGAATTAGTCTTCAGGCACCCCTAAAGAAGTAGTCTTCAGGCACCCCTAAAAAAGTAGTCTTCAGGCACCCCTAAAAAAGTAGTCTTCAGGCACCCCTAAAGAAGAAGTCTCAAGGCACCCCTGAAGAAGAAGTCTCAAGGCACCCCTGAAGAAGAAGTCTCAAGGCACCCCCTGAAGAAGAAGTCTCAAGGCACCCCTGAAGAAGAAGTCTCAAGGCACCCCTGAAGAATTAGTCTTCAGGCACCCCTAAAGAAGTAGTCTTCAGGCACCCCTAAAAAAGTAGTCTTCAGGCACCCCTAAAAAAGTAGTCTTCAGGCACCCCTAAAGAAGAAGTCTCAAGGCACCCCTGAAGAAGAAGTCTCAAGGCACCCCTGAAGAAGAAGTCTCAAGGCACCCCTGAAGAAGAAGTCTCAAGGCACCCCCTGAAGAAGAAGTCTCAAGGCACCCCTGAAGAAGAAGTCTCAAGGCACCCCTGAAGAAGAAGTCTCAAGGCACCCTGGTTGAAAAAGACGGACAGAGGATGCAGAACTGTAGGCACATAGCACAGGTGGGGAGATAGTTTTTCTTTTTTGTAGCAAACAAGACAATGCTTGTGTATTTAGGATGCTGGGAATTGTAGTACCCGAGATACCACCATACCTTGGGGCTACCTGAACTTCCAAGGTGTGTCTTTAGAAACAACTACATGACAGCAGCTGGAGCAGGGGGACATTATCTGGCCCGGCTTCGCGGTGTGACATTTTAATAGGCTTTTTTTCGTACAGAACCTGAAATACCAGCCAGCCTGGGACCTCACCCAGCCATTACCCACCCCAAAGGCCGGGCCCCTCCAATCCTCACACAGAAGTCTGACTTTCTCTGTGTCTTCAAGGAATGAATACCTGTCTTCACCAATCAAAGATTATTAAAGCGATACATGACAGTGCAGACAACGGGCAAGTCATAACAACGCTGGGGCTGTATTTGAATATAATTTTTTTTTTTTTTTTTATGTCCATATTATTTGCATGCCGTGTACCCGTCTGCTATCAGACACCAGATCTCCCAAGAAACTCAGCCTGGGGGTATAAAATATCAAATTTATGCAAATAAGCTAGTTTCAGGCTGTGTATTTTTTTTTATAGGATAAGGAGCATCTACTAGATCAGGGTTGTAAAACTTAATTTCGTCAAGGGCCGCATCAGTATTATGGTTGCCCTCAAAGGGCCGGTTGCATTTGTAAGAGTACATACATTTACCCCAGGGCTTTTCTTTTCTTAGAATTGGTGCAGGAACTCTACCACAAATGGGAGGATCTTAAAGCAGCGTTCCACCCAAAAATGGAACTTCAACTTTTTGGAATCCTCCCCCCTTCGGTGTCCTAATTTGGCACCTTTCAGGGGAGAGGGGGGAGCAAATACCATCATAATACAGGTATATGCACTGACTTTCTGGCATGGATCATTGCGGTGACCTACACCACGTCCGGCGCCTACACTGTCCTCCCCCGTGGTCTTCTGTGAAACACACAGAAGTCCCAGAAGACAGCAGGGACCAGTGAGGACGTGCAGCGCGACTCGTGCATACACAGTAGGGAACCGGGAAGTGAAGCCGCAACACTTCCTTTCCTGATTCCCTCACCGACGATGGCGGCGGGGGCAGCCGAGCGATTGATCGGCTTCCAACATCGCGGGCACCCTGGACAGGTAAGTGCCCATATATTAAAAGTCAGCAGCTGCAGTATTTGTAGCTGCTGGCTTTTTATATATATTTTTGTTTAGGCTGACCTCTGCTTAAATGAGCAATAAATACCAGGAGTGCGTTATGTGCAGAGTTCAGGGGTGCACTATGTACCAAGTGCATGATTCAGAGGTGAGCTATGTACAGAGTGCAAAGTTCAGGGGTGCACTATGTACCAAGTGCAGGATTCAGAGGTGAGCTATGTACAGAAGTGAAAGTTCAGGGGTGCACTATGTACCAAGTGCAGGATTCTGGGGTGAGCTATGTACAGAGGTATAAGTTCAGGGGTGCACTATGTACCAAGCGCAGGATTCAGGGTTGAGCTATGTACAGAGGTGAAAGTTCAGGGGTGCACTATGTACCAAGTGCATGATTCAGGGGTGAGCTATGTACAGAAGTGAAAGTTCAGGGGTGCACTATGTACCAAGTGCAGGATTCAGGGGTGAGCTATGTACAGAAGTGAAAGTTCAGGGGTGCACTATGTACCAAGTGCAGGATTCTGGGGTGAGCTATGTACAGAGGTATAAGTTCAGGGGTGCACTATGTACCAAGCGCAGGATTCAGGGTTGAGCTATGTACAGAGGTGAAAGTTCAGGGGTGCACTATGTACCAAGTGCATGATTCAGGGGTGAGCTATGTACAGAAGTGAAAGTTCAGGGGTGCACTATGTACCAAGTGCAGGATTCTGGGGTGAGCTATGTACAGAGGTATAAGTTCAGGGGTGCACTATGTACCAAGTGCATGATTCAGGGGTGAGCTATGTACAGAGGTATAAGTTCAGGGGTGCACTATGTACCAAGTGCAGGATTCAGGGGTGAGCTATGTATAAAGGTATAAGTTCAGGGGTGCACTATGTACCAAGTGCATGATTCAGGGGTGAGCTATGTACAGAGGTGAAAGTTCAGGGGTGCACTATGTACCAAGTGCAGGATTCAGGGGTGAGCCATGTACAGAGAGCAGAGTTCAGGGGTGCAATGCGTACAGAGTGCAGGGTTGAGGAGTGTGCTATCCACAGGTTGCAGGGTTCTGGTAAAAAAACAAAAACAAACCCTAGTTGCGAGGGCCACATGAAATGGCCTGGCGGGCCAAATTCGGCCCACGGGCCTTGTGTTTGACCCCTGTGTATTAGATAACCAGCAATTGCTAGAACAAAGCAAGGAAGTCTCACTATTCTCTGTAATTTGAAATAAATGTATTTAGTGAAAAATAAACATCATTACTGAACATTAACATACAATAGAGGCAAGTGTGAAAAGGAAAAGTCCAATCTAACAGAAAAGCAGATAATGGATTTAGAATGAGGACTGGGTGATATTACTAAATGGAGACAAACAACACTTTCACAAAATGTCCTTGCAATGGAAAAGAAGACATTATGCAATCCTGGATTTGGCACCCAGAGCGATAATTCTGCTCTGTCCATTGTTTTCCCCCGAAGCTGCACTGTGACTTTGTTATGTGGCCAATTTAAATGCAAATCACATAAGTGGAGTCCTTCTTTAAATAAACAAAAAAAGAACATTAAACATTCAGACACTCTCTACACCCGATCTGACATAAAGAGAACATGCTTCTGGTTCTCGTAGATCGAGGAGGAACATGTCTGGGCAAACGTACTCGCTGTTTAGTCAGTGGGGTTTGGTTTGAGAAAAATTAGAGCTAAAACTATTTTACAATAAATCAGAAATTGTAATTTAAAGAAAAAAAAAAAACGAATGATATTCTATTTAATGTGGATATAAAAAGTCAACACACCCCTGTTAAAATTTCATGTTTCTGTGATGTAAAAAAATACGAGACAAAGATAAATCATTTCAGAACTTTTTCCACCTTTAGGCCCCTTTTTTACGCCTGTCAGTTTTGACGGCGGATCTGAACGGCCGCTCCATACAGTCTTAGACCCCTTTCACATTGACACGTTTTTCAGGAGGTTCAGCGCTAAAAATAGCGCTGCTATACCGCCTGAAAAAATTGTGCCCTGCAGGCACGAAGGCTTTCACACTGAAGCGGTGCGGTAGCAGGACCGCTCCAAAAGTCCTGCTAGCCGCATCTTTGGAGCGGTATAGGAGCGGGGGATGTTTACCGCTCCTATACCGCTCCTTTCCATTGAAATCAATGGGAAACCGCAGTAATACCGCCCAATGCGCCTCTACAGAGGTGCATTGCGGGCGGCATTAACCCTTTATCGGCCGCTAGCGGGTGTTAAAACCGCACTGCTAGCGGCCGAATATCGTGGTAAATACGACGGTATAGCGGCGCTAAAAGTAGCGCCGCTATACCGTCACCGCACCTCCACTGCCCCATGTGAAAGGGGCCTTATGGAGCGTCGGATGTCAGCGGAGACATGTCCGCTGACATCCAACCCGATCCGATAAAATCAGACGTATGGCGATACATCCCCATCTGTCCATGGCGGATCGGATTGGGTAAGATCTGATGAAAACGGACATGCTGTCCGTTTTCATCAGATCGCTCCATAGGAGACAGCGGCGCTGCACAAGCCCCTCCTCGCTCAGTGAGCAGCCTGTCATCTGCCGGCTCAGCGAAGATCAGCGGACAGATCTCGCCGCTGAGCTGGTGAACTCCGTAGCGACGGAGTCCGCCTCGTGTGAAAGGAGCCTAAATGTGACCTATAAACTGTACAAATCAGTTGAACAACAAAATTTAAATCTTTGAGATGGAGGGAAGTAAAAATAAAACACTAAAATATGGTTGCATAAAAGTGTGCACAATCTAATGCCCCGTACACACGATCCGAATATCGTACGGCAGATCGTACGACGATTTTTCGCCTAACAGTCAGGCCGGGTACTCACGAGCAAACATGTACGGTGAAACCGGTCCGTCGGACCGTTTTCACCGTACATGTCTGCCAGAGGGCTTCTGTACAATGGTTGTACTAACCATCGTACAGAAGTCCGCGCGTAAACACTACGCGGGGCGTGTCCGCGTCGTCGCCGCGCCTTCCATTTAAAGGCTTCCACGCATGCGTCGAAGTCATTCGACGCATGCGAGGGACGGCGGGCGCTCTGACATGTACGGTAGGTCTGTACTGACGACCGTACATGTCCGAGCGGGCAGGATTCCAGCGGACGGTTTTAAAACACGTCCAGGAATATTTGCCCGCTGGGAAAAGGCCCGGCGGGCAAATGTTTGCTGGAATTTGGCCCGCTCGCGCCTACACACGACCGAACATGTATGCTGAAACTGGCCCGCGGACCAGTTTCAGCATACATGTTTGGTCGTGTGTACGGGGCCTCACAAGTAGAAATTAGGGTACTAAAGTCACGAAAATTGTCGTATGACAGAAAAAATTTAAAATCAGAAGTGATGTCATGTGTTGTAACGTATTTGTATCGTATTTTCGGAAGACAACTATACGGACTAAACGAAAATCGTACGATCTGGTATCGTATGAGGAAAATTTCCGTGCTTGTCCAATCGAATATAATTGGATGAACTGTTGTGATCGGCTCTCGAAAATAGTGTACACACGATACGATTAACCTACAACACATAACATTTGCTCTATAGAAGCATTGCGTCACACAAGGAGACATCCTGTTCTTGGGTCTTCTGCTGGCAGGTGTCAAACACAAAGATTTAATGAAATAATCCTACAGAAACCTTCCATATTTTATCTGAGATTTCACCGGACAATGGTCACCCTGCTGAATGCCTACCTTCAGACTGTCGGTGTCATTAGGCTGGCCTCAGTCAGATGGGATTATTGTAAATCCCTTGATTTTCAGTAGGAAAGAATGGCTTCCATGTAAATCCTGATTAGGAGCTGGGACTGTAGACTGGTGCCGTCCACCAATGACAATTAATCAGGGATGAGAGATTGTATAACATCCTGGTTAGAATTACTGAGACTTCACTTTCTAAGTCTTTCTCCAACATCTGCGGTAAATCTGCTGGTATTGAAGATGCAAAGTTTCATAGAAGAACAGTTTAAAGGATAAATGTAAGCTAGGTTAATTTCCAAGACTTTCAGGATAAAATCCCGTGATTATTCAGAACAGGAAGCGGTTACAGCTCAGGATAGAGATACTCTGTAGTTGTAAAAAACATTGCCATACACGTAACATGGCCAAACGTTTGTGGGTTCCTTGATTGCTATATCTACTATAAAGGCCAAAAGTACGTCAACCCCCCCACCAAATGATGGAGCTCAGGTATCACCAGTGAACCGTCCTGTTAATACAACATAATATAAAGACATTGTAGAATATTGCGCTCCTCAAACTTTGGTGAAGACCCCTTTGTGTTCCAGCATGGCTGTGCCCTTGTGTACAAAGCCAGCTCCATAAAAACATGGTTAGACCAGTCTGGTGTGAAGGAACTTGAGTGCCCTGCACAAAAGCCCTGGCCTCAACCCTCCACCTCTCTTTACAGACACACCTCAAACTTATGTGGAAAACCTTCCCAGAAGAGTGGGGGTCGTTTTAGCCACAAAACGGGGCAACTACATTCTAAAAGGACATGGTTTTGGAATGGGATGCTCCCAGAAGAGTGAAGGTTGGCAACATTCCTGTAGAATCAGCTGCTAGGAGGTCAGTTCCTCCTGATGTAGGCATGGCCCCCAGAAGAAACCTACAGAACACCCAAGAGCCCTTCCTCTACACCACAGGTGTCAAATTTGGCCCTCAAAGCCATTTCATGTGGCCCTCGGACCCCTCCTGCAACTGCAGGAGAGCACCAGCCCTCCTCTGGTCCTACTCCCGACCCTTCTTTCTGCTTTCAAGCAATACATCCAGCTTCTTCCCAGCAGCAACATAATGAAAGGGGGGTACACTGGGATGTAAGGGAGAGTGGGGGACTCAACTTCTGATGGTGGGGTGGCTCTTGACATCCAATGTAAAGGGGAGGGGATGCGCTGGACATCTAATCTTACAGATACAACCAGCCCTTTTGAGGGCAATCATAATGTTAATGCGGCCCACAATGAAATTGAGTTTGGCCCCCCCCTGTTCTACACAGTGTGGGATGTCCAACCCACAGCCCAAGAGAGAGTTCAACACGTGGCCCAGGCACGCCGGGCTTCCGTTATTGTAACATTACTGGCAGCAGTGAATGCAGGGACTCCTGATAGTGGCAGGAAAGTAAGCTGTAGGTTGCCATCTTACTTTTATAATAAAAAACATAAAAATAAAAATGAAGTTTTATTACTCATGTCATTAACTTGTGATCTGCCCGACCTTTTCTACTCATCACCTATTCTTATTGTTCGTGTATTTTATGTGCAACACAAGAAAAATCCTCTTCTTCCAATGTAGCCCAAAAAAATCTAAAAGTTGGACACCCTTGGTCTAAGTCTTCATGTTTTCGTCTTTCACCTCATGACCCATACTAGAGCGGTCAGTGACTCCTCAAGATATTTCATGAATATACGTCTTGAACAGAGAGGAAGGACACCTCAATGTTTTGGCATCTTCCATAAGATGTAAGGCAGAAACACCGGGACGCTCGGAATTCAAAATTGTGAATTGCTGAGTGTTGAATGATGGTATCCCCCATCATGCTCTGTGGTTTCCTCCACCAGTGTCCAAGTCAATGCTGAACACAGTGATGTAGGGGTCCATGCACGTAACGGGGGACTAGGAGATCGACACTCCCTGAAGTGTGCCGGAGATGAAGATCTTCCCTTATTATCTTATCTACAAGTTGTCCGGAACACTGCAGCCAGACTGGTAACAGGTCATAAACAGTGGGAACCTCGAGGTCCCTCCACTGGCTAGTCGTAAAGGATCGGGTGACATTCAAGTCCCTCTGCCTCGCCCACAAGTGCACGCAAGGAATCGTGCCGCAATACTTATGCGAGAAAATTAAACACTACACCCCAAATCGGGCCCTACGATCAACTAATCAGAACCTCCTCCACATCCCCAAGGCCCGCTACAAATCTAAAGGAGAACGAAGATTCGCAGTCCAAGGACCGCCGCTATGGAACGCTCTACCGACAGACATTCGGATGGAAGTAAACCACCGGGCCTTCAGAAAAAAACTCCAGACACATCTATTCTGAAGCGTGGCTGGACGACGACATTGGATACAGCGCCTTGAGGCGATTTAGTTCGCATTTGTAGCGCTATACAAGTTACTCACTCACTCACAATTGAGTTCAATGGCACCGGCCGAGGGATAGAGAAGTATAAGCAAGGATGCTTTTAATTCCCCCGTACACACGATGCGATTATCCGAATGATCGTCTTTTTTTTGCATGCTAATCTCACGTTGAATCTGATGAGTTTAATGTGTTGTGTTTAATGTGTTGTAATGCATTTCTATTGTATTTTCGACAGCTGTACTGAGTAAAACAAATATTGTACGATCTGGAATCGTACGGGAAAAAAATTCCATGCATGTCCGATGGAATAATATCGGATAAACTGTCCTGATTGGCTCTCGAAAGCTCTGTACTAACGATTCGATTATCATACGGTCGATTAGAATGCGGCATTTTTCGTAAGATTTTCGGATTGTGTGAACGGGGCTTAAGTTGATTTTTCAAAATAGTGATAGTCACCCTTGCTTTGAGGGTTCAACGTTATGGGAAATAAAGTAGTAATGACAAATTTTTAGGTTGGGTACACTTGAGTATAACCCGAGATTTTCAGCACATTTTTTGGTGCTGAAAATGCCCCCCGCTTATACTCGAGTCACCTTTTTGCGCCTGCTCACCCGGACTTTGGGGACCCGGTACCGACCAACCGTAGGTCCCCTGGACCCCAAACTGGCACACATGTAGCCCCACTCTTCTTCTACAAGTGGGCAAAGTTTGTTGTCCGGGGGACCTACGGCCGGGGAGCACCGATTTCTCAATTCGGGCACCCCTTCCATAGACTCCCAGCCGGTCCCAGCCGGTCGTAGGTTCTCTGGACCCGGAACTTGGCACACATGTAGCCCCAGTTCTCCTCTACAAGTTTTCTGTCTGAGGAACCTACGGCCGGGGAGCACCGATTTTTAAAAGCCGGGCAACCCTTTGGGTGGGGGGGAGGGGGCTCCTAGTGTCGGGAGGGCCCCTGCAGGGGCGGTGCTTGTCCCAGGGGATATTTGACCCCAGAGGACACTAATTTGAACTTGCCAAGTTTGTTTATTGCAGGGCCTGCCCCTGAGGTTGTGCCTTATAATGTCTGTTTTTGCCACTTGGACCGCAGTATGCTGCTCCTGCGAGGTTACTGTTATATTGTTAAACAAATTTTGTGAATGTAACGTATAATTTTGTAAACTTGAAAACTTCTATATACTCCCATGTTAAATGCAAGTCTAGTCATGGACACAGTGAGGCATGGACACAGTGAGGCATGGGCACAGTGAGGCATGGGCACAGTGAAGCAAAGTGAAGCATGCAGATGGACACCTGAGGCTTATACTCGAGTCAATAAGTTTTCCCATTTTTTTGTGGTAAAATTAGGTGCCTCTGCTTATATTCTGGTCGGCTTATACTCGAGTATATACGGCAAGTACTGTTTTTCGCTTGCATCACTTATTTTGAACAGTAAAAAAAAAATGATGATTTGTTCTATCATCACAGAGCAACTGTTAAAAACTCTTCCAAGAAAGACTGAAAGGTACGGCCAGAAGTGAGTGCCGTATGTTTTCACCTGTCACGGTGCAATAAACTGAGGAGGTCCCGAACAGTCATGCCCCATTAAGCACTATGTGTATGTTTATTGCTGAAAGATCAGTGACAGAGACAGGTGGTCTTTCATCAGCGTTGGTTCCCTGGGGTGCTTGGAGATAATAGCAGGCTACAGAATGGTGTTCTGTAATAATCTGAGTACACGGAACATTAAACTCTCACTTTAACCAGAATAACGGCTTTCATACGGATGAATGTTTGAAGCGGAACTTAAACAGGTAAAGATACAGTTGAAATACAAAACACCGATCAGCCATAATATGACCACCCACCATAACCTGTCCAGCCATGGACTCCACTAGACCCCCTGAAGGTGTGCTGGGGTACCTGGCACTAAGCCATCAGTAGAAGATATTTAAAGTCCTGTAAGTTGGGAGGTGAGGCCTCCATGGACTGGACTTGTTTTTCCAGAACATCCCACAGATGCTCAATTGGATTGAAATCTGGAGAATTTGGAGGTCAAGCCAACACCTTAACCACTTGCTTATCGGGCATTTATACCCCCCTCCTGCCCAGACCAATTTTCAGCTTTCAGCGCTCTCGCTCTTTGAATGACAATTGCGCGGTCATACAACATTGTACCCAAATGAAATCATCATTTTTTTCCCACAGAGGTTTATTTTATTGGCACCACTGGTGGGCATTGATAGGTGGCACTTTATTGCACTTGTGGTCACTGGCAGGCGGTACTGGTGGGCACTAATGGGGCCGATGTGCTTTTTTCCACTGGGGACCGATGTCCCTTACACAAGAGCC
Organism: Rana temporaria; assembly: GCF_905171775.1. Lineage (NCBI taxonomy): Eukaryota > Metazoa > Chordata > Amphibia > Anura > Ranidae > Rana > Rana temporaria. The sequence goes on along the minus strand of NC_053500.1, from coordinate 143,460,834 downwards.
GGTGTTCGGCTGTAAGCGTGAGGAGAAAAAAAAAAAACGAGTACCGAGCTTTGTTTACCTCACGTGATCAGCTGTCATTGGCTGACTGATGATCACGTGGTAAGGGGCCGGGACCGGCCCCTTATTTGGATCTGTGATCACCTGAGTCTCAGCGGTGATCACAGCGTGTGTATGCGCACTGCAGGTGGCACGCACAAAAGGGGAGGATTGAAGGCCTCCCGGGAATTGAGGTCCGCTCTGTAGCCGTCATTCAGGTATAGCGCGGGCGCCTAGTGGTTAAACTTGTGGTTGTGTTTTCTCAAATCATTCTTAAATTCGTCAGACCAGGACACCTTCTTCCATCGCTTCGTCGTCCAGTTCTGATACTTGCCTGCCCATTGTAGGCGATATTGGCCGTGGACACGGGTCAGCATGGGCACCCTGACTGGTCTGTGGCTACGCAGCCCCATACCCAAACAAACTGCGATACTCTGTGCGTTCCGAACGCTCTTCTGGAAGAATGGTCAAACATTCCCATAGACACCCTCCTAAACCTTGTGGACGGCCTTCCCAGAAGAGGTGAAGCTCTTATAGCTGCAAAGGGCGGAGCCAACTCAATATGGAACCCTACAGACTAATAGGTAGATTAAGGTACGAGGGCTTAAACTTGCGTCGGCGTAGCTTAGCGTGTTTAGGCTACGCCGCCGCAAGTTAGCTAGGCAAGTACATGATTCTCAATGTACTTGCCTGCTAATATACGGCGGAGTAGCCTAAAGCGGGCGGGCGCCGAATTCAAATGTGTTGGAGGGGGGCGTGTTTGATGGTAATGAGGCTTGACCTCACGTTTTTAAGTTTTTATCTTAATGCGCATGCGCCGGGCGCCTACATTTCCCAGTGTGCATTGCGGCTAAGTACGCCGCACGGGCCTATTGATTTCGACGTGGACGTAAACGACGTAAATCCCGATTCGCGGACAACTTACGCAAACAACGTAAAAAATTTGAATCTCGCGGAAGGAACGGCGGCCATACTTTAAAATTTGTATTCCACCTAATAGGTGGAATAACTTTAGGCCTGCTAATGCCTTACGGAAGCGGCGTAAAACTACTGCGGCGGCCGGGCGTACATTCGTGAATCGGCGTATGAACTCATTTACATATTCTACGCCGACCGCAATGGTAGCGCCACCTAGCGGCCATCCGAAAAATTGCAACCTAAGATAGGACGGCGCAAGCCGTCTTATCTTAGATATGTTTAAGCGTATCTCTGTTTGAGCATACACTTAAACTTAGGTCGGCGTAGATTCTGAGTTAGGCCGACTTATCTACTGATAAGCCGGCCTAACTCTTTCTGAATCTACCTATAAGACTGGAAAGCCATTAAAGTTCATGTGCGTGTAAAGGCAGGCGTCCCAATACTTTTGGTAATATCGTGTGTTTATTTCGATGATGCATCTGTTTTCTTCTCAGGCTGACAAGACATGAGAGCCCTGATCTCATTGTTACTCACAAAGTCTTGAGCGCAGATTGCGACGTCTCGGCTGTTTATTATAGGAACAGACACAAAGAGGGAACGACTTAATTATCCTGAATGATCATGGAGAATGACAGAGAGAAAGCGGGTGTCATCCTTGTTTTCTGCCTCAGACCCGTCCATCAACCTTCTGTACACGGGAGCCTCACATCACTAATCTGAGAGGCCGAGTCTGAGAGGCCACACAAAGCTACGGGAACCCAACAACCACAAGTGTAATGTTTTAGTAAATATTCTATTCAAATATCTCAGAAGCTTTATTTAGAAAAAAAAATTCTATGGTTTGAAAAGGTTGACAGGAGATTTTCATTACCGATATGTGCTGCACACTTCTCTGCTGGAGGACTCTGTTCCTTCCTCTAACTCTCCTCTCCTGAAATACTCTGCACTGCTGGAGGACTCTGCTCCTTCCTCTATAACTCTCCTCTCCTGATATACTCTGCCAGAGGACTCTGCTCCTTCCTCTATAACTCTCCTCTCCTGATATACTCTGCTGGAGGACTCTGCTCCTTCCTCTATAACTCTCCTCTCCTGATATACTCTGCTGGAAGACTCTGCTCCTTCCTCTATAACTCTCCTCTCCTGATATACTCTGCTGGAGGACTCTGCTCTTTCCTCTATAACTCTCCTCTCCTGATATACTCTGCTGGAGGACTCTGCTCCTTCCTCTATAACTCTCCTCTCCTGATATACTCTGCTGGAAGACTCTGCTCCTTCCTCTATAACTCTCCTCTCCTGATATACTCTGCTGGAGGACTCTGCTCCTTCCTCTATAACTCTCCTCTCCTGATATACTCTGCTGGAGGACTCTGCTCCTTCCTCTATAACTCCCCTCTCCTGATATACTCTGCTGGAAGACTCTGCTCCTTCCTCTATAACTCTCCTCTCCTGATATACTCTGCTGGAGGACTCTGCTCCTTCCTCTATAACTCTCCTCTCCTGATATACTCTGCTGGAGGACTCTGCTCCTTCCTCTATAACTCTCCTCTCCTGATATACCCTGCTGGAGGACTCTGCTCCTTCCTCTATAACTCTCCTCTCCTGATATACTCTGCTGGAGGACTCTGCTCCTTCCTCTAAAACTCTCCTCTCCTCATATACTCTGCTGGAGGACTCTGCTCCTTCCTCCAGAACTCTCCTCTCCTGATATACTCTGCACTGCTGGAGGACTCTGCTCCTTCCTCTATAACTCTCCTCTCCTGATATACCCTGCTGGAGGACTCTGCTCCTTCCTCTATGACTCTCCTCTCCTGATATACTCTGCTGGAGGACTCTGCTCCTTCCTCTATAACTCTCCTCTCCTGAAATACTCTGCTGGAGGACTCTGCTCCTTCCTCTATAACTCTCCTCTCCTGAAATACTCTGCTGGAGGACTCTGCTCCTTCCTCTATAACTCTCCTCTCCTGATATACTCTGCTGGAGGACTCTGCTCCTTCCTCTATAACTCTCCTCTCCTGATATACCCTGCTGGAGGACTCTGCTCCTTCCTCTATGACTCTCCTCTCCTGATATACTCTGCTGGAGGACTCTGCTCCTTCCTCTATAACTCTCCTCTCCTGAAATACTCTGCTGGAGGACTCTGCTCCTTCCTCCATACATACATTCATCTAATCTCAGCTCACTTGTGTCTTTACATCAGTAACACGCCACCATCTCTGCTGAGAACCTCCTCCCAGCGCCAACTACCCTCGGAGCAAAGAACTTGTTAGCAATCACTCCTGAGCTCTGCTTCCACCCTGCAGTTTCAGGGTGTGACTCCTCCATCTCCCCGTCCTCCCTTGTAGAGCCGCAGCAGCAGCAGCACACCCCGGGACTCCCCAATGCTAAACTGCATGCTGCTGGTTCCTGAGTGCAGAACATGTTGGGGTGCACAATGATGATATTCAAGTAGTAACCCCTAGCAACCAGCTTAACAGTAACCCCTAGCAACCAGCTTAACAGTAACCCCTAGCAACCAACCAGCTTAACAGTAACCCCTAGCAACCAACCAGCTTAACAGTAACCCCTAGCAACCAACCAGCTTAACAGTAACCCCTAGCAACCAACCAGCTTAACAGTAACCCCTAGCAACCAACCAGCTTAACAGTAACCCCTAGCAACCAATCAGCTTAACAGTAACCCCTAGCAACCAATCAGCTTAATTACAGCTTAAAGGGGTTGTAAAGGTACAATTAGTGTTACCGAGCAATTGAACAGGTGTACCTAATAAAGTGGCCGGTGAGTGTATATATCTGACCTGCAAGTTTCATGTTTTGAATACTCGAGTATTTTATCATCCATTTTGCTTTTCATGTTTAAGCACAAAGTCTTTAGATGTGTTTTTTTTTCGGGACTCTGGGCATCTTAGATTGACTTATTTTCTGATACGGATAAGATGTACGGCAAATAATTACACAACTTATATGTTGTGCCATCCCGGCAGTTGTTGTTGCCAAAGTGATGACACAAGGGGGTGTGGCTTGCACACTGAAGTGGTGCGCTAGCAGGACCGCTCCAAAAGTCCTGCTAGCCGCATCTTTGGAGCGGGGTGTTTACCACACCTTTCCATCGAAATCAATGGGAAACCGCGGTAATACCGCCCGCAATGGGCCTCTACAGAGGCCCATTGTGGGCGGTATTAACCCTTTTTTGGCCGCTAGCGGGGGTTAAAACCCCCGGTAAATACAACGGTATAGCGTCGCTAATAATCGCGCCACTATACCGCCACCGCACCTCCACTGCCCTGTGTGAAAGGGGCTTAATAGCCTGGCTGTCTGATGGATCCAGACTCCGAGCAAGAGCAGGAGAGTCAGGACGCTCTCTACATTGCAGATAAAGGAGCTGTGTGTTGGACTACTGGAGAGTCGGGAAGCCCACTAACACACAGCTCCTTTATCTACAACGTAGAGATCGTCCTGACTCTCCTGTAGTCCAAGGGAGGGGGCGAGCCCGACACTCCACACCAGGGAGAAAGCCTTGCATTACTGTGTGGAGTTACAGACAGAAGAACAGGAAGTGAGGATTTCTCAGAAGAAATAAGGACATTTAAAAGCAAAATGGAAGGATGAGGTAAGTGAAGGAGGACTGTACTAAGGTAAAGGAAGATATTTAGGGGGGGGGGGGGGGAATTACCTTTACAAACCCTTTAATTGGTTTAGCACGGTTTCTTTTTTATAATCTTGGGGGTGTGTTTGGGGTCATTATGTTGGAATACTGCCCTGCGGTCCAGTCTCTGAAAAAAGTGTACCTTTACAACCTCTTTAACCCCTAAGGCCCCTTTGACACAGGGCGGATCAGTAATGATCCTCCCCGTGAACCTCAGTATGTTCAAGCGGGGATCGCTCCGTTGATCCCAGCTGAGCCGGCGGATGACAGGGCGGTCCCCGCACACTGTGCAGGGACCGCCCTGTCTTTTCTCCGCTCTCCCCTATGGGGGGGATCGGATGAACACGGACCGTCTGTCTGTGTTCACCCGATCCGCCAGACGGATGTAAAAGTAGGTTTTTCCTCCGTCGCACTTTGGCGGATCGGAGCGGGTCGGATGTTAGCGGGCATGTCACCGATGACATCTGCGGCTCCATAGAGGAACACGGAGCGCCAGTTTAGGTCCGCAAAAAAAAACTGGCAGGCGGACCTGAACGGGCGCTCCGTGTGAAAGAGCCCTAACTCTAAGCCCCTTAAAAAAAAAAAATGTAAAATAAATAAATTAGCCCCTAACCTTGAAAACCTAACCCCTAAAATTTGAGATTATATATATATATATATATATATATATATATATATATATATATATATATATATATATATATATATACACACACACACATATATATATATGTGTGTGTGTGTGTGTGTGTGTGTGTGTGTGTGTGTATGTAAGTAAGTAAGTAAGTAAGTATGTATGTATACACACACATACATAATATATATTATATATATATACACATATACACACATATCTATATATATATATCTATATATATATCTATATATCTATATATCTATATATACACACACACACACACACATTTGTATAATATATATATATATATATATATATATATATATATATATATATATTATATATATATATATATATATACACATACATACATACATACATACATACATACATACACACACACACATATATATACACACACATATACACACACACACACACACGCAAATAAATAAATGTAGCAAAGCTGAAAAACATATCAACAAATGATGGAACAGATGATATATCTCTCTATTGGCTAATAAAAAAAACACCAAAAGCTAAAAAAAAAGGTTAAAAAAGCTGTACATAAAAGCTCAAAAACGTGCATACAAATGCAAAAAAAAGCGCTAAAAAAACGTGATGTTCAGGTGTAAATGTAGCCTAAAATAGCAGTACACCAGGGCGACCCCCCTCCGGTGTACACACGCACCGGCTTCACGTGTCAGAATGATGAAAGGGGACGGGAGAATACACGCTCGCTTGCAGCATGTAGGTGCAGAGGTATCGGTGAAAAGAACAAGTATATTGGTTGCAAAACACAATGAACAGTTGCTCGGGGCACAAATAATATCAGGTGCATCTCTACAGCCCGAGGCTTCAACTCCTCTAGTTTAAATCCCTCCCTCTGAGACCGGACGGATCAGTCTCACCCAAGTCAGAGAACAGGTACCTGTCTCTCCCCAGCCGCTTCACACTCACTCAGGAGCTTCACACTCTTCACACTTCACCGGTAAGCCAAACCTTTTTATTTTTTTACTTGAAACTTTTTCCAACTTTTTTCACTTCATGCTCATTTCTCTCCAATACCTTTTCTTTTCAATCTACTTTTTGTTTTTATTGAATAATTTTCTCCGGAAATACAACTGCTGTCATTTTCTCAGCTGCTGGAGGTGTTGGGCAGGTGCCTTGCCCGGACGCATTTCACCAACTTGTAGGAAACAAGTTTATGGCACTTTCTTCGCAGCAGCTGGCAACTTTCACAAGACATTGGCTTATATATTATAGGCATTTATTTTAAAGTTATTAAGGAAGCATGTTTTTTGGTTTCAACATCTGTTTTTTTTTTTTATTGTTTAGTTGATCAAATTTTTTAATATAATCTTACTAAATTCCAATTTGTCATTCAAATCTGTTTAGAGGCTTATAGGAATTTTTGATAGAACAGCCATAGCTTTGCCTTACTAGCAAAAAAACTTTGTACACCTGTTGCTGGAGAGAAACTTCCTTTTCAGCAGAGCTGTACCCGTTTTGTCAGCTGTACCTCTGAGCATGATTATTTTTACTAGATATGTTTATACACCTGCTTTTTATTATATATATATATATATATATATATATATATATATATATATATATATATATATATATATATATATATATATATATATATATATATATATATATATATATATATATATATATATTTTATTTTTTTAAATGCACAGAATTCTATATAAAACTGCTTATTAATTACAGTAATTTTATTAAAAAAAAGTTCTCATTGAGCTCCAATTATAACTAATTCGATTGTTAAGGTTACAGCCCCTCTCAACCTTTTTAACACGGAGGAACCCTGGAAATATCTTTTTGGTTTCAGGGAACCGTGCAATTAATTATATTTACAGCTCACAGTATATTAGTGTGGTGATCAGTGGGACGAATGTCCCTTACATTGGTGATCAGTGGGATGAATGTTCCTTACATTGGTGATCAGTGAGAAGAATGTCCCTTACATTGGTGATTAGTGAGAAGAATGTTCCTTACATTGGTGATCAGTGGGAAGAATGTCCCTTACATTGGTGATCAGTGGGAAGAATGTCCCTTACATTGGTGATCAGTGAGAAGAATGTCCCTTACATTGGTGATCAGTGGGAAGAATGTCCCTTACATTGGTGATCAGTGGGAAGAATGTCCCTTACATTGGTGATCAGTGGGAAGAATGTCCCTTACATTGGTGATCAGTGAGAAGAATGTCCCTTACATTGGTGATCAGTGAGAAGAATGTTCCTTACATTGGTGATCAGTGAGAAGAATGTTCCTTACATTGGTGATCAGTGAGAAGAATGTCCCTTACATTGGTGATCAGTGAGAAGAATGTCCCTTACATTGGTGATCAGTGAGAAGAATGTCCCTTACATTGGTGATCAGTGAGAAGAATGTCCCTTACATTGGTGATCAGTGGGAAGAATGTTCCTTACATTGGTGGTCAGTGGAAAGAATGTTCCTTACATTGGTGGTCAGTGGGACGAATGTTCCTTACATTGATCAGTGGGACAAGTGTTCCTTACATTGCTGGTCAGTGGGAAGAATGTCCCTTACATTGGTGATCAGTGAGAAGAATGTTCCTTACATTGGTGATCAGTGGGAAGAATGTTCCTTACATTGGTGATCAGTGGGAAGAATGTTCCTTACATTGGTGATCAGTGGGAAGAATGTCCCTTACATTGGTGATCAGTGAGAAGAATGTCCCTTACATTGGTGGTCAGTAGGAAGAATCTCCCTTACAGATGGCTAAAAAGATCAATGGTCTCAGTGGTTACTCGTCTAAGAGATGGAAACCCGCTCACTGCCCAAGAAACCCCTTGCAACTTCTGGAGGAACCTTAGTTGAGAAACCCTGTTCTAGATTTTAGACCAATGAATATAATGAAACCACCAATGATTTCCTCCCCTCACAGACTGACAAAAACACGCATGCTCAGAGTGTCTATATGCGCATGTTGGGTTGTATATAGATTTTATATACAGTATAATATAATATATTAACAGAGCTGGAAAGCAGCCGATCGCCATATGTCTTCCCCAAAAACAGGCGTCCTTGAGAAGTCTGGTGCCCTCTGCTGGATCATCTAAATAGGGGCATGAGGCTGTAACCAAATTCATACCAAATTTGCCACCGTTTGTGTGTAAAGCTTTAAAGGGGTTAACTTGCGATACAAGACAAATTAAAACTTCTCAAATGCCATCAAATTAGGAATGGAATATAAAAAGGTTATTTTTATTCCAGCAGAGCTATTACTTAACATTACATGTTGGTAACCCAAGTATGTAATTTGTAAACGGAACTAAATTTAATCATGTATTTTTTATTAATTATTAACAAAACGCAAATATACTTTATGGCAACAATCTCTTCCTCCAACTGGTAATTTTGTACCTAATGGGATTGTCTCCTAAAATCTGAAACGCCTCATTCTTGTGACACACAGGGTTGGGTGACAGTGGCATGCCCTTGGATTACGCAATCCATGCCACATCATAAATGTTCTAATTAGATTGTGCCCTTCAAAAAAAATTGTCTTTACCAACTGCACCTCCTTGTGAGATGTCACTAAGGATAAGGAAGTCTGCTTAACCAGTCGGATGAGATACGTAGGGTGAAACTAAAACTTGATAGATCGTATAACCAGCTATTCTAGAGACCTTCAACTGGTAAGTTGATGCTCATCAATTATATTGGTTGGGTTTAACGAAGGGGACCAACAAAAACAAAGATTGACCCTTAACTGCAGATTTGGTTAGGCACTTGGTTAGGCTTTTATAATTTTTTATCGAAGCCTTAAAATAACTTTTCAATTAGGTGAGTTTGGACTTGTGCTAAAACTTAAAAAAAAAAAAAAAAAAATTGTAATTCCATTCTTTTATAGGGAAAGTTTTTTTACCATCAGGTAGAAACTGACTGGCAATGGACAGAAACTAAAAACTTTTGAAGGAAAGAATAGAATGTAGTTGCGAATGTGTTGGCAACATCCAGGGCAGCATGGAAATGCTAACCATATTCTGCTAGACTCAACAACAGAGCCTTAGAAAGTTTGGTTTCATGTTTGTTTTGACAACAGTAACCTTCAAAGGGGGGTAATTAGCACTGGCACTTTCGGGTATAGCCAAAGAATAGCAGGGTGAAACTGACCCAGGCATGTCCAAGGCTGTAGAAGGCTGGCTTCTTCTGATACCAAGCTCACATTGTGAAGCGTTAGGTCTCCCAAATTCTTTTGTATTGTTCAAAACTCATTTAAAAAAAAAATGACCCATTGTCATGCCAATTGGGCATTCAGTACAATGTGTATTTCTGTATTGGACTAGTTAAAAGTCATTCAAAAGCAGAGGTTGGAAGCCTGGACACCAGCTGTTTGGAAACTACAAGTCTGTACTTGTCCTGCCAGCCACTGGTGGTACCACAACATCTGGAAGTCCCGAAAATGTATAATTATTTCAGAAATTGTATTTAAAATCAAAATTTGGCTGGTCCCTGCTGACTGGATGTATGCAAGCTGATCTAGTGTCTACAGTCTATGCCCTGCCTAAGATTGTAGGTGCACATTACAGCATTCAAATAGAAGTAGTTGGAGTGTAGACTTGAGAAAAACGCAATATTAAACTACCCATATATAAATCGAAAATTTGCATAAACCGGCTGAAATACGACTCATGGCCATTGCTGCTTAAGAGGACTTGAACTAGTGCAGGGTTTCTCAACCAGGGTTCTGTGGAACCGTAAGGTTCCTCCAACGGTTGCTAGGGGTTCCTTGAGCAATGACCAATTTTTGCCTCATAAGTTCCCACTGACACCAATAATCTTTTTTAGCTACCTGTAGGGGGAAAATTCTTCCCCAAGACCAAAAGATGCAAGAAGCACTCTTCCACTTTCCATCACACCAATGTATGAGGAGTTGTAGATATAGCCAGTTTTACAGGGGTTCCCTGAGACCGCAAGGTTATTTCAAGGGTTCCTCCATGTTGAAAAGGTTGAGAAAGTCTGATCTAGTGATCGACTCCTTCTGAATGGGACTGTCCGTATAATTTTCACATTGGCACTTGTAACCAATTGGCTGCAGTGCCGATCAGTGTACTCTGGGCAGTGGAGGAGTCCCACTGCCAGAATGCAATAGCGCTGCAGGGTGAATCCCCATCCACACTTGGCCAGATTTAGTATTTTCTATTAAACAGATACTGACATAAACATGTTCATACAGTACAACAGTATTCTCCCACGCTCAAGGGTAGTGTAAAGGCATTGGATGTAGTCTTGGTGGTTTCAAAAAAAAGAAGCAAAAGGCATTGCTGCCCTCTGAGGGACGGGGGAGAAACCCAACTGAAACACAGAAAAGAGGGCACACCAACCTTGTATATTAAAGATGCCACTTGGGTAATTCGCAAGGTTGGTGCGCCCTCTTTTCTTTGTTTTGCTGTATAAAACATGTTCATACCACCCAAGCGTACATGTTATCATTTGAAGAGAAAAGGGTGAAACACAGCCATACTGCCGCAGCCTATGTGGCCGGTCAACCGAGGATCGCTGGTAGCACCCAAAGATACAATTAAATTGGCAAGATCAATCATTATGCTGGGCTGTATATTCAGCAATGGGATGAGAGTTTAAATTAATGTTTTTTTTATTTAATTTGGAACTGTTTTGCCTAAAATAGTTTTTTTTTTTTTTTTTTAAAACAATAAAAGTAGTCTTGGTTTGAATCTAGGTCTTATAAAAATTGTATTGCTAGGCGCTTTCCATTGTCTACAAGGGGAGCTAAAATAAATAACGTTTTTAGGATTTTTACATTAAAAAAAAAGCGCATATTTGTTATATACATATATGCACACACTATAATATAATATTATAGTGTGTGCGAATATGCAATATATAATTATAAATATTATTATATATATATATATATATATATATATATATACACACACACACACATACATATACATACATACATACATACACACACACACACGTACATTATATATATGATTTATAATTTATATTTATCTATTTATAATAGATTTATAATTATAATGTATGTATGTATATATATATATATATATATACATACATAATAATAAATCTATTATAAATAGATAAATATAAATTATAAATCATATATATATAATGTACGTGTGTGTATGTGTGTGTATATATCACACACACACAATTTATATATATATATATATATATATATATATATATATATATATATATATATATATATATATATATATATATATATATATATATATATATATATATATATATATATATATATATATACACACACATATACACACACACACATACATACATACACATACACAATACGTCCTCATATATATCAATATATAATACAGTTATTAGCAAAGTGATCTGCTTCCAAACACCATTTTCTTTAAAATCTCCAATTTCAATGACCAGACGTTTAGGCGTTTAATGCGATATATCCTTTGGCTGTTGTCCCGAATATTTATTGTAGCTTTATAAGTATTATAGCCTGCAGTCAGCATTATAAAAACTCAAAGCATAGGGAGTATAGAAGATGGCGATTCCCCTCTTGCCTCGTATCGGCAGCACAGCTCCCAGAATTCGTGTTTGCAAGGCTGAGAATTAACCATTCTTCACGTCGCGCTAATAGCAGCTAACCACTTGAATTAAATAAAGACGTTTCTTTTCTAAAATCAGTGCCCCGCGGCTCACCGGCAATTAGCATGTATGTTTTTCAGAGCGATCTGTCAGGGGTTTTGTAACAATTCGTCGTTAAAATCATGCTGCTTCAAGCGGAGTGATGAAATCACTTTTTATCTCACTGTCTGTTCTATTAATTCCCTGCCATAACACATCTTAACTCCATAGACATGAGAACCGTACTCCAAAACTTTCTCACGCCTTGAGTATCACTGAAAATAAAAGAAACGTGCCGCTACAAGTCACAAGGAAACTGGAAGGAGAGATAAAATAATGAAAAGGGGAAAAAAATTTTTTTACCATCACCTTAATCACCTGTAAACTTAGAAAAAAAAAAATGGGAAAGGTTTAATAGCACAACTATACAATGAACAAGCTGAGGACAATCTCGCGTTTTGTAGAGCATGATGGAACTCATAGATCTTTGACAGTAAGGTGGCACCAGGTCTGGGTTCAACTACTTTATTTTAAGGGATATCTAGTGAGATTTTTTTTTATTGCACATCCTAGTTTCTTCTTCTCTTGCACAGACGGTTTTCTTAATCGACTCAGCCTAGCGATCGCTCTCTTTCTGTTACACAATTACGGAGGTAGAGCAACGGACAGCAAACAAAGTTGACCGAATTGCTTCCTCCATGCTCTTGTGCTACAGGAGAAAATGATCCTCAAAGTGAAAAAGAATTTCCTTATTTTGGCCAATAATAAAAAGGCTTGTATTTTTTTAAATTTAAAAACGATAGCATCAAAAACATCATCCGATGCGGTCAAGAGAAGGGTGCTCTGACCTGAAAATTATCTCATCTGAACACTTATGCCGAAAACAGACGATCGGACATTCCGACAACAAAACCGTGGATTTTTTTCCAACGGATGTGCGCTCAAACTTGTCTTGCATACACACGGTCACACAAATGTTGTCGGAAATTGCGAACGTCAAGAGCGCAGTTACGTGTACAACACTACGTCGAGCCGAGAAAAATGAAGTTCAATGATTCCGAGCATGCATCGAATTGATTCCGAGCATGCGTAGAATTTTTGTGCGTTGAATTGTGTACACAAGGTCGGAATTTTCGACAACAAGCTCACATCGAACATTTGTTGTCGCAAATTCCGAACATGTACGTGGCATTAGTCTACATCTTTGCATAGCATCTCAGCCCTGCATAGTTTTCATATAGCCCTATGTAGTTTCTTTTCATTCTTTCATCTCTCCCAAAGTGGAGGTTTTTATGGTCTGTAATTGAAGCATGGCCCCCTACTGGCTACTTTTATATAAAGTGCAAAACCACAGTCCAGCACCGGAAGGAATTTGCAAGTGTCATGCAATCATCCTCTGCTGTAAGAAAGACTCCACTGGAGAACTTTTGGTTTCTTCAGGGTGTATCTAAAACAAAACTTTTTATTTCAACCTTTTAAAAAGAGTATAGAGGGGTTGGTGAGATAAACCCATTATATTCGTGTCCTAATAACCACTGTCTCTAAAACTAAAAGTGAAAACCAAACTAGTCACTAGAATAGGAATAGAGAAGAAGTCTTTCAATGGGGGAAATGGTCAGACAACTAATTTGAGAGATTTTCTCCCACTTTTCAGTCTGAAGGCCGGGCATGAATGGAAACCTACCAAATAGGACACAGATGGGGTTTTTACCCTTCCTTACTCATCAATAACCTATGCTTGTAATGCCGCGTACAACAAACATTTCCGACAACAAATGTTTGATGTGAGCTTGTTGTCGGAAAATCCGACCGTGTGTAGGCTCCATCGGACATTTGCTGTCGGAATTTCCGACAGCAAATAGTTTCTCAACAAGGGTTCCTCTTGAGCTTTCCAGGGGTTCCTTTAGCAATGATCAATTTCTGCCTCTTAGCCAAGTTCCCATTGATACTATTTCTAGCTATCGGCAAGGGGGAAATTCTTCCCAATGACCACAAGTGTAAGTAACAATCTGCCCACAGACCATCACACTCATGTATCATGAGTTGGAGATATAATAAGTGATTTTAAGGATTCCTCTGCTTTAAAAAGCTTGAAAAAGGCTGCAATAGATTGTCTGTCTCAGTATTGTAGGCCACCTTCTCCAAAAAACCCTTAGATACAGAACTGTCAGTAGCCACAATAGTCCCGTGGCAATGAAGTGAAGGCAAGGTATTTGATCTTGCAGAGCCTGTTTTCCAAGATGTACTTAAGAATACAATGGGTGTCCTGGTATGTGGATTAGGAAACTTGCAGTAAAAATTGCTGGGAGCCGTTCCAGGAATCTATATGTATGTATACAGTAAGAACAGTCTCCCTGGGGAACAGATAAAAAGGGTGTGATGTATACGATACCAATTTTGTGGACTGCATAATCAAGAAAAAATTAGTAGGACTTGACTGATTTCTTGCCTTCTTGTCTTTTGCAGATCTCAGGTGGTCTCTGAAGGAACAGGTGACTGGTGAAAACTTGACAAACGGGAATCTCACCAAAACTGACAAGGCAATCCAATCAAGGGTGTCAGGTGACAAAAAAAAGTCACCTTTAGAGCTAAAAAGGACTACTCTCATTTAAAAAGATGTCTATAATGAAGGAGCGTAAACCCAAGAAACCTCATTACATTCCAAGACCACCAGGTAAACCATTTAAATACAAGTGCTTCCAGTGCCCATTTACCTGCAACGAGAAATCTCATCTGTTCAACCACATGAAGTACGGACTTTGCAAAAATTCTATCACGCTAGTAACAGAGCAAGACCGGGCCGTGAAGAGTCCTAAAACATGCTTACTAGAGGGAAAGCAAGCGAACTCTGAAGGGTTTATCAAACCTAATCCTGCTGCCAACAATGGACTTACAGTCTTGGACTCCAAGGCTCAACATGATATAACCAGAGATGAGCTTAAAGAAAACGTAGAATTTAAAAACAAAGAGGCAACAGCACATGTTGAAAAGCCTCCAACCCATAGGGATGGTTCCCTCCCTTCACCAACTGGGCACAGCACCGTCAACAAACCACCAGTGACTGATGGCGTTTTAAGGCCTTCCGCTTTCATTCCAGTTGGAGAGCACAGATATTTGAAGGCCAGCGAAGGCAGCCACATACAAGAAATGATTCCAAATGCCGATTCCATCAAGGGAGTTCATATAACAAGATCGGCTTTTCAGAGCATTCCAACTACATGGAAATCAGGAATTGTCCCACCAGACGTTAACCAGAAGACAACAATTCCCCGGTACATCCGTCCAATGGTACCAGATTATACTGCTCCGTTTTATTCCGAGTCGGCTGTGCCTACTTTGTACCCTCCATATGTGTTTACAGGGAACCCTGCAGACTGTGACAATCCCATGCTCTCTGTCTACTCTGCACCAGAACAAAGACTCTTCCGTCCCCAACCCATTCAAACCTCAGGACTTTCTATGCCAAAGCCATTAAACCCATCTTTTGATTACAGATATTTCCAGCATAACCCATCAATACCATATGGTTATTACCGCCCTTCAGAACATTCCCTATTACCATATGCTTGGAGGCTGCCACATGTGCCAAGCATGCCCAAAGAACACACCCCTCATATGATAGACTCTCAACCTTTCCCATACCAAAGCCTGAACCCGCTACGTTTCTATCCTGTGGACTCCAATCATACACAAACTGAAAGTCAAAAAGACACAACGTTGAGCCAAGCTAAGGCTACAGATCAAAAAAATGAAGATGAAATCTTAAAAATGAGCCCTAGAGCTGGCAGTGCTGCCACCGGATCCCCTGGCAGACCAAGCCCCACCAACTTCACGCAGAACAGTCACGTCATTGAGGGCATCTTTGATCTTTCCAGCAAATCTACCTCAACAGTAGGAACAAGTGACAGCTCAGAAGAGACCCCCACTGCTTTTAAGCCAGTGAGAAAAAGCACAGACTCCAACACATCACTGATCAGAGGAGACTCTCCATGGTAAGTTAAGCTTGAGTTAGATTGAGTTTTCAATGCCGAGACAATCTTAAGGCTTTATGCAAAAACAAATACAGTGGAACCTTGGATTACAAGCATAATCTGTTCCAGGAGAATGCTCGTAATCCAAAGTACTTGCATATCAAAGCGAGTTTCCCCATTGAAGTCAATGGAAACAAAAATAATTAGTTCCGCATTGACTTCAATGGCATGCAATACCGCATGTGACCAGAGGTGGGGGGCACTGAAGAGCCTCGGAAACAGCCGGAAAGGCCCGAGGACTGTTCGGCTGACCTTGGAAAGACTCAGTGTTCACGAGCCTTGCCGAGGTCAGCCGAACTGTCCTCGGGCCTTTCCATGCATTTCCGAACAGCTCCAGCACCCCCCCAGGCCAAAAGCGGT
Organism: Rana temporaria; assembly: GCF_905171775.1. NCBI lineage: Eukaryota > Metazoa > Chordata > Amphibia > Anura > Ranidae > Rana > Rana temporaria. Next base: position 143,444,550 of record NC_053500.1, on the reverse strand, counting down.
ACTGCACACCGCTTTGGCCTGAATCCTGCTTGTTTTGCGAGACAACACTTCGCAAACAGAGTTAGAACTTTAAGAAATACAGTGCTCATATTGTGAAACGCTCGTTAACCGCGTTACTCGCAATCTGAGGTTCCACTGTAGATTCTTTTTTTATAGCAACCTCAGAATGCAGTGCCAGAAAGTAATAAGGGCAGGTGGCCTGCAGGTTTGATGTAAAAACTGTAATCATAAGTCAAAATGTCAAATTTAGTGTTTTTTGACATGATGCAGATAAGCTAGATAAATCTTTAGGTAATATTAAGGTGACTTGTGTAAAAACAAATTAATCTAACCAATATTTATTCTTTCTTCCTAGCACTGGGAGTGAAGTCGCCTTATCCAACGCAAGTAGTTACTCAGATGACTCCGCGTCGGGCTGCGACGACGACTCACGATTTGCTCCTCTCAACCTTTCCAAAAAGCCTGAAATAGAAAAGAGTTCTGCACCTGAACCCATGGACCTCATGGGGGAGCAGGACATGCCCTTAAATCTTTCCGTCAAAGACTCGAGCAAAAGGGACCGTTTAGTACCCAACATTGAAGGGTCACCATCTCCAACCTACAGCTCCTTCTCTTCAAGTTACCAACTCATCAAGGACACAACCCAAGCTTTAAGCGAGCAGTCGCTGATGGAGAACTGTGATGAGCAAAAACAATCCGCTGCAGTGGCCCTTTGTCAGCTAGCCTCATACAGTCCAGGGCCAGCAGCCCAAGCCACCATAGAGGACAGCTTGGAAAACCAGACTGCTGCAAGAGAATCAGGAGTCAATACTCCGGTTGTCCAAGAGGCGGAACACCATGATGTAAAAAGGGGACAGAAACGCGTAAACCCAAAAGAAACGGGAAAAGCGAATGTTGTAAATAAAAAAGCTAAAACCGCTGATTCGGGTAGAGTGTTTACACTAAGGAGACGGCAACGAATGCCTTAGACTATAATGTATCACGTGTAAACACCAGACTTCTATAAAATATGCATCTTCTCCCTCCCAAAAAAAAAAGATAAAGCTGCTTTTTTGTGAATCTTCTGTTTGAACTCAAACTGGACAACCAACATACTTCTTGTTCTCTTGTATAGATTATTTGCCGACGACAGAAGACAAATTGTATAAATTGAAAGCTAATATTTAGCAGATTTTATTAGGCGCAAGTAAGAGAATTGTATCGATTGAATGAGATACAGATTAAAGTCTTCATTTAATATTTATATAGGTTAATATTTATTTTTGTATAAAATGAGGCACTGCGGGTTGTGGGCTTTTGTGTCGTCTAAAAGCTTCTGACAGACGAAAAATTTGGACATTTTCTTCTGGGGCTATATAGTGTACATTGCGAGGTTTCTGTGTATCACCGCTGCTTGCTATATTTCAACACAAAACGAAAACGATAAAAAACAAAAAAAACAATAAAACATTTATTTGAAATAAAAGTTGTGTCCGTCTGTGTATATGAACTACTTGAAGAGAATGTCTAGCATATTTTTATTGTAAATTCTCAATTACGCCTTTTCACATGCTGTTACATAGCCTCACAAATAAATTTCACACACAAATATGTAGATTCTACCTCTAGAGCGGCCCTCTGACCACATCTGGGCCCTTTTAGCTGCCCTTGTCTGGGCCCTTTTAGCTGTCCTTGTCTGGCCCGTCTTAGCTGTCCTTGTCTGGCCCGTCTTAGCTGTCCTTGTCTGGCCCGTCTTAGCTGTCCTTGTCTGGCCCGTCTTAGCTGTCCTTGTCTGGCCCGTCTTAGCTGTCCTTGTCTGGCCCGTCTTAGCTGCCCTTGTCTGGCCCGTCTTAGCTGCCCTTGTCTGGCCCACGTGAGGTCAGCCAGAAATTGAAAATCACCGGATCCAGGCCAGCCAGTCAACAAAATGGTCGCAGCTCTGCTCCTGCCCTCACTGGTTGCCAAGATGATGGTGGTCACGTTTCTGCCCTTTCCAAACTGCTTGGGCTGTGTAGGAGAAATGGCACTGCCCCTTGAGTGACTTGGAGTGGATCATAATAGGAGGTGGGCAACAAGGATATGGTGCAGGCGAGGGCATGTGGGGAGGTGTTCCCAGGTTATACTAAACAGGAGGGTGTTGTCCAACAGAGGAGTTAAGAATAGTACCACTGGGGACAACAAAGGGGGCTACTATGGCATGAACGGACGCGAGTATTTAATATAAAATATTTGTTCATTTGAAAAATAGAAATAGTACAAAATATAAATAGACTGGGATATCAAAAGGACATAAATACCAACAGAGCTAATAAGCTCTGTTAAGCAACCTACCAATAAGGCCGGTCAATGCCACACTAAGGAACAAGGTTCGTAGAGGTGTCACACAGGTACCACATGTAAGCACAAACAATAGACAAACATAAAAACAATAAAGGCGATCCGGACGCCTAGTGGAGCGTTTCTGCTGAGGATTCTGGCCAAAATCGACCAATTAGATTACCAAAAGATTAGGTTATAAGGTTCCCAGGTCACACTCTCTATCCGACAGGTAAGGGATGGAGCCTATGTCCCCACAAGTCAACGTTTACTTCAGTCTTGCAGCGGAAGTGACATGACACGCCAGAAAAGAGTATACCAGTGGGAGGAAATATATAATTTATTAGATCAGCCTTCTATAAACAGTCTCAGTTTCTCATGTGGCCCATTGGGGTTGCCCAACTTAATGTTGTCATGGGCCGCCCTATGGTTGCCCTCAAAGGGTCAGTTGTATCTGTATGACCATATACATGCATCTACTCTTTAGCATATTTAATAATTGCCTCTGCATTCGATAAGACTTAAAAAGGAGTTGAAAACCCCTGCCATTTTTCACCTTAATGCATTCTATTTGTTGCAGCATCGCCCCTGAGCCCCCCTTATACTTACTTGAGCCCTGTAATTCCCACAACGGGAACAAGCACACCAGCTCTGGCCGTGTCCCGATTGAATAAATTGATAGCAGCGCAGCCATTGGCTCCTGCTGCTGTTAATTAAATCCAATGACGCGGGTGTCGGGGGGCAGAGCCGAGTGCTGCTGTCTATGTCTACTGACGCAACAGCAGGACATTAGAGCTCGCCCACATGGTTGTCCACGAAGGAGAGTGCTTCTCCGACAGGGGACTCGAGAAGAGGAGAAGCCAGGAGCACCATGGAGGGACCCCAGAAGAGGAGGTTTGGGGTCACTCTGTGCAAAACCAACTGCACAGTAGAGGCAAGTATAACTTGTTTGTTATTTTTTTTTTAAAACTTTACAACCACTTGAAGCTGCCAAGGGCAGGTGCAGATGGGCACGGAGGCCATTCCCACTCCTGTAGCAGATGATGCAAGTCTGAAAAGGAGGTTAGTACTTTGCTAGTAAGAAACTTTATTTCTGCCATGGTGTTCTGAACAATCTCCAATAAAGTTTCTTGTGGATGATACCAGCATTGTGCGACCCCCTCATCAACTGGCAAAGAATTGTATTATTCTCATAATAATTATAATCAGATGTTCCGAGAGTCCTCCATCCTCCCTTACATCAGTGCACCCCCCCCACCCCTTGTGCTGCTGCAGGGAAGAAGCTGGCGGCAGAGCTCGGAAGGAGGGCTGAAGTCTGTTGAATGCTAAGACCAGGGGGTGAGGGGGTACTACGGTTGCACAGAGAAGCGCAGGACCTGTAGGAGTGCTGTCCTCTCTGCTGCCGACTTCTGCATTTCATCAGTCATTATGAGTCACCTGTAGGTGTAAGGCAGCCCATACATTCATCATGTGCCATTGTGTTCCGATGACAGAGACCTTTTTCCACCGTCAGAATACAATGATCAGTGCTGACGACTATAGCCAGCGGCACCGATCGACTGGGAAAAATCCAACAGGCTGGTTGTACAGAAGTGAATCAGTAGACAGACTTCTGTACAAGCAGGTTGCCCATACATGGGATCAAAATCTGACCATTTCCTGCTAAACTGGTTCGCTCGATGGCCCACCAAAGCCCCATCGATGGCCCACCAAAGGCTCATCGATGGCCCACCAAAGGCTCATCGATGGCCCACCAAAGGCTCATCGATGGCCCACCAAAGGCTCATCGATGGCCCACCAAAGGCTCATCGATGGCCCACCAAAGCCTCATCGATGGCCCACCAAAGCCTCATCGAAGCCCCAACAAAGCCTCATCGAAGCCCCAACAAAGCCTCATCGAAGCCCCAACAAAGCCTCACCGAAGCCCCAACAAAGCCTCACCAAAGCCCCAAGAAAGCCTCACCAAAGCCCCAACAAAGCCTCACTGAAGCCCCAACAAAGCACCAAGCAAAAGAAAGGTGTAAACAGGACTGTAAGCTAACCATTTTATTTAGTGACAGGAGCTTTGACTGGCGTTCAGAGAGCTTTAACAAAGCCATGTTTTGAAGCAAGTGTAAACTAGCCCTTAATGACATTATCATGATGGTGGTAAAATAGAGAAGAGGAAGCAGACGACGGCTCAGGTGCAAACATTCATCCGGGGTGTGTACACCATTTAGACAGAATTAGAAGACCAAGACGGCAAAACACAATACAAGCAATGACGGTGCATTTATACACACGTCCGCGGCATACTTTTGCTCTGATACTTGGCCCAAGGCAAGATAAAACCAACGTATGGCTTGGATAGCTACAGGCGACACAGCCTGTGGAGGAATGTGGCTGCAAACAATGGTTTTACAAATTATAATGCAGAAAGAATTTCAGCCATATGTCGCCAACGAATGACAATTCAACGTTACACACAGTGTTGTAACCTTAAGCTATTTTCGCAGAGCCCGTCTAGCGTGTAACCGACGCCTGGCCCTGACATCACCCAACTGCACAAAACAGCATGTTCAAACTTGCTGGCCTTGCGGCTACGCTCAAGATGGCTTTCCTGGGAGAGAAGACTTTCTGGTGGCCCTGGTGAGAAGGTCTCAATTGTGGCACGACTTTGTGAAAGCTGCACAATGTAACTGAAACCCCCCGAGCTACAAGGAGTGGTCTACAAAGACACAAGAGGTGCCATTTTTACAATATTTGGTTAGGGGTTTTTATATTTTTTCGACAATAAATAATTGCTTCTCCTGTTACCTTTTTTCGATGCTTCAACACTTTGTTCTCACACATTTCACCTGTTCAGATTTTGCGGAAGATCTGTACATGTACAGAACACGCGTACAGAACACAATTCGGGCAGCACAATGGCCATGTTGTTAGCACTTCCACCTAGCAGCACCAAGGTCGTTGGTTCGAATCCCAACCACGGTACTACCTGCCTGGAGTTTGCATCTTCTCCCTGTGCCTGTGTAGGTTTCCTCCAGGTATTCCGGTTTCTCCAAAGACATGCTGGTAGGTTTTATAGGCACCGGTCTAAATTGGCCTTAGTATATGAATAGCAGTGTTACTTTCGTCAACTAAAACAACTGAGATGACTAAAATACGACTAAAACTAAAATGCCATTTTAGTCAAAAGACGAAGACTAAAACTAAATTTGAAATTTGACTTCAAAATCAACACTGGACTGTAGTGCGTGTCAATACTGCAATACATATTTAATTTTTTCACTACGGAGTCCGCCAGCTCAGCAGGAGATCTCTCCTCTGAGCCGGCGGATGACAAGTACCTCTCTGCTCACTGAGCGGGGAGGGGCTTGTCCAGCGCCGCTGACTCCTATGGAGAGATCGGACGAAAACGGACAGCATGTCTGTTTTCATCAGATCTCACCCAATCCGATATGGACGGATGGCGACGTATGGCCATACGTCTGATTTTAGCGGATCGGATGTCAGATGACGCTCCATAGACAAGCATGGAGCGGCCGTTCAGGTCCGCAAAAAAAAAAAAAAGCAGGCGGACCTGAACGGTCTGACCGCGTGAAAGAGGCCTTAGATGAACATCGACCGTCTGTCCGTGTCCGGAATGAAAAGTAGGTTTTTCCTCCGTCACACTTTGGCGGATCGGAGCGGGTCGGATGTCAGCGGGCATGTCACGGCTGACATCCGTGGCTCCATAGAGGAGCACGGAGCGCCCGTTCAGGTCCGCCTAAAAAACTGGCAGGCGGACCTGAACGGGCGCTCTGTGTGAAAGAGCCCCAAGACTAAAACTAAATTGAAATTTGCTGTCAAAATTAACACCGATGAACACCAATAAATCTATGAAGTGAAATTGAGCTGAAAAGCATACAAGAAGCGGTCACAACAATCAATATGAAAATTGTGTACAAATAGTAAATTGCCACTAACAATAACTAGAGATGCACCAAAATGTCGGCGGCCAAAACGCACTTTGCCGATAAGAGAAAAAACGCCTTTGCCGTCATTTCTCCACAATTTTACTGTGCTTATAGTATGTTTTACATAGGTCATGTGACTCAAAAAACCGCATCAAAATTTTTTAACACGCATGCGTTCTTGATGCGTTTTCAATGCATTTCAAATGGGAGGTGCTTTTTTAAACTGAGCAAAAATGCAGCAACCAAGATTTTTAATACCACAACGGAAGTGCAATGGACCAGTGTAAAGACATATATAGACCCGGATTCAGATAGATTTGTCTATCTGCGGGCGTAACGTATCTCAGATACGTTATGCCGCTGTAACTTTGGGCGCAAGTTCCGTATGCAGAAAGAACTTGTGCCCTTAGTTACGGCGGCGTAACGCATGTGTGGCGGCGTAAGCCCGTCTAATTCAAATGGGGATGTTGTGGGCGTTTTATTTAAATTTAAGATGACCCCGCGTATTTTACGTTTTTTGTGAACGGCGCATGCGCCGTCCGTGAAATATCCCAGTGTGCATTGCTCCAAAGTACGCCGCAAGGACGTATTGGATTCGACGTGAATGTAAATGACGTCCAGCCCTATTCGCGAACGACTTAAGCAAACGACGAAAAAATTTCAAAACTCGGCGCGGGAACGACGTCCATACTTAACATTAGCTACGCCTCATATAGCAGGGCTAACTATACTCCGAAAAAAGCCTACCGTAAACAACGTAAAAAAATGCGCCGGCCGGACAGACGTTTCTGAATCGGCGTAAATACCCAATTAGCATATTCCTTGCGCAACTATACGGAAGCGCCACCTAGCGGCCAGCGTAAATACGCAGCCTAAGATACGACGGTGTAAGACACTTACGCCGGTCAGATCTTAGGGAAATCTATGCGTAACTGATTCTCTGAATCAGGCGCATAGATGCGACGGCCGGCACTCAGAGATACGACGGCGTATCAGGAGATACGCCGTCGTATCTCCTATCTGAATCCGGCCCATAGACTTTAAAGGGATGCATTTTTCTTGCGCTATGGCCTAGATGCGCTATGGCTATGGCATCTATTTTTTCAGCCTTTTTTTTTATGCATTTGCGTGTATTTTTCGCGCATTTTCATGCATACTTATTCTCGCATCAAAGACCTTGTTGCACAGTTTGCTGGAAATCTATAAATCACAAGACTGGCTGCACTGAATTAGAAATGATTTGGCCGGCAATACAACTCCCAGATACTTATTACATACAAGGTTATTTACCGGGATCTCTCACGGGAAGTCAATTGTGCATCATAAAACATCACTTCTCAGAACTCGAGCTTTAGGTCTTCAGGTCTAACAATCTCCAAAATGAATCACATTATGTATTTTCAGAGAGGCCAATGCGGCAGTTCAGAGTCAAACAAAGTATGCAAATTTATATCAAAGAGAATTTTTACCGTCAGGAAGTCGAGATGGAAGCAGCAGCCCCCGCCGGCCCAATTCGGCCAGAGCCAGACATCCCCCATGCCAGGCGTTATTGGTTTCCTGAAAACTAAAAAAGAAAAAAACACAAATCATTCAATTAGCATTTACTGTGCGATAAAATACACATCTGACATTTACCAACCAATTAACCAGTTAGATGTACTGTACGGAGGTGGAGTGGCCTTCCCATTCATGGCGTTTGGGCCCTTTCAACCTTAGTAGTCCTGCAGTGCAGTCTGGTGCTGGACTGTTATGCCAAGAACAAATTAGAAAAAGTGGCGGTGCGTCCATAAAGGGCACACGGGAGCCACCCCCTCTCTCCTGCACATAATTCATGCAATGGTCGCCGCTGCCACCCCCTATGCAGGTGTCCGACCCCTTAACGGGCGCCGGGCGCCTGAATTACAGCGGCGGGGGTGTTTTTTTGGAAGCACCCGATTAGAGCCTTAGGCTCTAATAGGCGTCCAAAATGGTGAACAGCGGGCGCCATGCTGGGCGTTCGCTGTTCATTTAGCTGTGTGTTAGGAAAGAAAATAAATCGCTTTCCCAACACTGACCTGCCTCTCAGCCAATCAGGTAGCCAGGTCCGTTACCGGTCACTATGGATGAGCTCTGGCGTGTTCGCATAGAACACGTGCAGAGCCTGCGAGGAAGTGAGCACGGCGCTGTGCTAATCACAGCCAGGGAGATTGTCCCGATGCTCGGCTGCAGGGATCGTGAAAGGTCTCCCTGGCTGTGATTAGCGCAGCGCCGTGCATACTTCCTGGCGGGCTCTGCACGTGTTCTATGCGAACACGCCGGAGCTCATCCTTACCTGTCACCTGATTGGCTGAAACGACAGGCGCTGTGATTGGACGCCGCTTATCAGGCGTCCAATCATAGGACAGGGCAGGCGGGAGAAAACATCGAGCAAGACAGAGGACACCGGACATTGCTCGCCGCCTGCCGCCATCACCCGCTGCCCACCTGAGACAGGATAAGTGCCGGGCCGGGGGCACAGTGGCAGCATTTGGGGCACAGTGGCAGCGATTAAAGGGCACAGTGAGGCTGCAATTGATGTTTTTTTTCTTTCAGAATCTTTCAGTTTGTTTGCACCCCCAAAACATTTTGAGCACCAGCCGCCACCGAGTGGAAATATACAGCGGGTACAATAAGTATTGAACACGTCACCATTTTTCTAGGTATATATATTTCTAAAGCTACTATTGACATTAAAATTTTCCCCACATGTGGGTAACAACCCATGCAATCCATACATACAAAGATACCAAAACATATATGTTTTCCGAAATTAACTTGGAAATATTGAACACGCTGAATGAAATGTATTTAATACTTGGTACAAAATCCTTTGTTGGTAATGACGGCTTCAAGATGTAGGCTCCTGTATGGAGGAATCATCCCTAGAAGCTCAACGCATTCCTTTATGTGAGAGAGAGATGATGTAGAGAACCCCCAAACTCCTGTTTGTGTGGAGTGACGCCTGGGGCCCAATACTGAATTCTCACATAGGGAAGTGCATTGAATTTCCTTGCTAGCCGCAGTTGTGGTTCAATCCCGTTCACCAGAGCTGTTACACCGACTGTCCCCTAATCTATCCTTCATCAGACGATCCCTGAAAACCCTTCTCTTTAAAGAAGTCTATCCTGCTTCTAATACACTGTTTACTTTCTCCATCAGCTCATCCCCCACAGCCATTACCTTTTGTATCAATTAACACTCCCTCCTAGATTGTAAGCGCTAACGAGCAGGGCCCTGTGATTCGTCCTGTACCAAATTGTAACGCAACTGTAATATCTGCCTTCATTTTGTTAAGCGCTGCGCAAACTGTTGGCGCTATATAAATCCTGTATATTAATAATAAACCGTCTATGGCTGGCTTTAATCTTCATAAGGTTATGTTCTCAGCTCTTCATTCATAATTCTGAACCTCCAAACTTCCAGCTGTCGGGTCAGAAGGTTCACATTAGATATGAAGTAACAGATGTTACTTCTTCCCAACTTCCGAAAATCTAATGTAAAGTCAAGGAATAAAGCGCACAAGTTGGCACAGGTCTACAGGTGTCCTAACTGCCATGCAAATCCATATAACATTTTTTAAACAGCTTGAGTAAACACTGCCTTCTCCTTAGACAAGAAACTGATATGCTTTTGTTTCCCTCTAAAAAGTTACACCAGAGTGACAGCAGCTTTAAATCCACAATCCATGAAGTGCAAGAGAATTATCAGGCCTCGTACACACCACCCAACAAGTCCGATGAGACCGTTTTCATCGGACATGTCCGCTGGGATGTTTTGGTCTGATGTGTGTACACACCATCAGACCAAAATCCCCGCGGACAGAGAACGCGGTGACGTATACGACACCAACGTTCTCTGATGTGGAAGTTCAATGCTTCCACGCATGCGTTGAATCAATTCAACGCATGCGCATTATTTCGGGCCGCTGGTTATACGTCATAACCAGCAGACATATCCGATGAGTGATACTGACCATCGGACATGTCCGAGCATGCTAAGAAACTTTTGTCCGCTGGAAACCTGTCCGGTCGGCCGGAAAAATGTCCGCTAGGCCCTACACACGGTCGGACATGTCCGCGGAAAATGGTCCGCGGACGAGTTTCAGCAGACATGTTCGGTCGTGTGTACAAGGCCTCAAAGTTAATATAGATTCTTAATACAGATTTCTCTGATTCTGATGTGACTTGTTTCAGGTCTTCATTCCTACGTTCCAAGTCCTGATAAAGGGGTAGAGTTAGCCCTGAAACATGTTGTCTTTCTTTGAAGATCAAGATGTCAACTTCCCTGACCCCGGCTCTATTCCTGACCACGTCTCTGCCATATGATTCTGTACCTCGCTGCCCACCTGCTGCTGACCTCGGCCATTCCGGTGACCACGCTTTTGTTCTTTGCTCGTTTTCCACATCCTGTTCGAATGCCTACCTGGCTGTCATCTGTACCAGCTCTGCTCACTACAGCGAGTTCCGGTCTCACGTCTGCTGGGAGATCTGACAAGCCTCACTTCCAGACCTTGCAGACCAGGTGGAGTGCCCCTTCAACTTCAGCTAGATTCCCATGCACAGTTCCTGTCCTGATGTTCTGCCAGCCTTCTGGGACCCTGTCACTGTGGACCGCTGCAAGTGCTCCTAATAACACCTGCCGGCACTCCTACGCTCTTATATCCCTCAATACCTTCTGTGCAATCCCCAGCGAGACCAGGGCTGGAGTACAAGAGAGGCCAACCTCGTCATTTCAGTCTCCGATCAGGTATGTGACACCGACACCTATAGGTCCCCAGAGGCAGCCATATTGAGAACAGAAAGCCTGTAAATTCTTAACCATTGTCTCTTACCAAAAAAATATCAGCAGCACAGACTACAGTGGTGAGATTTATTGCTGTAAACTATGGTTAAGCCTACAAAATGTTGATGCCACTAAATGTAGGAGACAGGTCCTCTTTGCCTTTTTTTTTTATTATTACCTGAAACAGTCCAGCACAGATCCCACCACTTCATCAGCTAAATCTCGAGGAAGCCGTCCGGTCAGTCGGCCGATGCTAAAATAAAAAAATAAATAATATATAATAATAGATTTATTTATATACTGTAGATCATGAGTACAGCGTTACAAAAGAAGTCACGCAATAAGACAAAACAATAAAAACTCTGCATATTAAAGTGGAGGTCCACACAAAAATGGAACATCCGCTTTTTGGAACCCTCCCCCCTCCAGTGTCACATTTGCCACCTTTCAGGGGGGTGCAGATACCTGTATAATACAGGTATTTGCACCCACTTCCGGGCATAAACTCCTGCAGAGTCACGCGCCAAAGCCCCCCCCCCGCTGTCTTCTGGGAAACACACAGGTCCCAGAACACTGTGGGGCCAGTGAGGATGCGCAGCGCAACTCGCGCATGCGCAGTATGGGAACCGGGAAGTGAAGCCGTAACGCTTCACTTCCTGATTCCCTCACCGAGGATGGCGGTGGGGGCAGCCGAGAGATGAGCGATTGATCGGCTTCGGCTGCCGACATCGCGGTCACCCTGAACAGGTAAGTGTCCATTTCATAAAAGTCAGCATCTGCAGTATTTGTAGCTGCTGGCTTTTAATATTTTTTTTGGGCGGACGACCTCCGTTTTAAATCTACTTGGCACACCAGGGAGCCCATTGGTACAAGACTTTTTTCTGTTATATATTTTGCCTTTACTTATCATCACTGGGTTTCTGTTCTTCTCTTTGCAATGCATGCAGATCATGGCTGACGGCAGGGGCCAACAGGGAACTGGACATAACAGCGTCCTGCCTCAGTACTCCTCTCAAGAGCCCCCAGCCCTGATAGAAGCGGGGGGTTGGCTTTTAGGAGTTATGCAAAAATCAAAAAGGATGATAGGCGGATGTCAGTTGTAGGGGTAGAGTTCCCTAAATAGACAGTATTTGCGAATAGACCCCTCCCCTAGATAACGCCCACATACCAAGTGAATGAAAAGGGCAGGCCTTCTGTCTCAGGGGTCCCCTACCCCTGGGTCACGGGGTACAGGTCTATGTCCTGTTGATGACCAGGCCACACAGCAGGAGGTAAGACTGTGGTCCGGACAGGACTACCACAGGCCACGTTCGCCGCACACCTCCCACTATTCCGCCATGCTTGTGTCTCCTCTCCAGCCCTACTGAGGGCATGCTGGAGATTGGCAGAGAGAGCGGGAGACTTTTCATATAAACAAGCTGGTAACAAGGGGACTGCACTGTAATGATAATAGTGCCCCTTTACAGTGCAATCCCCCTTTATATCACAACTCCCCTCACATTACCACCCCCCCCCTTTACATTAAAGTGCCCGTTTACATTGCCACCCTTTACATTACATTGCCCCTTTACAGTGAAGTCCACTTCCCATCATAGTGACCCTTTTACAATGTACTTCCCTTTAACCCCTTTCAATACCGGGCACTTTCACCCCCTTCCTGCCCAGGACAGTTTTCAGCACCGTTGCACTTTGAATGATAATTGCACGGTCATGCTACACTCTTATTTTTTATCATTTTCTTCCCACACATAGAGATTTCTGTTGGTGGTATTTGCTCGCCTCTGGGGGTTTTTATTTTTTGATAAACTAAAAAAGGCCAAAATTTTTGAACAGGTGGTGCTAATGGGCACTAACAGGTGGCACTGATGGGCAGCACTAATGATGAGGTACCGACAGGTGTTACTGCTGGGCACTGTGGTGGGCAGTGATTGGCACTGACAAACTTTATTGATGGGGCACTGACTGGCAGGGGCACTGATTGGCAGCTAATAATCAATGTGCCGATTATCAATGAAAATCAAGGCGCCCATTTATATCATTAGCAGTGGGGGGGGGGAGGGCACACACAGATTGTTAAGCAGGATGAGGATTCCTGAACTTCATGCTTATAATGGAGATTTGGTTGCAGAACGTTTACAAGGAAGTACAGAGAGCAAACAAAGCCAGCTAATGCCTCCGGGGCTCAGCAAATTTAACTACAATAATGTTTGCTTTGCCAACTGCGAGAGACCTCAACGGTCAGGCCAAAACTGAACATAAATATAAAAAGGAGAGCGGAGGACGGTATTTACTATACAAGAGAAATGGCCTACCCCTTTGCTGCAGACCATCGCACAATGGTGTCTTTGTCCTTCAATCCGACCAGCAACTGTTCTGTGGAGGGGAGAGAGAGAAAAGTGAAATCATTATTGGAGAATTGAGGATTATCTGCCTGGATAGTGAGCACACAGTGCAAGGAAAAGGTCAGCAATACAAAAAGGGGATATAAGAGAAGGGCAAGAGGATTTTTAAAGGTAACCTGTCACTAAGGAATCGTTTCTAGCTGACAGCAGGTGTGTAGCAGTGCCTTGCTCTAGAGCAGCGGTGTCACCGCGGGCCGCATCAGCATTAGGATTGTTCTCAAAAGGGCCGGTTGGAACTGTAAAATTGTATGTCCAGCACATCTATGTCCCTTACATTAGATGTCAGGAGCCCCCCCACCCACCATCAGAAGTTGAGTCCCCCACTCTCCCTTACATCACAGTGCACCCCACTTTCCTTATGCTGCTGCTGGGAAGAAGCTGGATGCACGGATTGAAAGCGGAAAGTAGGGGTCTGGGGGGAGGACCAGAGGAGGGCTGCAGGAGAGGTGAAAAGGCCACATGAAAAGAAGGACGTCAATATTGTTTGGGAGCCACGTCGTACGACCGCGCAATTGTCAGTTAAAGTGACGCAGTGCCAAATCGCAAAAAGTGGCCCGGTCCTTTAGCTACAAAATGGTCCGGGGCTAAAGTGGTTAAAGACATGTTCACCCCCAAGTTTCCTTCTACCCAGAATCCCACCTTTGCCACATACGCAACTCTCAAACGTTTGCTGAGAAGACAGCGCTGTGTTGTGGGGAGGATGTACCTGGGGGCCAAATTGGAGCAAAGTTGGGATTTGCATACTGAAACAGGATCATGAGAAGACATTTGCATATATAGTGATAGCACTGTGCCGCCTCCTATCCTCTACCGACAGGTGCTATTTACAAGAGCATCAGGAAAGTATTCGCAGCGCTTCACTTTTTCCACATTTTGTTATGTTACAGCCTTGTTCCAAAATGCATTAAATTCATTATAAAAAATAAAATTAATATAGTGTTTACAATTGCCAACACAAGTCATATTGTAATTGAATGTTATTAAAAATTACCTTTCCTTTTCAATCTACAGCGTTGTAATTTTCTTTAAAATGCAATATGGCTACTTGGAGGCGTTCCATACACAGACGGTGTATACCCCGCCCCCCAGATATGTCATTTCCTGCTTGTGTGATTCTCTTACAGATTTTTCCCAGAAGTCTGCACCAAGACCAGTCAGATTTTGGGCATCCCTTGCAACAAAATGTCATTTTTGGTGAGATACTCCCAAAGGGCAAATCACATAAAAAAAGGGATGCAGACCGTGCCACTTTCCTCATTACAGAGCATGTGCAGCAGCTGATTAAGACTTATAAAACCACTCCCATTGTTCCCAATGATCATCCATTCAGAATCCAAACTGTATGATTTAAACATCTGATCCAGTGGGGAAATTATTTGATCCCATGCAGATTTGGCAAGTTTGCCCACTTACAAAGAAATGAAGGGTCTATAATTTTTATCATAGGTGTATTTTATATGATAGATATAGAGTATCAACCAAAAATCCAGAAAAAAAAAAAAAAAAACACACGATACAAATATTATAAATGGAGTTGCAGTTCAGTGAGTAAAATAAATATTTGATCCCCAAGCAAAACATGACTTAGTAGTTGGTGGAGAAATGTTATTTATAGGTTTTTGCAAATTTTCTACTAATAAATTCCATTCTTCTATGTGGCGTTGTCCGCCCGTGGCTTCTTTATCCGGGGGGTTTCTTTTTGTCCTTCCCCGGGGGGGGGGTCTGTTTTTTGCAGTTGGTGGGGAAACCATTGCTGGGAAGCACAGAGGTCAGACGTTTCTTTTAGTTAGTGATCAGGTCTCCACACATCTCAGGAGGGATTTTAATCTCCTCTCTTTACAGATCTTCTCTAAATCCTGAATGTCTCTTGGCAACTCGAAGTTTCAGCTCCCTCCATAAATTTTCTATAGGATTAAGGTCTAGAGACTGGCTAGGCCACTCCATGACCTTAATGGGCTTCTTCTTGAGCCACTCCTTTGTTGCCTTGGTGGTATGTTTTAGGTCATTGTCATGCTGGAAGACCCATCCATGACCCATCTTCAGTGTTCTGGCTGAGAGAAGAAGGTTCTCATCCAAGATTTTACAACACATGGCCCCGTCCATTGGCCCCTCAAATGCAGCAAAGTCGGCCTGGACCTTTATCAGAGAAACAGCCCCAAAGCATCAGGTTTCCACCTCCGTGTGACTGTAGGGATGGAGTTCTTAGGGTCATAGTCACCATTTTTCTTCCTTCAAACACTACGAGTGGAGTTAACACCAAAGAGCTCCATTTTGGTCTCATCTGACCACAGCTCTTTCTCTCAATCCTTCTCTGAATCATTTAGATGTTCATTGTCAAACTTCAGACATTCCTGTACATGTGTCTTCTTAGGAGGGGAACCCTGCGGGCGCTGCAGGATTTCAATCCATGGCGGTGTATTGTGTTACCAATGGTTTGTTTGGTGACTGTGGTCCAAACTACCATGAGATCCTTCACAAGCCCCTCCCATGTAGTTCTGGGTGAATCCCTCACTTTCCTCATGACCATCCTCACCCCATGAGGAGAAATCTTGCATGGCGCTCCAGACCGAGGACGATCGATAGTCATTTTTTATTTCTTTCATTTGCGAACAATCGCACCAACAGTTGTCTTTTCTCACCAAGCTTCTTGCTGATGGTCTTGTAGCCCATTCCAGCCTTGTGCAGGTCTACAATCTTCTCCCCGACGTCCTCTGACAGATCTTTGGTCTTCCCCATGAGGGTGAGGTGTGATTGGAGGAAAGAGATTCTGTGGACAGGCGTCTTTTATACACATAACGAGTTGTCGTTAGGAGAACCTTCTTACATTGACAAGACTAATCTGTGTGCCACATGAGACCCTACTGTAGTCAGTCTGTGGGGGGAGAATGATTGTTGGTTGGTTATCAAACATTTACCGTATTTATCGGCATATAACGCGCACTTTTTTCCCCTTAAAATCGGGGGAAAATCGTGGGTGCGCGTTATACGCCGATTCTCGCTGTCTCAGAGCACCGCCGACAAAGACCGAGCCGAGTGAACTGGGCACTCGGCTAGGCTCGGCCACGCTCGGCTCCGCCCGCAGCCACGGGAGAGGAGCCGAACACACCGGAAATCCGGCTCTGCACAGCTTGACAGAGGCGCCAAACTCAAACACACAACGCTGCAACCCCCGGCATACGGAAGCCGGACAAGGCCGCCGATGGACACGACGCCGGGCAAGACAGCAGAAGGACACCGACAAGGCTGGACGGACCCCGCGCAAGGCCGCAGACGGACGCCAGACAAGGCTGCCGATTAGAGCCAGGCAAGACAGCAGACGGGACACCGACAAGGCAGGACGGACCCCGCGCAAGGCCACCGGACAAGGCCGCCGATGGACGCCGGGCAAGACATCCAAAATGTAATTTTTTTCCTTAAACTTCCCTTCTAAGCTTGGGGTGTGCGTTATACGCCGATAAATACAGTATTTTTTTCACCGAACTGCAACTCAATTTTTTTAAGATTTGTATCCTGTGGTTTTTTTGTTTGGTTGATATTCGTTCTCTATCATATAAAATAGACCTATGATAAAAATGATAAACCCTTCATTTCTTTGTAAGTGGGCAAACTTACACAATCTTCGGGAGAGCAAATTATTTGCCCCGCTGTATTTGTCCGTTATGTTCATGACTCCACTTTGCTAAGAAAGGATCATTCAGATTTGTGGACGCCAGCTACTCATTCTACACAATGATAGATACCTCTAATCCATTGTTAAAGTCACAAGCTCCTTTAACGCCAGAGAACAGACAGGAGCCTCACACTGTTTATATAAACTTAATACACGTCAGTCAGCGAGTACACAATACCCATTCAGGGCATTCAGTTTGTTCTCCATTGCACGGCCCTTTCTATTCAAACAGGGATCGAGTGCGCAAACAAGGCAATCCCACAGGCTGGGACACTGACAATGACTGCAGCACCGCACCAGACACTACCCTCAGAATAAGGCTACGGGCAAGGGGGACTCTGTAGGTCAGTGTGTAGAGAAGGGTAAACCAGTCTTTTTGGCAAGTCTAACAAATGCAACACCCACTGCCTGCCTGCCTGCCCCCCCCTCCCCCGGTACGGTGTGCTATATTCTGCCACTTTTCAGAAGCTG
The DNA here is from genome assembly GCF_905171775.1 of Rana temporaria. Classification (NCBI taxonomy): domain Eukaryota; kingdom Metazoa; phylum Chordata; class Amphibia; order Anura; family Ranidae; genus Rana; species Rana temporaria. Next base: position 143,426,974 of record NC_053500.1, on the reverse strand, counting down.
GCGAATGTAGAAATGCAATGAAAGGCTCAATCAAAATTCCAATTTTTTTCCAAGATCTGAAAAGAGCGGGGACGGGGTAAAAACCCCTTTCAGGTTTTTATTGCCATTTGCGTCTCTGCAGGATTTTCACCCTCTCTGACTACTGTCAGCTGGACAGAAACTAACAGGGAATGCAGAAACTCCTGGAAAAAGGGGTCAGACCGCCACACACACACACAAGTACAACTCAGGTGCAAAGTCAGTAAACGCGGTATTAGCCCGGCTCTATCCAGACCACACCCCCTGACGTGTTTCGCCTTGCCCACAGGGCTTAGTCATGGAGGTAGGACTAAGCCCTGTGGGTGAGACGAAACACGTCGGGAGGCATGACCTGGATGGAGCCAGGCTGAAGCCGAGTTTATTGACTTTGCACCTGGACTGTACTGGTGTGTGGCTTTCTGACCTCTTTTTTCCCCCAGGAGTGTTTGCACAGAGGCAGGAGAAGCGATTTTTTCTCGGCCTCCATCAGATAGTGGGAGGCGAATAAAACAAGAAATTGGTCGCCCACTGGAACTCCGACTTATCTTGATGTCATCTTTATTGTCAAAAGGGTCAGACAGATACAGGCAATGGTCGACGCGTTTCACAAGCGATAGCTTGCTTGTTCACAGATGTGAGAGAGGCACCCGACAGTGAGATGCTTGTCTGGAGCGGTGCCCCAAGTACGCACAATTGTAAAAGGGAATCCAGAAAGTTTCCTTTTACACAAAAAGGAGGTGAGGGAACATTTTCCAATGAGGAAGCCCAGTGTCAGGACAAGTCAATGGTGCTCCAAAAGAGCAGAGACAAACACTGTGCGTGTCAATGGACACAGAGCACAGCTCAGGGGCAAGACTGCATGATCGTCCCCACAGCAAGCAGCATGCTATATGGGCACTCAGCAGGGAGGAGCCAGGAGTGCCACAGGAGGACCCGAGAAGAGGAGGATCGGGGTTGCTTTGTGCAAAACCGTTGCACAGAACAGGCAAGTATGACACTGCCAGGAACATGCTGGCCATAGAACTGAAGCTCCCGAAGTGCATGCAAATGCACATGTGCGGGCCTGCTTACTGCGCTCAGGTGAATGCATATGCACACGCGGCAGCGCACAGTCGTGGGCATGCACGTGCATTAGCCATTAACACTGGCACCAAGTGCCGTGTGTGTATATATATATATATATATATATATATATATATATATATATATATATATATATATATATATATACACACACACACACACACACACACATACATACATACATACATACATACATACACACACACAGCTGCTGCACTAGGTTCATTGCTGTCTGATCTGCAGCCATACCCGTGTTCCTGTGTTCGATTTCGCCGACTTCTGTCTTTGACCCGGCTTGCTCTACACTTCGCTTGAATGCTCCCTGCCCTGACCCCGGCCTGCCTTGGACTTTGCTCTGCCTTCTGCCTACCAGCTTGATCTTGTGTTGCCAACCTCTGCCTGTACCCCAACTATTCCTTGCCTGCATCTGTTTGTTGCTGACCTGGCTTATCTGAGCTTGCATCCAGTTCATCTGCTCTGTCTAGCTCTGGCTGGGGCTTCTTCTACCGTGGGTCCCCAGCCTCCCTGCACCCACCATCTCTGCCTGCTGTCTAGCAGTACCAGGTCTGCTGTTCCTGCCATCTGGCCAGCTCTGGTGACGCACCTGCTACCAGTAAAAGACTACACAGGCAACCTCATTGCGCTCTAGTGACCACTGTCACAACATCAGTGGTTCCCAAGCTGGGGGCTGTACAGAAGGCCTTCCTATGCACATCAGGCTCTGCCACAAGGTATGTGACAGACATGTTAGCTATTTTTTACAACACAGAAAAGGCAAGTATGACATGTTAATTTTTTGTTACGCTATTTTTTTTATTTTATTTTTACAATAACTTTAATTTGTTGTGCCAAGAAAAACAAATATTTAAAAATCAGTAACTGAGGGGAAATCTTCCAGTGGGGGGCACATGTTCAGGTGATAACTAAAAGGGGATTTCCACTCATATTTCTTGTTGCAATACCAAGACAGAAAAGTCAAGGGAAAAAGGACACAGACAGCAAACAAAAAAAAACAAAAACTGAAAAGGGTTGTAACTATTGCCTACTTCATAGAAAACAAAGAAAAAAAAAAAAGAACAAAAAAGCACACAAAGGGCACAAGGTGTGTATGGCTGGTTGACCTTGACGTTGACACTAGAAGGTCATGGGAGAAGTGAAAGAGCCATTGTAAGGTACAGCCGTAGACAGGTGACCCAGGTACATTTTTCTGTATGAACCTCCCTGTCATGTTTTCATAAGACTTCAGGGAAATGTTGAGAAGTGTCTGAAGATTCAGTAGCCGCCTTCAACCCTCCAGCATGTCTAGAAAGCAGCATTCCGACAGCCCTCATTGTTTGGTGCGCGTCTGAAGCAAAGTTTAGAAAAATGCGCCAAAAAAAAATAAAAAAATGTGTCAAAAGTGAGAACCGGGCAGTTGGGGCCCTTTCACACCGATCAGTTTCTCTTCTGTTAGTGCCTTACAAACCAACAGAAGAAATATGCATGACCCATAAGGCTCTGTTCACACCTAGGCGTATATACGCCTGAAGCGCGACGCCGCAGCAGCTCCTAATACGCTGGAGGGATGATTTTACATTGCCCTCTATGGAGATGGTTCACATCTCCACGCCGAAACGCCGCACGCCTGAAGCTCAAAACAAGTCCCGGACCCTTTTTTTCAGGCGGCTTCGGCGTTCGGCATAGGAGATGTGGACCTGGGGTAAGGCTGCATTCACAATCGCTGAGTTTTGTCTCCCGCAAATCGCGGTACAAAACGCTGCAATTTGTCGCCGCAATTTGCGGGACAAAACGCCGCGATTAGGTACGCCAAGGTGTGAATGCAGCCTTAAAAGTGCACCCTCCCTATTAATATGAATGGAAAATGTATCAAAAACACACCAAAAAAATGCACCAGCGTTTGAGTATTTGGTGCATTTTTGGGGGTCACATGTTTGTTTTTTTACAGATGAAGGCTGCAGTCAGGCAACCACACAACGCACCGGAAACGTGTGTGTATAGCAAAAGCACACATCCAAATTTAAAGTAGAAATACAAATGCCAACTATACTTAAAGCAGAGCTCTACCCAAAAGGGGAAGCTCCGCTTGTCTGCCTCTCCCCCTCGGCTGCCATATTTGGCACCTTTTGGCGGGAGGGGGGGGGGGGAGCGGGTATCTGGTTTTAAAAAAAACTGACAGACAGGAGACATGTCCCCTCCTGCTGCTTGTAAAAGCAATTCAGTGGCTAGTTAGCCACTGGGATTGCTTTTACAAGAGAGACAACTGCCAGCTCTAAAAAAAACGGTACTGGAATGATGCCTGCAGGTGCAGAAATCACCCCGATATAACCATTTAAAGCGCAGCAATGTATGTCGCTGGTAGTCAAGTGGTTACAGAAGACACTTTGAAATATTCCTATGATCCAACGGTCTATAATCTTTTTTTTTAAGAGTACCAACAAATCTGCCTTGGCCAATTTTGAAAAATATTGTAGAATATTTTAGTACATTTCTTTGTGTTATGCTTTACTTTATGACACATCAAAGGCATTCAGGTATACAACTGTGGCCAAAAGTTTTGAGAATGACACAAATATAAATGTTTACAAAGTCGTCTGCCTCAGATTTTATGATGGCAATTTGCATATCCTCCAGAATGTTATGAAGAGTGATCAGATGAATTGCAATTGATAGCAAAGACCCTCTTTGCCATGAAAATTAACTTAATCCCCCAAAAAACATTTCTACTGCATTTGTGAAGAAGGCTTCAGGACGCCCAAGAAAGTCCAGCAAGCGCCAGGAACGTCTCCTACAGTTGATTGTTGAGCTGCGGGATCGGGGGAACCACCAGGAATGGTAGCAGACAGGTGTGAGGACATCGAAACACACAATGAGGAGAAGACTTTTGGAGGATTGTCTGGTGTCAAGAAGGGCAGCAAAGAAGCCACTTCTCTCCAGGAAAAATATCAGGGACAGACTCGTATTGCAAAAGGTACAGGGATTGGACTGCTGAGGACTGGAGGAAAGTCATTTTCTGATAAATTCTCTTTTCCGAATGGAAATATGGAAAAAACCTTGTCAGGAGAAGAAAAGGTGAGCGCTACCATCAGTCCTGTGTCATACCAACAGTAAAGCCCCCAAGACCATTCATGTGTGGGGTTGCTTCTCAGCTAAGGGAGTGGGGGGGCTCCTAAGAACACCGCCATGAATAAAGAATGGTACAAAAACATCCTCCGAGATCACCTTCTCCCAACCATCCAAGAACAGTTTGGTGAGGAGCAATTAGCTAGATTCAGGTACGTTGGTGTAACTTTGCGGCGGCGTAGCTTAAGGAATTTAAGCTACGCCGCCGTAAGTTAGCGAGGCAAGTACATGATTCACAATGTACTTGCCTGCTAAGTTACGTCGGCGTAGCCTAAATCGGCTGGCGTAAGGGCGCCTAATTCAAATGTGTTTGAGGGGGGCGTGTTTTATGTTAATGGCGCTTGACCTCACGTTTTTTTCCGTTTTTTTTTTACTGCGCATGCGCCGGGCGCCTACATTTCCCAGTGTGCATTGCGGCTAAGTACGCCGCACGGGCCTATTGATTTTGACGTGGACGTAAACTACGTAAATCCCGATTCACGGACGACTTACGCAAACGACGTAAAAAAAAATCGAATTTCGATGCAGGAACGGCGGCCATACTTGACATTACTATTCCAATAGAGCCTAGCTCTAACTTTAAGCGGCCTATCTCTTACGTAAACGGCGTAAAAGTACTGCGTCGGCCGGACGTACGTTCGTAAATCGGCGTATTTCCTCATTTACATATTCTATGCCGACCGCAATGGAAGCGCCACCTAGCAGCCATCCAAAATATTGCAATCTAAGACAGGACGGCGTCGTATCTTAGATATGTTTAAGCGTATCTTTGTTTGAGCATACGCTTAAAACATAAGTCGGCGTAGATTCTGAGTTAGGTTGGCTTATCTACTGATAAGCCGGCCTAACTCTTACTGAATCTACCTAAGTGTCTTTTCCAGCATGATGGAGCACCTTGCCATAAGGAAAAACTGATAACCAAGTAGCTTGGGGAACAAAACATCGACATTTTGGGTCCGTGGCCAGGAAACTCCCCAGACCCAAAATTCCATTGAGAACTTGGTCAATCCGCAAGAGGCGGGTAAAAAAAAAAAAAAAAAAAATCCACAAGTTCTGACAAACTCCAATCATTGATTATGCAAGAATGTGGGACGGCCATCAATCACGATGTGGCACAGAAGTTGGTTGACAGCCTGCCAGGGGGAATTAGAGGTCTTGAAAAAGAAGGGTCACTTGGACTACAGGAGAGTCAGGACGCTCTCTACGTTGCAAATAGAGAAAGGAGCTGTGTGTTAGTGGGCGTCCTGACTCCCCTGTAGTCCAAGGGAGGGGGGCGAGCATGACACTCCACACCAGGGAGAAAGCCTCGCATTACTGTGTGGAGTTACAGACAGAAGAACAGGAAGTGAGGATTTCTCAGAAGAAATAAGGACATTTAAAAGCAAAATGGAAGGATGAGGTAAGTGAAGGAGGACTGCACTAAGGGAAAGGAAGATATTTAAGAAAAGGTGAGGTGATCGAACTTTATTTTACTGTAGAAGAGAAAAGTCAGTACCTAACTGTACTGTCTGGCACAGCTTTCCAAATCACAGCACTGGATGGACAGAAATACAAAGACTTACCAATAACATGCTCAATCTCCTCTGGGATATCGTAGTCCTCATCGTCATCCCCTAGGGAGGCGACCACTGCTTGCTGGGCATCTGAGGAACTCTGGAGCAAGTTGGCAGCCAGGCACCTGGAACCCCGCTCATACCTGCAAGACATCGGCAAGGAAGCAAATGAAGATAAAGTCTTGATCATGAAAAAAATATTATTAGCATTCAACTTAAAGCCCCAATCCATGCAGGTAGACCAACTAAAATTTCAGCCACAACTGCTAGGAAAATTGTTGGGGATGCAAAGAAAAACCCACAAATACCTTCAGGTGAAATACAGGACTCTCTGAAAACATGGGGTGTGGCTGCACAAGATGCACAATAAGGAGGCACTTGAAGAAAGATGGGCTGCATGGTCGAGTCTCCAGAATAAAGTCATTACTACACAAATGCCACAAAGTATCCCGCTTACAATATGCCAAACAGCACAGAGACTAGACTCAAACCTTCTGCCACAAAGTCATTTGGAGGGATGAGGCCAAAATTTAGCTTTTTGGCCACAAACAGTACATTTGGAGAGGAGATAACAAGGCCTATGATGAAATGTCCACCATCCCTACTGTGAAACACGGAGGTGGATCGCTGATGTTTTGGGGGGATGTGTGAGCTACAAAAGGCACAGGAAATTTGGTCAAAAATTGTTGGAACGATGAATGCAGAATATTATCAAAAAATACTGGAGGAACATTTCATTCATAAGCCAGGAAGCTGCGAATGGGACGTACTTGGACATTCCAACATGACAATGATCCAAAACACAAGGCTAAGTCGTCCTGTCATTGGCTACAGCAGAATAAAGTGAAGGTTCTGGAGTGGCCATCTCAGTCTCCTGAACTCAATATCATTGAGCCCCTCTGGGGAGATCTCAAACGTGCCGTTCATGCAAGACAGCCCAAGAATTTACAGGAACTGGGGGATTTTTACCAAGAGGAAAGGGGGAGCTTTACCATCTGAGAAGATAAAGAGCCTCATCCACAAATAACACAAAAGACTTGTGTAGTTGTCATTTGTCATTGATGTTAAAGAGGGGCAACACTCGGTATTAAAGAGGTTGTAAAGCATTTTTTTAAATAAACAAACATGTTATACTTACCTCCACTGTGCAGCTCGTTTTGCACAGAGTGGCCCCAATCCTGGTCTTCTGGGGTCCCTCGGCGGCTGTCTCGGCTCCTCCAAGCGAGTGCTAACCCCCTTCATGGGAAGTGCTCTCCCAAGGGGGTTAGCTTGCGGGAGCGCTCCCGTGATACACCTGGCGGCCACATCCGCCGACTGTATTACTCGGCCCCGCCCGCGGACGCGTCTCGTCATTGATTCGATTGACAGCAGCGGGAGCCAATGGCTGCTTTGCTATCAATCTCCAATGAAGAGCCGGGTACACTGGGGCCAGTAGCCAGCACGTTCACGGCGCAGGACTTTCGAGGGCTAAGGTAACTAAACGGGGGGGGGGGGGGGGGTTGAAAATCGGATGTTCTTTTCACCTTAATGCATAGGGTGGCTTTACAGCCTTTAAAGTGGGCAATACACGGTATTAAGAACTGGGGTGTGTAAACTTTTGATCGGGTCCATTTGGGTAGTTTCTGCTGTGATTATGATATAAAAAGAGTAAGGCCCCTTTCACATGTGCGGACCGTATTGTCCGCATTTTCATCCATCCGTTGCGGATGAAAACGGGACATGTATTGGTCCCTTTGTGATTGTGGGTGTCAGCGGATGACCATCCACTGACACCCTGTAATCACCCGCCTCCGCAAAGATCCAATTTTTTCGGACGGAAGAAAATCCTATTTTTCTTTCGTCTGGCAGATCGGATGAACACAGACATACGGTCCATGTTCATCTGATCCCCCCATAGGGGAGAGCGGAGGAAAGACAGGGCGGTCCCTGCACAGTGTGCGGGGACCGCCCTGTCAGCCGACGGCTCAGCGGGGATTTTACGGAGGATCCTTGCTGAGCTTGACGGACACACGGAGGCGGATCATTACTGATCCGCCCGTGTGAAAGGGCCCTAAAACACAGTTGACTGATAATAAACGGCTTCAGCCAAACACTAACCATGAGTGAAATTTGTTTTTGTGTTATTCATATTCTTTGAAAAATGGCCAAGAAATCATAAATTCTGCCAGGGTATGTAAACTTATGAGCACAACTGTATGTATGTTTGGGGGTTCTAAGTAATGGATGGTGGTCAGGCTATAGACAGTCACATAGCTGCATATTCCGGACAAGTAGTGAAGAAGCTCTAAAGCCATCTCTGCCTTCGTTATGTGGACCATCCATAGACAATGTACACCACATAAGCCTACGATCCTAGACAGCCGCTGCCCTACAGAACAGACAGATTGTAATTATTAATTAGCTGAACCATTCAGAGCCAACCCAAATTTTCAGCAGGGTGCAAGATGAATTGAAAGGATTTGTGAGAACACGAATACAATAGAGGTGGAAAGATGGAGGGAGAGATGAGACGAGCTATCAGCATGGGAGATCTCTCAGCTCGGGCGGTTGGACTGATATTCCGGGGAGGCCGGATTCTATAGCCGGTGGCCGCTTTTTTTCTGCATAGTAATAGGTTGGAGAATGCAGGCCATGCGGGAACCTTCCCCGTCAGTTCAGGTATTAATCGGTGGGGCCCCCCCTCCACACCTCCTGTATGGGAAAGTGTCCTCTTCTTTGTGATGCCAGAGGGCCAGTATATGCAGCGCTGATTGCCGAACTTGTCAGGCTTGTTTGACCAACTCGCTTCATTGTCATCTATATGAAAGGACTAGGCAGTGGTGACATCTCCCTCTCGCCGGGGATTCTGATGACTTCTTTATAAATATCATAATCCAGACTTAAAAGGCAGCAATACAAAAAAATGTACAAAGGCAGATCTAAATTTAAATGTACCTAAAAGACCAAAAGGGATTAGAACCTCCCCAAAAATGTAAATAATTTATGGGACTCTTGGCTAAGAAATTCTAACTTGGCCCCCTTCAAACATAATTACCGTATATACTAGAGTATAAGCAGACCCGAATATAAGCCGAGGCACCTAATCTTACCACAAAAAACTGGGAAAACGTATTGACTCGAGTATAAGCCTTGGGTGTCCATGTGCATGCCTCACTGTGCCCATGCCTCACTGTGCCCATGACTAGACTGACGTTTAACATAGGAGTCTATGGAAGGGGTGCCCGATGATCTGCCGTGCTGGTTCCAGGTATCATGGAAGTTCCAGCGCATGCGCGAACTGATGCGCTGAGATGGTTCCAGCTATCGGGAAAGTTCCTTCAAGCACTGCGCAGGTGCAAACTTGCTGACGGAAATCCCCGAATGGCGGCCGGCATCCAGGGCAACGTGGATTTTGAGGTAAGTGGCCAGTCGGCCTCACGTCCTCGCTGCGCTCGGACGGCACGCTTCGCTCGCTCGGCCTCCTGGCTCTTTTTTTAACATCCTCCAATCCACTGGGATGTTAAAGAATGAGCCTGGATGCCGGGCGAGGTTCGGAGATTTCCGTCGGGAAGTTTGCGCCTGCGCAGTCAGTGAAGGAACTTCCCCCATAAGTTACCGGCTTTGAAAAAAAAAAAAAAAAAAACAACAACGGTGCTCCCCAGCCGTAGGTCTCCCAAACAACAAACTTTGCACACCTGTAGAGGAGAAATTGGACTATATATGTGTGCCAAGTTCCGGGTCCAGGGGGCCTACGACCGGGTCCCCAAAATCTCTGGAGAAATTACCATTTAACATGGGAGTCTATGGAAGGGGTGCCCAACTTTGAAAAAAAAAAAATCGGTGCTCCCCGGTTGTAGGTCCCCCGGACAACAAACTTTGTACACTTGTAGAGGAATGGTGGGGCTACATGTGTGCCAGGGGACCTATGGCCAGCCGGTACCGGGTCCCCAAAGTCTGGGAGATCAGGCGCAAAAAGGTGACTCGGGTATAAGCCGAGGGGGGGCATTTTCAGCGCAAAAAAATGTGCTGAAAAACTCGGCTTATACTCGAGTATATACGGTAATCTCTTTTGGCCCAGGGACGTCTATGCAGAGGTTAGAATGGGATGATGCCTGCAACTTTTCAGCTGGCGATTCCCTCTTGGACACCCCTTTCACACCAAGGTGGTTTTCAGGGGCTTTACCGCTAGAAAATAGGCTGGGGCGACGCACTTGTGAGACGTTCTGAAAAGTCCGGCACGCTGCATCTTTGGGGTGGATTGGGAGCGCTGTACGTAGTGCTCCCAAAACGCCCTGCCCATTGGAATGAATGGGCAGCGCTTTCAAAGCGACTGAGAAGCGCTTTCAAAGTGCTGTAAAACAGGAGTTTTTCACCTTTTTTGCCAAATCAAAAAAAAAAAAACTCAAAGGCCCAGATTCTCAAAGACTTACGACGGCGTATCTCCAGCTTTCCTCTACATTCTTGCATTATCATTGCATTGCCGGCACCCGTGGTTTGGATTTAGTAAGAAGGTTCTTTGGTTTTATCTGAGCGGTTACCCTTTCCTGGATTCCACAAGCCCCCCACCCAAAGTGACTCCCGTCACATATCGCGGGATAAGACGAAAGCGCTCAAGCGGCATGTGGGACGTTATGTTATAGGGAGGGTTAGTGGAAACAAATTGAAAAACGTCTTATTAGAAATAATCTGGTCTAAAGAAAAAATGTACACATCGGATTACACACCTCCACTTGGCCACCTTGGTTTTAAGGAAAGTGAGTCCTAGACGTTGGATAAGCTTGACTCCCAGCTTCTGGAGAAGATTGTTGTTGCTGTCACAGAGCTTGCAGTTATTAATGGCGGTGAGGACAGTAGAAGCTATAGGAGAGAGACGGATCAATACCTGCTTGATGTCACACCATACATAATAAATTAGACACGCGGTATATTATAATACAGAACACATTAAAAAAGCGCTTGTCCATAGAGGTGTACTTAAATATGTAAACCCAACATTCCATATTCCTGATATGTGGCTGCTGTACCATGAACTTGTATGAAAATGTATCCCGTTCTCTTGCTTCCTTTTGAGGATTTACTAAAACTGGAGTGTGAAAAATCTGATGCAGCTCTGCATAGAAACCAAACCAATCTTCCAGTTTTTATTTATTTTTTGATTTGATCAAAGCTTAACCTCTTCCTGCCCGGTCAATAGACAATTGACGTCCGGGAAGTGGTTCTGTTATCCTGACTGGACGTCTATTGACGTCCTGCAGGATAACATGCTGGCGCGCTCCCGTGGGGGCGCGCAGTGCGGCGATCGGTGATGCGGGGTGTCAGTCTGACACCCTGCATCTCCAATCTCGGAAAAGAGCCGCCGGCGGAGGCTCTTTACCACGTGATCAGCCGTGTCCAATAACGGCTGATCAAGATGTAAACAGGAAGAGCCGGCTCTTCCTCACTCGCGTCTGACAGACACAAGTAGACAGGGGGGGTTCGCGCTGATTGTTTATCAGCGCAGCCCCCCCCCCCCACGTATGCCCACACTGGACCACCAGGGAAGCCCCAAGCATGTGAATGGCCAGGTACATCCCACATGGCCATCCACATATGCAAATTGATGCCAAATGGGCACTGATTGGCACCATTGTGAAAGACCTTTAAATCAGTCATCAGTGCCACCCATCAGTGTCATCAGTGCCACCCATCAGTGTCCTGCAAGCTAACCCCATTGGGAGAGTGCTTCCCAGAATGGGGGTTAGCTTTTGCAGGGAGGAGCAGAGACTGCCGCCGAGTGACCCCAGAAGGCGAGGATCGGGGGCCACTCTGTGCAAAACGAACTGCACAGTGGAGGTAAGTATGGTGTGTTTGTTTTTATAAAAATAAAAAAATTACCTTTACAACCCCTTTAAGCGTGTGCCTGGGAGGTGGGGAGGAAAAGAGAGATCCAAGCTTTAGCTTAGCTGAAAACACAAAGATCTCTCTTTTGCTCGTTTTTTGCCTTGTTTACATCGACACACCGCTGATCCGTCTCACCACAGAACGATCAGCAGGCCGCCGGACCCGCTCATTGGCTCCTGCTGTGTCCATAGAACAATCAGCAGGCCGCCGGACCCGCTCATTGGCTCCTGCTGTGTCCAGCCACACCGCGCACGAGCACCCCCCCACACCACGTGAACGAAATCACGTACAGGTACGTGATTTTCTGCAACCGGGCCACCCTGCCGCAGTACGGCGGGCAGTCCAGAAGCGGTTAAATCATGTACGGTAAAATGTGTGATGTATGAATAATGTGTGGAGTAGAAATGTCATTTCATTGCGAATTTGGTTTTCTACAAATCTGATCCTATCTACTAAATGGAAATGATAAACCAGACCAATCATGTGAGGGCTGGCCAATCACTATTCACTGCAACCTGATTGACTTTTCATCATAGGGGGGGGGGTGGGAATAAAGTGCGGGGGGGGGGGGGGGTGGGTGGTAAGAAAGTGCGGGGGGGGGGGGGGTGTACGGGAAGAAAGTGCGGGGGGGGGGTGGGTGGGTGGTAAGAAAGTGCGGGGGGGGGGGGGGTGGGTGGTAAGAAAGTGCGGGGGGGGGGGGGTGGGTGGTAAGAAAGTGCGGGGGGGGGGGGGGGGTGGGTGGTAAGAAAGTGCGGGGGGTGTACGGGAAGAAAGTGCGGGGGGTGTACGGGAAGAAAGTGCGGGGGGTGTACGGGAAGAAAGTGCGGGGGGTGTACGGGAAGAAAGTGCGGGGGGTGTACGGGAAGAAAGTGCGGGGGGTGTACGGGAAGAAAGTGCGGGGGGTGTACGGGAAGAAAGTGCGGGGGGTGTACGGGAAGAAAGTGCGGGGGTGTACGGGAAGAAAGTGCGGGGGGTGTACGGGAAGAAAGTGCGGGGGGTGTACGGGAAGAAAGTGCGGGGGGTGTACGGGAAGAAAGTGCGGGGGGTGTACGGGAAGAAAGTGCGGGGGGTGTACGGGAAGAAAGTGCGGGGGGTGTACGGGAAGAAAGTGCGGGGGGTGTACGGGAAGAAAGTGCGGGGGGTGTACGGGAAGAAAGTGCGGGGGGTGTACGGGAAGAAAGTGCGGGGGGTGTACGGGAAGAAAGTGCGGGGGGTGTACGGGAAGAAAGTGCGGGGGGTGTACGGGAAGAAAGTGCGGGGGGTGTACGGGAAGAAAGTGCGGGGGGTGTACGGGAAGAAAGTGCGGGGGGTGTACGGGAAGAAAGTGCGGGGGGTGTACGGGAAGAAAGTGCGGGGGGTGTACGGGAAGAAAGTGCGGGGGGTGTACGGGAAGAAAGTGCGGGGGGTGTACGGGAAGAAAGTGCGGGGGGTGTACGGGAAGAAAGTGCGGGGGGTGTACGGGAAGAAAGTGCGGGGGGTGTACGGGAAGAAAGTGCGGGGGGTGTACGGGAAGAAAGTGCGGGGGGTGTACGGGAAGAAAGTGCGGGGGGTGTACGGGAAGAAAGTGCGGGGGGTGTACGGGAAGAAAGTGCGGGGGGTGTACGGGAAGAAAGTGCGGGGGGTGTACGGGAAGAAAGTGCGGGGGGTGTACGGGAAGAAAGTGCGGGGGGTGTACGGGAAGAAAGTGCGGGGGGTGTACGGGAAGAAAGTGCGGGGGGTGTACGGGAAGAAAGTGCGGGGGGTGTACGGGAAGAAAGTGCGGGGGGTGTACGGGAAGAAAGTGCGGGGGGTGTACGGGAAGAAAGTGCGGGGGGTGTACGGGAAGAAAGTGCGGGGGGTGTACGGGAAGAAAGTGCGGGGGGGGTACGGGAAGAAAGTGCGGGGGGTGTACGGGAAGAAAGTGCGGGGGGTGTACGGGAAGAAAGTGCGGGGGGTGTACGGGAAGAAAGTGCGGGGGGTGTACGGGAAGAAAGTGCGGGGGGTGTACGGGAAGAAAGTGCGGGGGGTGTACGGGAAGAAAGTGCGGGGGGTGTACGGGAAGAAAGTGCGGGGGGGGTACGGGAAGAAAGTGCGGGGGGTGTACGGGAAGAAAGTGCGGGGGGTGTACGGGAAGAAAGTGCGGGGGGTGTACGGGAAGAAAGTGCGGGGGGTGTACGGGAAGAAAGTGCGGGGGGTACGGGAAGAAAGTGCGGGGGGTACGGGAAGAAAGTGCGGGGGGTACGGGAAGAAAGTGCGGGGGGTATGGGAAGAAAGTGCGGGGTGTGGGAAGAAAGTGCGGGGGTACGGGAAGAAAGTGCGGGGGTACGGGAAGAAAGTGCGGGGGTACGGGAAGAAAGTGCGGGGGTACGGGAAGAAAGTGCGGGGGTACGGGAAGAAAGTGCGGGGGTACGGGAAGAAAGTGCGGGGGGTACGGGAAGAAAGTGCGGGGGGTGTATGGGAAGAAAGTGCGGGGGTACGGGAAGAAAGTGCGGGGGGTGTACGGGAAGAAAGTGCGGGGGGTGTACGGGAAGAAAGTGCGGGGGGTGTACGGGAAGAAAGTGCGGGGGGTATGGGAAGAAAGTGCGGGGGGTATGGGAAGAAAGTGCGGGGGGTACGGGAAGAAAGTGCGGGGGGGTGGGAATAAAGAGCGGGGGTATGGGAAGGAAGTGCGGGGGGAAAGTGCGGGGGGTGGGAAGAAAGTGCGGGGGGAAAGTGCGGGGGGTGGGAAGAAAGTGCGGAAAGACTGGGCAGGGTTGGAGGGAGAAGCGGGAACCAGAGAGGGAAGACGGCTCAATAGGAGGGAGAGTGTGGAGATCGGAGGGAGAGTGTGGAGATCGGAGGGAGAGTGTGGAGATCGGAGGGAGATCTATGTTGACGCCTGGAGGGGGTAGAAAGCTGGATTCTCCGCAGGATGGCCATACACAATCTGGAAGATCTGGTAACGAGTCCAGGGACATCCCAGATAAAAATAATATAATAGGGCCAGTCTGGGGGTATAGGAAATAAAATAAAAAAAGGGTCATTGTTAACGGCTCTCACCGTATGGCAGACAATCCTCTCGCTTCCCATGTTTGAAGAGTTGAGCCTGTAAAGAAAATGGATATTTGTGAAGGTTCTACAGAATTCTACAATCAACAGGCAAATCACTTAAAAAGAGTGAAAATGGTAATTTCTGCTAGAAGGAAGTCAATTTAATGAGCTGTATAGTCAGCTAAACCACTTCCATACCAGGCAAATTCTGGCATTCCTCCCCTACATGTAAAAATCATCATTATTTTTGTGCTAGAAAATGACTTGGAACCCCTAAACACACACACACACACACACACATTTTTAGCAAAGACCCCTAGAGAATAAAATAGCGGTCTTTGCAATTTTTTTCAACCTCCACGGTTTAGGAGACATTTACAATAATGACAGGCGCTGATGACTACGGCGCATTCGCCGTAGACAACGGCGCAGGAGCACTTTAGAAATGGCGATCGTGCCGTTCCTAAAAGGAGGCCGTGCCGTGACTGGCGGCTCCCACACGCACGTGCGGAAGCGACATCATCGCGCCAATTACAGTGCCGGAGCCGCGACACCCAGAAGTAACCCCTGGGAGAGATGTCAGCCGCTCCGAGCAGTGTAAGAGGATGGCTGCGGGGGCTTCGCACTGAGATGAGTATTACATAATGAGCTAGTAAACTATGCATACTAGCGCATTATACCTTTGTCTTGCAAGTGGTGTTTTTTTTTTTTTTAAAGGTTTACAACCACTTTAGCCCCGGAAGGATTTTCCCCCTTAATGACCAGGTCATTTTTTGTGATACGGCACTGTGTCGCTGTAAATGACAACTGCGTGGTCGTGCGACGTTGTACCCAAACAAAATTTACGTCCTCACCCCCCCCAAACAAATAGAGCTTACTTTTGGTGTTGTTTTTTTTACTTTAATACAATATATATATATATATATGTGTGTGTGGGGGGGGGCCTCAAAGACAAATGGCGCCAATCAGAGTCAAACTGCGTTGTTTGGAAATGCTCGGAAAGACACGGAAATACGGTTCCCGAGCCGTCCTCGGGTCTTTCCGCATGTTTCTGAGGCTCTCCAGCGCCCAGCCCCCCACCTCTGGCCACATGCGGTATTGCATGTCATTGAAGTCAATGTCGAACAAATTATTTTCGTTTCCATTGGCTTCAATGAGGAAACTCGCTTTGATATGCAAGTTCTTTGGGGGAAAAAAAAGGACGCCAATTTTGTTTGGGAGCCATGTCGCACGACTGCGCAATTGTCAGTTAAAGCAACGCAGTGCCGAATCGCAAAAACTGGCCGGGTCTTTTAGCTGCCTAAAGGTCCGGGTCTTAAGTGGTTAAGGTAACGCAGTGCTGGATCGCATGGGGGGGGGGGGGGGGGGGATAAATCTTCCGGAGCTGATGTGGTTAAAGCTCCAATTTTTGCTAAACAGGGAGTTTTATTTTGGTTGCCCCAGGATACGACGCAGCTCTGCTGGGTGCTCTGCCCAGGATTTTACTTCCTGTAACCCAGTAAAACAAGATTGAACCTTGGGGTGAAAATAAAGATGGAGGGAGGAAAAGTGAAGCATCTTGTAGATACTGGAAGAAGAAGGAGAGCGTCTGTACAAGAAATCTGGAGATGGGAACCCCATACATTTCAGGATTTTCCATACGATGTGATCGTCCCGGTATCACGACATGCAATGATTCAGCGTTTCCCCGTGTAACATTCACCGCATAGCTGCTCTCATTATTTGCATACCAGGGCACAGGGCACAGTTGCGGAATACTTTGTCTAATTGAAGGCGATGCGAAGGGGTTGACCTAATTTGCTCTGAAGACGTGTAATTAAAGCTTAACCTGGCCCGATGCCACCTGACAAAACGTCTTTCCAAGTGTTCACCGAACCTGCGCCGTCTCTGCCGCATTCTAATCAGATGAAGAAGCGAGTGGTGAAAAAAAGTCAGCGAATTCCAAAAAGAAGAATTATAAATCATAAAGCGCGCACAACTGCGGTTTAACGAGCGTACGCGAGAGTGCCAAAACAAACTGCGCACTGCAATATACGACGCCCAAAACTTTGTGAAAAAATGTAAGATTTAAAGACTCTGGGTCGGACTTTGTAGGCAAGATGGACGAGAGTATAAAAAGAAAAATTATTTGGTTAGTAACTAATCACTCAAACAGATCAAGTATAGAAAGAGTTAAAAAAAAAAAAAACAGAACATACAGTGGAACCTCCGTTTAACCACTCAAGACCCGGACCCAGAACAGGGAAACACGGCTTCCCCGTTCTTCACTGTGGCGCCGTCATTGATCGCATGTTCCCTTTTATAGGGAACCACAATCGATGATGTCACACCTACAGCCACACCCCCCTACAGTTAGAAACACAAATGAGGTCACACTTAACCCCTTTAGCGCCCCCTTGTGGTTAACTCCCAAACTGCAATTGTCATTTTCATAGTGAACAATGCATTTTAAATGCATTTTTTGCTGTGAAAATGACAATGGTCCCAAAAATGTGTCAAAATTGTCCGAAGTGTCCGCCATAATGTCGCAGTCACGAAAAAAAACGCTGATCGCCGCCATTAGTAGTAAAAAAAAATAATTAATAAAAATGCAATAAAACTATCCCCTTTTTTGTAAACGCTATACATTTTGCGCAAACTAATCGGTAAACGTTTATTGCGATTTTTTTAACCAAAAATATGTAAAAGAATACGTATCGGCCTAAACTGAGGGGAAAAAAATGTTTTATATATTTTTGGGGGTTATTATTTATAGAAAAAAAGTAAAAAATTGATTTTTTTAAAAAATTTAATTTTTTTAAAAATTGTCGCTCTATTTTTGTTTATAGCGCAAAAAAAATAAAACCGCAGAGGTGATCAAATACCACCAAAAGAAAGCTCTATTTGTGGGAAAAAAAGGACGCCAATTTTGTTTGGGAGCCATGTCGCACGACCGCACAATTGTCTGTTAAAGCGACGCAGTGCCGAAACGCAAAACCTGGCCGGGTCCTTTAGCTGCCTAAAGGTCCGGGTCTTAAGTGGTTAAGGTGAAAAAACTGTGCTGCAGCTCCCCCCCCCAGAATCCCTTTTTCTTAACTGAGCCCGATCCAGCAATGTGCATGAGCGCAGCAGCTCCAGCCATTGGCTCCCACTGCTGTGAATCAAATGCAATGACACGGGAGCAGGGGGGCGGGGCTGTGTCAGCGATGGCAGCAGCGAGCGGGCACGGGTGTCCCAAAGAAAAGCAGCTTTTGGTGGAGGCACCTGATGAAGAGGAGGGGCCTGGAGTACCAGTGGGGCACCCCAGAAGAGAAGGATTGAGGCTGCTTTGTGCAAAACGATTTCAAAAGAGCCGGTAAGTATAGGTATGTTTGTTACGGCGTAACGTATCTCATTTACGTTACTCCGCCGCAAGTTTTACGGGCAAGTGCTTGATTCACAAAGCACTTGCCTGTAAAAGTTGCGGCAGCGTAGCGTAAATCCTCCGGCGCAAGCCCGCCTAATTCAAATGATCCGGGTAGGGGGCGTGGATCATTTTAAATTGGGTGCGTTCCCGCACCGATTGTACTGCGCATGCGCCATCCCTAAAATTTCCCGACGTGCATAGCACTAAATGACGTCGCAAGGACGTCATTGGTTTCGACGTTAACGTAAATGGCGTCCAGTTCCATTCACGGACGACTTACGCAAATGACGTTAAATTTTCAAATTTCAACGCGGGAACGTCGGCCATACTTAACATTGGCTACGCCACCTAGGGGGCAGCTTTATCTTTACGCCGCGTATCTCTTACGGAAACGGCGTAAATTTACTGCGACGGGCAAGCGTACGTTCGTGAATCGGCGTAACGACTCATTGGCATATTCTACGCCGACCGCAATGGAAGCGCCACCTAGCGGCCATCCGAAATATTGCACCCTAAGATACGACGGCGCAGGCCGTCGTATCTTAGGCATGTTTAAGTGTATCTCAGTTTGAGAATACACTTAAACATACGACTGCGCAGATTCTGAGTTACGTCGGTGTATCTACTGATCCGCCGGCATAACTCTTTGAGAATCTGGCCCAGGGTTTACAACCCCTTTAATAATAAATGCAATGGCGCTTTGATGCTCGGATACAATGGGAATAACAGGTGGGATTTGATTCCAATATCATGGAGGAGGCCGACGCACTTCTGGGAAGCCCAAGCCCATGTTAATTTTCCCAGGATTCAGGGATCTCGGGGCGCTTGGAAAAAAACAGCGGCAGCCATTGTGCAAGTACCCGAGGGTTTCATTTTTTAATACTGCGCTTTTACAGTCATCGTACACAACGCTCAGAGATTTTGCATGATCAGTGCTGTGCGCGGCCAGTCGGCATTGTGACAGGACTCGATCGGATTAATTCCTGATAATTACAAGTAAACAAAATCCTATATTTAGCCGGAGATTACAGCAATAAGCCATAAATCACCAGCCCACCTTTCAATTCACTAAATGCCTTGACTAATGCACTCCATTCTGGGATAGCCCTTCCCTCACCGATCATCACACTTCGGGTGACTCAGGAATCTGTTTATAGGAGAAGGCGATTTCTTTTAATATTAGAAAACAGAAGGATTTCTAATGAAACAGAAACAAAACGATAAATATTTAGCGCAGAGCGATCCAACCTAGAGAAGGTGAGCCCAAAACACGGAGCTCCTGGGTGCTGCGCCAACAATACATCTGAAACAATAACCCGAGGCAAGTCACCTGCTCTGTTCCCAAAGTGCCAAAATAGAGTAAAAAAGCAACAAACAACAAGGATAGGACTCTCCTCCCGCTTTACACATAATACAAATCTATTGGAACCCTAAACAGAACTCTACAAAATGTACAGCCGACAACAGCGCACAGAGAGAGCAGGGGATAGGCTACGTTCTCATGGATATGAAGGGTCTCTGTGATGTCACTGGTCTCTAGTGATTGGATAGGCTGTGTTCTCATGAATATGAAGGGTCTCGGTGATGTCACTGGTCTCTAGTGATTGGATAGGCTGTGTTCTCATGAATATGAAGGGTCTCGGTGATGTCACTGGTCTCTAGTGATTGGATAGGCTGCTTTCTTGGTGTCTCGGTGATGTCACTGGTCTCTAGTGATAGGATAGGTTGTGTTCTCATGAATATGAAGGGTCTCGTGATGTCACTGGTCTCTAGTGATTGGATAGGCTGTGTTCTCATGAATATGAAGGGTCTAGTGATGTCACTGGTCTCTAGTGATTGGATAGGCTGTGTTCTCATGGATATGAAGGGTCTCTGTGATGTCACTGGTCTCTAGTGATTGGATAGGCTGTGTTCTCATGAATATGAAGGGTCTCGGTGAGGTCACTGGTCTCTAGTGATTGGATAGGCTGCTTTCTTGGTGTCTCGGTGATGTCACTGGTCTCTAGTGATAGGATAGGTTGTGTTCTCATGAATATGAAGGGTCTCGTGATGTCACTGGTCTCTAGTGATTGGATAGGCTGTGTTCTCATGAATATGAAGGGTCTCGTGATGTCACTGGTCTCCAGTGATTGGATAGGTTGTGTTCTCATGAATATGAAGGGTCTTGGTGATGTCACTGGTCTCTAGTGATTGGATAGGCTGCTTTCTTGGTGTCTCGTGATGTCACTGGTCTCTAGTGATTGGAAAGACTGTGTTCTCATGAATATGAAGGGTCTCGTGATGTCACTGGTGTCTAGTGATTGGATAGGCTGTGTTCCCATGAATATGAAGGGTCTCTGTGATGTCACTGGTCTCTAGTGAATGGATAGGCTGTGTTCCCATGAATATGAAGGGTCTCGGTGATGTCACTGGTCTCTAGTGAATGGATAGGCTGTGTTCCCATGAATATGAAGGGTCTCGGTGATGTCACTGGTCTCTAGTGAATGGATAGGCTGTGTTCTCATGAATATGAAGGGTCTCGTGAGGTCACTGGTCTTTAGTGATTGGATAGGCTGTGTTCTCATGATGTCACTGGTCTCTAGTGAATGGATAGGCCGTGTTCTCATGAATATGAAGGGTCTCGTGATGTCACTGGTCTCTAGTGATCGGATAGGCTGTGTTCTCATAAATATGAAGGGTCTCGGTGATGTCACTGGTCTCTAGTGAATGGATAGGCTGCATTCTCATGAATTACATTACATGCTAAGACCTACCCTGAAAATAAGCCCTACTGTGTCTTTTGTTGCAAAAAATTATTATAACTCCCGGGTTTTATTTTTGGGGAAACACGGCATTACTTGTTCCTGCAAGGCAGTTACACTGAGTAGTCTAGTCAATCTCTCTTTTTCCTTGTATATGAATATAATTTATGGAATGATTAAACATTGTTATGGAACAGCGAATGTTCCGCATTACTTAAGGTAGCATACTTGTTACATAAGTGTTCCTCCTAAGAAGATGACCTACATAGGTCACATAACTCCATGGTCATCGGATAATTGGAAACCAGTTGAAATTTTCACAATCTCTGCAAGAACCCATAATTTAGCCTGATGTCAGGGCATGTAGATCTGTTAGGCATGGATTGCGTCACTGGTAATCATGGTCGTTTATGTAGCTTGGGGAGTCTCTTCTATCATCCGGGCTGCACTGTCAGCCCAATAAAGCAGAACTGAACTGCATCATATGGGGTGTGGCGCCTCTAATTACTTGGAGATTTGTTTTGCTTATATTTTGTACATTGTTATTTAACCAAACATTAAAACTGGATTATACTGCAAAACATAGCTTTCTGTGGCTTTCCTTTCCACTAGATGCAGGCTGTTTATCAACTATAAGGCAGCAACACTGAAGCTTCATATTCATGAGAACACAGCCTATCCGATCACTAGAGACCAGTGACATCACCGAGACCCTTCATATTCATGAGAACACAGCCTATCCAATCACTAGAGACCAGTGACATCACAGAGACCCTTCATATTCATGAGAACACAGCCTATCCAATCACTAGAGACCAGTGACATCACAGAGACCCTTCATATTCATGAGAGTGTAGCCTATCCAATCACTAGAGACCAGTGACATCACCGAGACCCTTCATATTCATGGGAACACAGCCTATCCAATCACTAGAGACCAGTGACATCACTGAGACCTTTCATATTCATGAGATCACAGCCTATCCATCACAAGAGACCAGTGACATCACCGAGACCCTTCATATTCATGAGATCACAGCTTATCCAATCACTAGAGACCAGTGACGTCACCAAGACCCTTCATATTCATGAGAACACAGCCTATCCAATCACTAGAGACCAGTGACATCACCGAGACCCTTCATATTCATGAGAACACAGCCTATCCAATCACTAGAGACCAGTGACATCACCGAGACTCTTCATATTCATTAGAACACAGCCTATCCAATCACTAGAGACCAGTGGCATCACCGAGACCCTTCATATTCATGAGAACACAACCTATCCAATCACTAGAGACCAGTGACATCACAGAGACCCTTCATATTCATGAGAACACAGCCTATCCAATCACTAGAGACCAGTGACATCACCGAGACCCTTCATATTCATGAGAACACAGCCTATCCAATCACTAGAGACCAGTGACATCACCGAGACTCTTCATATTCATTAGAACACAGCCTATCCAATCACTAGAGACCAGTGGCATCACCGAGACCCTTCATATTCATGAGAACACAACCTATCCAATCACTAGAGACCAGTGACATCACAGAGACCCTTCATATTCATGAGAACACAGCCTATCCGATGACTAGAGACCAGTGACATCACGAGACCCTTCATATTCATGAGATCACAGCCTATCCGATCACTAGAGACCAGTGACATCACAGAGACTCTTCATATTCATGAGAACACAGTCTATCCGATCACTAGAGACTAGTAACATCACCGAGACCCTTCATATTCATGAGAACACAGCCTATCCAATCACTAGAGACCAGTGACATCACCGAGACCCTTCATATTCATGAGAACACAGCCTATCCTACCATACCTACTGTATACGTGTGTTACCACCTGTACTGAACTGCATGGGTTCAGTTGTGAATGGGCCCTTTATGAAGAATTAGTCTACTGTTTGTTTGAGAAAGAAAGAAAGAAAGAAAGAAAGAAAGAAAGAAAGAAAGAAAGAAAGAAAGAAAGAAAGAAAGAAAGAAAGAAAGAAAGAAAAAAGAAAAGAAAGAAGAAAAAGAAAAGAAAAAAGAAAAAAGAAAAAAAGGAAAAGAAAAGGAAAAGAAAAAGAAAAAAAAGGAAAAGAAAGAAAGAAAGGGCTTTTAAATCAAGTAGTTGAACCGCTGAGAATTCTTAACGCAAAAGTGACAAGACACAAATACAAAATGTCACAAAGATCCTAAAGCAAGTTAACTTGAAACGTTTGTAGAGAAAAACAAAAGTGTTGCTGAAAATAAAACCTTTTTATAAAAGCAAAAAAATATATATTTTTTTTTCTTAAGAAAAACCAAACCCCACAGGCCATGCACATTCCATGGTCACATCACACCCCGCAAAAATATGAGGGGACTCCAGGCAACATATTGTACGTTTTGCTGCCTCTGGGCCCCGTGGAGGAGGACGGGGCTGAGCCACCTGTTACCAGTGCCCGAGGGATATTCCACCTGCCGGTCTCCCGGGTTGCACACACACCAGGCGGTATTGTAATGACAGGAGAATTAATGCAACATAGAAGACGTTCATTTTCAATATACAATTAATAGGTCACCACTGGAATAAGAAAAGACAAGTCCAGGATTAGGTGCCGTCCGTGAAATTACAATACACCGTAGAAAATATGTAGGCCAGTCATTGCACAGTGCGTATGTCACTCTTATTTACAGCCGTAATTAAAAGACTGAATTGTTTTTCCAGTTATGGCGCCCGGGGCTACCTGTAGACGATGGCATCCGTGTCACGCAAGAAGTGGGTGGGGTCAGCGCCTTGAGCTCAAACCAAGCTGGGCTGTTACCTGACAGCTAATCACAGGTTATTATAGGTGTACCCCTCCGTCCAGGAGGCATTCGTCCCACTGATGTTATTGTGGATCATCATTAAGGATTACAGATTAACCCTCCGTCTGCTGGGTGCACCTGTGCTGGTCACCTGTACGCTCAAATGATATACTTCTTCCATCCAAGTATTCCCTTAAACTTGCCAACCGGGCCAATTCTGACATTTCGCTCCTACATGTAAATATCATATTTTTTTTGCTAGAAAATTACATAGAATCCAAAAATACTATAATGTTTTTTTTAGCAGAGACCCTGGAGAATAAAATGGCGGTTATTGCAACTTTTTATCTTGCACGGTATTTGTGCAGCAATTTATCAAACATGTTTCATGCTTTTTTACCTTAATACATAGGATGTATTAAGGTGAAAAAAAAAAACGGGAAGCTTTACAACCCCTTTAAAAAAAAAGGGGGGGGGTGGGGGGGGGTATGTGCTTGGGTGTAACTTACATTTTTCTTGTTTTTACTTAATATTTCAGACTCCACTGAGTATAATGTAATGCAGATCGCACTGTATAACATTCTTACCCGACCTTGAACAGAAAAACTGGCCAAGGAACCCGGAAGTGACATCACATCACGTCTCCCCTGTGCTCCCACTGAATGCAATGCAGATCGCATTGCAATACAATCTTTCCCGGCCTTGATGGCCAGGGAAACGGTCAATGGGGACCCGGAAGTGACATCATATATGCCACCTCTGGGTCAGCAACAAGTAGGGGAGGACAGCAGACGTGTGGGGTGTGTAGAAGCATTCAGGCTGCAGTGCAGCCACCACAATGATTCATGAGAACACAGCCTATCCAATCACTAGAGACCAGTGACATCACCGAGACCCTTCATATTCATGAGAACACAGCCTATCCGATCACTAGAGACCAGTGACATCACAGAGACCCTTCATATTCATGAGAACACAGCCTATCCAATCACTAGAGACCAGTGACATCACCAAGACCCTTCATATTCATGAGAACACAGCCTATCCAATCACTAGAGACCAGTGACATCACGAGACCCTTCATATTCATGAGAACACAGCCTATCCAATCACTAGAGACCAGTGACATCACCGAGACCATTCATATTCATGAGAACATAGCCTATCCAATCACTAGAGACCAGTGACATCACCGAGACCCTTCATATTCATGAGAACACAGCCTATCCAATCACTAGAGACCAGTGACATCACCGAGACCCTTCATATTCATGAGAACACAGCCTATCCAATCACTAGAGACCAGTGACATCACAGAGACCCTTCATATTCATGAGAACACAGCCTATCCATCACTAGAGACCAGTGACATCACCGAGACCCTTCATATTCATGAGAACACAGCCTATCCATCACTAGAGACCAGTGACATCACCGAGACCCTTCATATTCATGAGAACACAGCCTATCCAATCACTAGAGACCAGTGACATCACCGAGACCCTTCATATTCATGAGAACACAGCCTATCCAATCACTAGAGACCAGTGACATCACCGAGACCCTTCATATTCATGAGAACACAGCCTATCCAATCACTAGAGACCAGTGACATCACAGAGACCCTTCATATTGATGAGAACACAGCCTATCCATCACTAGAGACCAGTGACATCACTGAGACCCTTCATATTCATGAGAACACAGCCTATCCAATCACTAGAGACCAGTGACATCACCGAGACCCTTCATATTCATGAGAACACAGCCTATCCAATCACGAGAGACCAGTGACATCACCGAGACCCTTCATATTCATGAGAACACAGCCTATCCAATCACGAGAGACCAGTGACATCACCGAGACCCTTCATATTCATGAGAACACAGCCTATCCAATCACTAGAGACCAGGGACATCACAGAGACCCTTCATATTCATGAGAACACAGCCTATCCATCACTAGAGACCAGTGACATCACCGAGACCCTTCATATTTATGAGAACACAGCCTATCCAATCACTAGAGACCAGTGACATCACAAGACCCTTCATATTCATGAGAACACAGCCTATCACTAGAGACCAGTGACATCACCGAGACCCTTCATATTTATGAGAACACAGCCTATCCAATCACTAGAGACCAGTGACATCACAAGACCCTTCATATTCATGAGAACACAGCCTATCCATCACTAGAGACCAGTGACATCACTGAGACCCTTCATATTCATGAGAACACAGCCTATACAATCACTAGAGACCAGTGACATCACAGAGACCCTTCATATTCATGAGAACACAGCCTATCCAATCACTAGAGACCAGTGACATCACCAAGACCCTTCATATTTATGAGAACACAGCCTATCCAATCACTAGAGACCAGTGACATCACCGAGACCCTTCATATTCATGAGAACACAGCCTATCCAATCACTAGAG
The DNA here is from genome assembly GCF_905171775.1 of Rana temporaria. Taxonomy (NCBI): domain Eukaryota; kingdom Metazoa; phylum Chordata; class Amphibia; order Anura; family Ranidae; genus Rana; species Rana temporaria. The sequence goes on along the minus strand of NC_053500.1, from coordinate 143,400,960 downwards.
ACCAGTGACATCACCGAGACCCTTCATATTCATGAGAACACAGCCTATCCAATCACTAGAGACCAGTGACATCACAGAGACCCTTCATATTCATGAGAACACAGCCTATCCAATCACTAGAGACCAGTGACATCACAGAGACCCTTTATATTCATGAGAACACAGCCTATCCAATCACTAGAGACCAGTGACATCACCGAGACCCTTCATATTCATGAGAACACAGCCTATCCAATCACTAGAGACCAGTGACATCACCGAGACCCTTCATATTCATGAGAACACAGCCTATCCAATCACTAGAGACCAGTGACATCACCGAGACCCTTCATATTCATGAGAACACAGCCTATCCAATCACTAGAGACCAGTGACATCACCGAGACCCTTCATATTCATGAGAACACATCCTATCCAATCACTAGAGACCAGTGACATCACCGAGACCCTTCATATTCATGAGAACACATCCTATCCAATCACTAGAGACCAGTGACATCACAGAGACCCTTCATATTCATGAGAACACAGCCTATCCAATCACTAGAGACCAGTGACATCACAGAGACCCTTCATATTCCTGAGAACACAGCCTATCCATCACTAGAGACCAGTGACATCACAGAGACGCCAAGAAAGCTAGAGACCAGTGACATCATCGAGACCCTTCATATTTATGAGAACACAGCCTATCCATCACTAGAGACCAGTGACATCACAGAGACCCTTCATATTTATGAGAACACAGCCTATCCATCACTAGAGACCGGTGACATCCCCGAGACCCTTCATATTCATGAGAACACAGCCTATCCAATCACCAGAGACCAGTGACATCACCAAGAATGCAGCCTATCAATTCACTAGGAACCAGTGACATCACTGAGGCCTAAAGTGGTTGTAAACCCACTTTTTGGACTTCTACCTATAGGCAAGCCTAGAATAAGGCTTACCTATAGGTAGTGGAAATATCTCCTAAACATGCGCCATTTAGGAGATATTTCACTTGTAGTCCGCCGGAATTGCGGAGCATGCGCCGGGAAGAAACGAAACTCCGTGGCGTTTCTTCCCCAGCATATGCTGTTTTTTTGTGCGCATGCTCGGAGTGATGTCATCGCTGCTCCAGCCAATCACAGCGCCGGAGCGGCGATATCCGGAAGTCATTCCGGGACTTCCCTCGCTAATTGGGTATAACCCGCGGTTGGTCAGCGCCTATCGCATGTTTTAGCTGTAATCATATATATTTGAAGTGTGTTTTCTTTTATGTTAGCCATGACTAAGCACTAATTGGAGTGTGAAACGCGTAGGCTGTTTTCCCTGTGTTCTGCTTGTTTTGTAGTGCATTTTTTAACCATTTTTTACAATAAAGACAACCTTATGGTTTTTCTTGGAGTGCGGCTGTCCATCCCGTCTTTCCACATATCAATCACTCCGGGACAACATGTCGGCGGCCGGAGGGGGAGACGGGGACCGCCACGGGGGCTTTGCTCTGAGGCAAGTAATACATAATCAGCTAGTATGCTATGCATACTAGCCGATTATGCCTTTGTCTTGAAGGGGGTTTTCCCCCCCGTTATTTCGAGGGGGGGGGTTACTTCCTCTTTAAAGGCTTTTAATAATCAACGGGGACCCGGATGTGACAACACACGTCTCCCCTGTGCTCCCACTGAATGTAATGCACATCGCATTGCAATACATTCTTTCCCAGATTTGATGGCCAGGGAAACTGTCAATGGAGACCTGGAAGTGACATCATATTGGTCACTTCCGGGTCAGCAACAAGAAGGGGAGGACAGCGGACGCGCGTGGTGGGTGGAATCATTCAGGCCGCAGTGCAGCCACCTGAATGCTTCCAAGCCGACAAAAGCCCAGGCGCCAGGATGCAATTTTTTTTTTTAAGTGTATTTTGTGCATGTACTCGAGAGAGGAGCCGGACTGCAGGAGTTGAGAGTAGGCAGGCCTCCCCCAGAGGCAATCTGCCACCTTTCTCAATGCCCCGGGTGGCAATGGCGGGTGTGAGGGGGTCCTCCCACACAGCCCGCCCTACCTGCTCCGCTTTGAAGCCCAACGGGGCAGAGGGACTCCCTATAAGGGAGTGAGAGGATCTAGCCCGCTCAACCACCCCGGTTAGTCCTTCGTCTCTCTTTTTAGAGACCGCGTGGTCAAAGTGCGTGCATGTTAACCCAATTTCGAGTGCGTGTAAGTGTGGTGGTTTTCGTGGGAGGGGGGTGGGCGTACTAAGCGCAGGCTTACCTCGCATAGCGCACCCACAGGGAGCCGGGCTGAGACCACCAAACTCAATTCACATGTAGCTGAGACCGGGATCCGAACCCCTAGCTGCAGAGGTGAATGGCTTGTCAGCGCAGTGCCAATCGCGTTGAGCCACCGCAGCTCCCGTGGCCAGGATGCAATTCATAGTCACCATGGCGACCTTTTTTTATTTGCTCCCCCACTAAAGTGGAGTTACCCTTTAATCATATTTCAAGTGTCCTTTTTCCACCATAGCTTAGTACCGGACTGTCTGCCATGGGTAACAAAGTCTATTTCCTTCCCCGCAAAGCAGCTCCACGTAAGAAGCTCGCCCCCGATACACGAGGCGTAGAAAAGCACCTGCTGTAAGTCAAGTGAAGCAGCACACCTGTTGTGCTAACAGGTGGAACGGAGCGATGTGGGGGAATGTCACCGTGCGGAGAGGCGTACAAGCCCAGACAGGCAGAGCTGAATGCTGAAGCGCTGTGTAGGTGTGCCAGGAACAAAAGCATTAAGTGTGGCTTACAGGGGTAAAACTTGCCTGTCCGCCTCATGCTGTGAATGATTAAATAGGACGGTGTTTTGACAAGGTGTCACTGTGCTGCGATTTTCTGCGGTTATTACATCTACTGCCTAACACCAGAATATTTAAAAAAGATTGCTCAGGAATGAGCGCCTGCCCTGATCAACATAATCGCACAAGTAGGGCACACCAGTATTCCCAACCTCCAGCATACCTAAACAAATTAAATACTGCCCCACAGGTAAGAACCGGTATTACCAGCTGACCATGATGATTAACCACTTCAGTTCTGGAGGGTTTTACCCCCTTCATGACCAAACCATTTATTGCCATTTAGCACTGTGCTACTTTAACTGGTAATTGCTCAGTCATGCAACACTGTACCCAAATTAAACATATATTATTTTTTCCCCACAAATAAAGAGCTTTCTTTTAGTGGCATTTGATCATCTCTGTGGATTTTCATTTTGCTGCAAGCAATAACCACTGTGTGTTCTCCAAGCTGGGACAGCCCAGCGAGAGGGTTTCTCCCATCAACACTGTCTGTGTTGATGGGGAATCGAGTGAAAAAAAAATAATAATCGCATCTCATATGGCCAGCGTAGGGGAGGGGAGGGGTCAGTGCATTTAGAGAAGGGGGGGGGTAAAGTGAGGACAGTGCTTTAAAGGCGGTGGGGTGGGAGCGGGGGCAAGGACACTGCTCTGAAGGAGATTTGAGGACACTGCTGTGAAAGGGTGGGGGGGGGCAGGGAACAATGATGTAAGGGGAGGAGGGACTGTTATCGGGGGGGGGGTTAATAAAGACAGGGGACACTGGGGGCCAGTCATGTGAAGAGGGGTGAGGACACCGCTATGAGATGGGGGGTGTGAAGGGGGCTCGGGCACTGATGTGAAGGGGGTGGGGAGGGATGGGGGTTAAAGGCAAGGGGGCAGGGGACACTGATGTTAAAAGGGGTGAGGACACTGCTATAAAAGGGAGGGGGGGGGCAGGGAACACTGATGTTAAAAGGGGTGAGGACACTGCTATGAGGGGGGGGGGGGTTAAGGTTGGCAGGGCACACTGACGTGAAGGGGGAGATGAGAACACTGCTATGGAGAGGTGTTGTTGGTTAAAGGGGGCAAAGGGCACTGATGTGAAGGGAGAGCGAGGATGCTGCTATGAAGGAAGTGGGGTTAAGGGGGGGGGGCAGGGGACACTGATGTGAAGGAGCGCGAGGACACTGCTATAAGGGGGGGGGGGGTACACTGATGTGAAGGGGGAGGCGAGGACACGTCTATGAAGGTGGAGGTCAAGAGAGGCAGGGGACGCTGATGTGAAGGTGGGGGGGGGGGCTGAGGACACTGCTAGAAAGTTAATGGAGGCAGGGGACGGAGGTAATGTAATGCAAGGGGGGTGGGGGGACTGAAGACAGTGATTTAAAGAGGGGACTGTGATATAAATGTGGGGGGCAGTGATGTGAAGGATCTGAGACGTTGCACCGGATTTCTAAAATTCCAGAACCCTCCCCCCCTTTTTTTTTTGATCCGCAGTGGTGTTGAAAAACAACCATAAAAACTGTTAAGTGAACAAAAAACGTGCATGTGGAACACACACACTTAAAAGTGCACTGAAGGGGGGAGAACCTCTCCCTGATCCCCGGGACGCAAGGCTCCTGACAGGGACATAGGGTTACATGGTCCACCTTGCCAGAAGGCCTGGCGGACCCCTTTCCCCGTGGCCGACCACCAAGTACTAGGTCGAGGGGCTCTTCCAAAAAGAGAGAGACCCCCCCCCCCAGGAGCAGGGGAGGAAGGAACCTAAGGGCCACATATCCTCCCCCTAGACGTTAGGGCAAGCCTGAGGTTCCCCCCCCCCCCCAATCCTAGTGAGGAAAAAAAATAAAAGCACACAAAAAAGTGAAAGAGTGACAAAAAATGTACAAAGTCTATGGCAGGGGTATGGAATTTATTTATGCGATTCTTCAATCCAACATGCCGGTCAGTGACATTTTGGTGGATGGGAAGAAACTGAGGAGCCCGATAAAAACCCACCTGGAGAACGTGCATTGTGTCCCTGGGTGGAAATGAACTTGGGGACCCAACACCACAAGGTCACAATGCCAATTACACATCTACCAGACGATAGTCCTGCTCCTCACAGGACGACAATACTGCTGCACAGCATCCAACTTTCTTCCTTCCCGAAGGCCAATCAGGCAGAAAAGTGGGAGATGAAGAAGACAGACAGCAGGAGATAAGACCTCCCGTGTTAAACCTAATTAGAGGCAATTACCGCTCTTGAAAAGGATCTTCAAGACTTAAGATCTCTAGGCCTTTTCTGGAACTGGGAGGAAAAAAAAAAAAAAAACGTCTACACTTTTAACACCCAGTAAAGCTTATTAGCAAATTAAACCCCTGTGATCAGTGCCACCCGATACCTAGACCTGAGCGAGAGCCCCGTCCGTCCGACGGGAACAAAGCCTGCATTTGTTAGAAGTGGAAGCAGGCGGTTTAGGGAAGGGAGGGTCAGGACTCTACAAAAGAAGGAAGGTCTGCAGGGTTTACAGATCCAAATGAATACTGGAGCCTGGAAACTGGAGTTTCGAGTCGATTAAACTGGCACGACCACTTCAAAAGATCAATATTTCCTTTATTCTTCTCCAACTAATGAAAGAAAATCTGAAAGGATCTCTGGAGGGGGGGGGGGTGTCTTCAATCAGGGGCATAACACGCTGGATTAAGGCATTAGAGCCCACCAATAAAAGGGCCATCAAGCTAATTGAAGGCGGGACGCCAGTCCTCGTTTTAGAGGACAATCACCATCTATTTAGCTCCATTTCCATATCATTGCCACCTAGGGTGGGATTTTTCTTCAACGGCTCCGAATTACAGTAAAGCCTTGGATTGCGAGCAAAATTTATTCCGGAAGCATGCTTGTAATCCAAAGCACTTGTATATGAAAGCAAATTTTCCCATAAGAAATAGAAACTCAAATGATTCGTTCCACAACCATTTAAGTTCCTGAGCACCAGGCTGATGGGCAAAAGGTTCAAGTTCATTTATCTGTGCCAATGAATTTCACGAGTTCTGAAGAATGCCCTTCATCAGAGATCTAAACTTCTAATGAAAAACGAAGCTGAACTATAAATCAGCTGATATTTTGCGTGCCCCGATTCCTCCCTGCACGCCGATCAGCATGCACATTTTTAAATTAAATCTGTTGTTGTTGCTGCAATACCCACCTCCTCTCCGGCGCTGTCCCCTGAAGACATTCTGCTACCTCCATCCAGCAGCTGTGTCCTGCTTTAAGATTGAATGACAGACATCACTAGACCCCGATTATGGAGCAGCAAGAACAAAGACTGGAGCAGCAAGAACTTGGGCTTCCTGTGAGCCCAAGGCATAGTGGACCTGCTGTCTGGGGGTGCATCATTATGCCACCCTGGGCTCATAGAGAACAGTACAATAAAATGGCACTCACATCACAACCCAAGGATGGGTAATGGGGGGGGGCGGCATTGGTCTGGGTGGAGCTAAAGCATAATGTATGTAGACATCTTCCTGTGAGCCCAAGGCCTCATAGACCTGCCCTCTGGAGGTGCGCCACCATACCACCCTGAGCTCATAGAGACACCACAAAGAATGGCACTCACATCACAACCCAAGTTTTATTTTCGGGGGGGTGGTGCACTGGACTGGGTGGAGCTAAAGTATAATGTATACAGGTTACTTCCCGTGAACCCAAGGCATCATAGACCTGCCCTCTGGAGGCGAGTGCTCATGCTACCCTGGCACTCACATTACAACCCAAGGAGAAGGATTGGGGAGGGGCACTGAGCTGGGGGGGGGAGCTAAAGTATAATGTATACAGGTAACCTTCTGTGAGCCGAAAGGGGTGTGATCATGCCACTCTGGACCTCAGAGAAGACTACAAAGAATGGCACTGGCACTCACATCACAATGCAAAGAGAAGGAGGAGGATTGGGAGGGGGGGGGGGGCACTGACTGGGTGGAGCTCAAGTATAATGTACACAGGTTACTTCCTGTGAGCCCAAGGCATCATGGACCTGCCCTTTGGTGGGGTGTCATTATGCCACCCTGGGCTTAGAGAACACCCCAAAGAATGGCGCTCACATCACAATCCAAGGTTTGCTTTTGGGGGGAGGGGGGGGTGTACTGGAACTGGGTGGAGCTAAAGTATAATGTGTATACTTCTTGTGAGCCCAAGGCATCATGGACCTGTGGGGGGTCATCATTTTGCCACCCTGGGCTCAGAGAA